>NW_026652287.1:8079375-8143429 GCF_009828535.3 Hylobates moloch
GGGGGGGGAAGGAGGAGTGGGATTTGGAGGGAGGGGAAGGAGGAGTGGGATTTGGAGGTGGGGGAAGGAGGAATGGGATTTGGAGGGAGGGGAAGGAGGAGTGGGATTTGGAGGCGGGGAAGGAGGAGTGGGATTTGGGGAGGGGGGAAAGGAGTGGGATTTGGAGGGGGGAAGGAGGAGTGGGATGGTGGCGGTCCCCCCACAAAGCAATGAACTCAGCAGGGCTTTCTGCCTAGGCTCATGGGGCTTTGAAGTTGGAAGGAAAGCGGCCTGGCCTGGGCTGTTTTTCCCAGCCTCCTCCTCCTCTGCCTGTCTGTCCCCCGTCCATCGGCGTCTCCGTCTCCGGCCTAATGGGGAGCCTTCCTCCTGTGGCTGAGTTATCTGCTTGTCATGCCAGTGGCCCACCCGAGGACGATAAAAGGGCTTTTTGTCTGCAAGCACTTAGCTTCCTCCGCCGGGGCGATCCATCACATCTGAGGGAGACTGGGAAGGCAGACAGACAGTGGAGTGGGGCCTCCTTCTCCCCTGCTGAGGGAACCTGATGCTCCCAGGAGCCCCCTTGCAGGACCCAAGTGGCTCCTCATCCCGAAGGCAAGGCCCATCTGGGGGCCAGCAGGGGCGAGTGGGAGTGGGGCCATGCGGGCACATTGAGGCAGGCAGATGCTCTGCACTCCCCTCACAGAGGACAGACGCTGCCCGGATGCCCTGCCCCACCACACCCACTTGGCAGCTCTGTGGGGCCCCTCTGGGACCCTCCATGCTGGAGAGGGTGGGTGGGGGGTGCAGCCTTTTCTGAGGAAGAACCGTGGTGGTAGAAGGGGGGAAGGGGGAGACAAGGGCGTGCACGTGTGTCAGCCCCGGTTAAGCACTTTGTGGAATTACCTCCTTAAATCTCAGAGCGACCCTGAAGGTGGGCACCCTCCTTATCCCCATTCTCCAGATGAGGAAACTGAGGTACAGGGAGGCGATGCGGCATCCCCAGGGTGCAGCAGCAGAGGGAGGTCTTGGCCCCAGGCTCCCAGCGGTACACTCTTTCCTGCAGACCTAGGACCTTAGAAGGGGGCTATGGGAGCCCCTGGCCCCAAAAGTGGGTTGCCCATGACTCGAAACTCTGTGAGTGGATTCTTCAGCTGGGAGTGGGGTGGGGAGGTGGGTGTCTGGGATCGTCTATACATTGGGGTGAGTGGTCAGGTGTGGGTGGGGGCTGGGGTCTCGGGGTACCCTGGGCGGGTGATCAGGGACACCGAAGGTGTGTAGGGGGAGGTTTTAGGGCCCTGGCCCAGTGGGATCTCGCCTCTCGGGGGCTCTGGGAGGACCGGCCTTATCCCCAGTTGGATGGGGCCCTGGGCCCTGCTTGGGTGGGGAGGAGAACAATGGAGGTCCCCCTGCCCTTCCCTGTCTGTGCTACCACCCTTCCCTCTCTCTCCTTCCCAGCCTGGATGCTCAGCCCTGGGCAGGGGCTGCCTGCAATCCCTTCCTCCCCTCCCCCTTCCTTTCTGCTCCCTACCCCTCCTTCTCCTCCTCCCTCCTTCTCCCCACAGGCCACCCTCAAATGACAGCAATTAATGGTGCCTGTGATGGCGGGCTGAGAGGAGGAGGCTGACAGTTGAGCGTGTCTGCCTGCGGCCGCCCGCTAATCGGGCCCGGGGGATGCCCCCCCTGCCATTGGCTCCAGGCGCCTGCCCTGCCATCACTCAGAGGGGAGCAGGAGCCCTGGACAGGCCCGTGGGAGCTGGTGCAGAGCCCCCATCCCTGCAGCCGCCTTCCTGTCCTGTCCTTCTATTATTATTATTATCATTTTCTTTCATAAACGGGTGGGCTCTGGCTGGGCTCTTGTTCAGCGTGAGTTGGTGGATGCCTCCCAGACGTCCTTCTGCTGAAATGACCTCTCATGTGCCCGTGTTGTCCTCAGGGCCAGCCATCCCCACAGGGTCCCATCCTTTTGTCCCTGCTTCCCTGGGAGGGGCGGGTTGAGCAGAGCCCAGGAACGGTGTCCTGTCTGGACAGCAGGCATCAGTTAAATGCCCTGGCCTGAGTCCTCGGGCCTGGGGGCAGCTATCTGAGCCCAGAGCCTTGTCTGGTGGGGTGGGGAAGTGTGTTGTGTTTGTCAGGGTTACAAGAATCCTGGCCAGCTCTGTCCACACTGGGCCTGGGGCTTGACCATTTATCACTTGGCAGCAGCAATAATGAAGCCCCTGGTGTATGCTGGGGCCTGCAGCTGGTATGTTCACTTTGGTTCATTTTACTTTGCAGTTTTCTGAGGAGTGTGGTATTTCTCACCTTGCTTTTGTAGAGGGGGAAACTGAGGGGCAGAGAGGCAAAGTGATTTGCCCTAAGGGGCACAGTGCCCTAAAGGACCTAGCTAGCATAGGACAAAGCTGGGGTTCAACCCAGACCCAAACAATCCAATACTCATACATCAGGGGACTTTGGGAAACTTGAGGGACAATTTAGGAACCAGCAGACTGATTTAGAAGTGAGGAAATAGTCCCTGGGCACTGGGAATGGAGTGAGTTGTGTTAATATGTGCATCTCTCTCCCTGTTACACTTAAGATCATCTTCATTGAGATGTAATTAACCTATAATGATGCACCCATTTTAAGGGTTCAATTGTATGCATTTTGACAAATGTAAACATTTGCATCACCTCCACAATCTAAATAAAGTGTTTCTGTCCCCCACAAATCCCCACCAGTCCCTTGGCACTAAATCCCTAGCACCCACCTCCACCCCCCGCCCCCGACTAGAGGTACCCACTGATCTGCTGTTATAGAAGCTTTTAACTCTTCTAGAATTTTATGATAAAATTATCATCAGGTATATACTTCTTTGTGTCTGGCTTCTTTCACTCTGCATAACCCATGTTGCTCATGTATCAATTCATTCTTTCTCATGGCTAAGTAATATTTCATTGTGTGGATATATTACAGTTTATCCATTCATCAGTTTATGGACATCAAAGTTTCCAGTTCTTGGCTATTGGGAATAAAGCTGCTCTGAACATTCTTGTGTAAGTCTTTGTGTGAACATGTTTTCTTTTCTCTTGTGTGAATATCTAGGTGTTGGGTTGCTAGGTCACATGGTAAATGTGTTATTGTAGTTTATAAGAAACCACCAGCTGTTTTCCAAAGTGGCTGTCCCATTTTGCATGCCCACCTGCAGTGGATGAGAGTTCCAGTTGCTCCACATCCTTGTCAGCACTTGCTACTGTCAATCTTTTAATGTTAGCCGTTCCAGGAGACCCTAGTGCACTTGCGATTACATTTTCAGCTTTTGCTGTCTTTTGGGCAAAGCTGTGGTTCTGTGTTTTGATTTTACGTGTTTGGCCAGCTGGTGGGAGTCTCCCGGATGGTGGGAGATAATCTCATGTCTGCCAACGCTAGCTCTGTCTTTTCCTTTCTAGTCTTTATGCTGCTGACTGGCTGCTTCTCGTCTGACTGCAGTGGTTGAGACCACAGTGCAGTGTCGGATAGCACCAGAGCACCAGTTGGGTTTTTTGGGGTTAGTTAGCTGTGAGTGTTGTTTTTTTTTTTTTTTTAGAGACAGAGTCTTGCTCTGTCGCTCAGGCTGGAGTGCCGTGGCATGATCTCGGCTCATTGCAACCTCCGCCTCCTGGGTTCAAGGGATTCTCCTGCCTCAGCCTCCCGAGTAGCTGGGATTACAGGCATGCGCCACCATGTCTGGCTACTTTTTGTATTTTTTTTAGTAGAGACGGGGTTTCGCCATGTTGGCCAGGCTGTAATTGAACTCCTGACCTCAGGTCATCCACTTGCCTTGGCTTCCCAAAGTGCTAGGATTAGTGAGTGTTGTTTTTTTTTTGAGTTGGATTTTCGCTCGTTGCGCAAGCTGGAGTGCGATGGCGTGATCTTGGCTCACCACAACCTCTGCCTCCCGGGTTCAAGCAATTCTCCTGCCTCAGCCTCCCTAGAAGCTGGGATTATAGGCATGCGCCACCATGCCTGGCTAATTTTGTATTTTTAGTAGAGACGGGGTTTCTCTGTGTTGGCCAGGCTGGTCTCGAACTCCCGACCTTAGGTGATCTGCCCGCCTCAGCCTCCCAAAGTGTTGGGATTACAGGCATGAGCCACCACTCCCGGCGGTGTTGTTCTTAACACTCATCTTACAGATGAGGACACTGAGGCTCTGACAGGTCAGGCGACTTCCATCCCGATAAGAAATGAAACTCGGGACTCTTGAGTTGTGTGCCCTTTCTCCTCCTTCAGGCTAGGAGGCGCCAGCCCCGTTTGTTGCAGTGATGTGTTTGCCAGTCCAGAGGGTCATGCCAGGAATTGGTGGCTGGTTGGAGCCGGGACCACCTTTCTTTTCCCTAGGGTTTCCTCTGCTGGCGAGATGAGGGTGTGGAGGAGACGCGGTGCCTTCCGGGTCAAGCACTGTCCTCTGGCACTGAGCACTGTTGAGTGAATGTCAGGCGTTGGCTCTGCCAAGGGTCCTCCTTGCTCAATCCTGTTGTCTTGGGCAAAACCACACCTGCCTTCCGGGGAGCTGTTTTGGGGCAAGGGAGGAGCGTGACATATGGAAGCCCAGGAATGGGCTGGGATGAAAGAGGGGGCCTCCTTCTCCTTTTTCCGTGCCTGAGGGGTGTCAGCTAAGATGACTTTTCGGCGAAGGAGGCCCGTAAATTAAATAAGCAACCCCGTAAATAAATAAGTAATGAAGTTAGCGGGGTGCCTAATTACATCAGATTCATCATTGTGGATGGATGCCTGCCCGATCATTGTACTTGTTTTTAATCTTCAGCTCTGACATGTGTCTCCTTCCGTCTCATAGTCATCCCCACCCCAGCTGGAGGGAGGAGGCGGGGAGGCGCTGCTGTAGGGGCTTCGAGAGAGCCTTGGTGGTGGAGGCGGTGGGGGGGTCCCTGAAGGGTTGTTTACCCAGTCTGCCTGTTTATGGCAGTCGTGGAAGGGATGACGAGGTCTTTTCGGCAGTGAAACCTCAGGAGGCCTCGGGCCATCCTGATTCAGCAAATCCCGCAACAGGCTGCACCGAAGGGTGGATGACAAACACGGTGCCCTGCACAGATGCGGCCACAGCATACACAGCACACCCTGGAGGGTGAGGCGGGAAGGACGCAGACCGGGGCAGACGACCTGAGTGCAAAGTCCCAGGGATCCAGGTGGACCCGTCTTTATGCCGCGGTTGGGTTTATAAACCTACTGGAGCTTCGAAGTGGGAGCACCCCATGGCAGTGACAGCAGCAGTCCTAACAGGGTTTGTGATCGTCCTTGTGTCACACTTTACATGTTATAATTTATTTAATTGACTGGGCACAGTGGCTCACGTCTGTAATCCCAGCACTTTGGAAGGCCAAGGCAGGCGGATCATCTGAGGTCAGGAGTTCGAGACCAGCCTGGCCAACATGGTGAAACCCCATCTCTAATAAAAACAGAAGAATTAGCCAGGCCTGGTGGCGGGCGCCTGTAATCCCAACTACTGGGGAGGCTGAGGCAGGAGAATTGTTTGAACCCAGGAGGCAGAGACTGCAGTGAGCTGAGATCACACCACTGCACTCCAGCCTGGGCAACAGAGCAAGACTCCACCTCAAAACAAAAATAAAAAAATGAAAAATTATTTCATCACCTAAAAGCTCTTGTAAAGTAGGGATTATCATCATCCCCTCTTTACATATGAGGAAACTGAGGCACAGAGAGGTTCCGCATCTTGCCCAAGGTCACACAGCCAGTGAACTTTGCACTCAAGTCGTCTGCCCCGGCCTGCGTCCTTCCCATCTCACCCTACAGGGCGTGCTATGTGTGCTGTGGCCGCGTCTGTGCGGGGTGCCATGTTTGTCATCTACCCTTCAGTGCGGCCTGTTGAGGGATTTGCTGAATCAGGATGGCCCAAGGCCTCCTGAGGTTTCACTGCCGAAAAGATCTTGTCATCCCTTCCATGACTGCCGTAAACAGATGCCGTTCTGAACCGTAAAATAAAATCGTGTTTCACTAATGACAAAGCAAGCCCATTTACTGAAATTTGAATAGCTTCTTTCCAGATCTTCTCTTTCTCTTTCAGTGGCCCTGATTGGCTGGCTCTTGGGGGACTCTCTGTCCTGCCTGTGATAATGGTCCCTAGACCCACTGTACAGATGGAGAAACTGAGGCTCAGGGAGGTGGAGGGGCATGAGTGAGACCGCACAGCTGGGAAGTGGTGAAGCTGCGATTCTAGTTGCTTCTTACTGTTTGGTTTGGGGAACGGGGGCCATCTCATGTCCCTGACGTGGAAGGGGCTGCCTGTCCTCTCTGAGAAGCGCAGGGAGCTGTGTGCACCCCAGGCTGGCTTTGCTGGGGTCTTTGCGGTGGCTGACTGGTTAGCGTCCTGTTTGTCTGCGGGGGAGAGGAGACCAGCTGCCCCACCTCGTGGTTGCTCCTCAGGACCTGAGCATGTGCCGGGCATGGACAGAGAATGGGGGTGGCTGGGGGCAGTCTTGTCCTCGTTCGCTGTCCACGCAGCTCCAGGGTGCCCAGCCACAGCCCACACCTGTTCCCTCCATGGTGCCTCTGTATCTCCAGACTCCAGGTCCTGTACGAGGCAGTGGGGCCTGAACCCTTGGGACGTCTGGGCCTCTACCGGGCGCCCAGGGAGGGAACACCCTTTACTTTCCAGGGTGTACTTGTGCAGCCAGACAGGGCCTGCGTTTCTGGGCCGTGGCTTGGATGGGAGTGGGGGTTCGCACATTCCCCTGGTGCTGACTTCAGGCTTGTGGGGTTTGGGGCTCTCCCTGCCCCTCACTGTAACCTGGGGTGGAGAGAGGAGTTGAGGACAGACCCATATGAAGAATTGTGCGTGTCCATGGTGTTCCTGGGGGTTGGAGCAATCCAAGGAGGCTGCCTGGAGGAGCTGGAACACTCACATTGAGTAATAATAAGCCCATCTTGGAGGGACTATGTGTGTACATGCTTCAAACAGGACCTGGCACAGAGCAAATACCATATTTACCATAAAAGCTAACATTTCCTGATCCTTTTCTTGCCTCAGTGCTGTGTGTGAGTTGCCAGTATTATCATTAACATTAACTACAATTTCCAACGTGCACCCCATACATACACGCATGTACTCTTTGCAGCAGCCTTAGAAGGTAGGTGCTATTATGATCAGCCCTGTTTTCTAGTTAAGGGGGTTGAGGGCAGAGAGAGGTTAAGGGACTTGCCCAAGGTCGCCCAGTTGGCAGAGCTAGGATGTGAACCCAGAACGCCTGATTCCACAGCAGCTGCTTTTCATCGTGTGGATTGTGCAGGTGCCACCTGCAGCCCTCCCTCTGCCCCGTGGGTACGCTGGTCACTGCTGCAGCCAGACTAGATCTCTTGGCAGGGCCATGCCAGCTGTGGGACAGCCTCCATGTGCCACGTAGGGCCCTCAGGCACGCAGCAGCTGCTCTGGGCAGTGTGGGATGGTCAGGACGTGGGACATCTGCTTCCTGCTTCCCTGCAGCCAGATTGGTGTCCCCATGGCCTCCTCCTGGTCGAGGGGATGGCAAACACAGCAAACAAGATGCGCGGCTTTGCCTTATGGATCACACAGGCTGATGGGGAGATGGGCAGTGCCAGAAAAACAAACACGATTTTGCAAGGCAAGAAAATGCCGCCTGTGAAATAATACAGGGTGGGGAGATAGGGATGACTTCAGTTTCGGGGGACTCGTTTTAGGTAAGAATTCCAGGGTAGCTTCTGAGGAGGTGGCATCTGAGCTGGGCCCTGGACAATAAGGAGGCACCCGCTATGTGAAAGGAAGGGGGATGAGGGAACAGCAGGTGCGAAGGCCCTCCGGCCACCATGTTTCAGGCATGCTGACTGGGGCTCTGTGCCTCAGTTTCCCACTCTGTAATCGCTGGAGCAGAGCAGGGGGGCCCCAGGAGGGCTTCCCTGGATCTGAGACTGTTCTGCAGACCTCCAGGGCTGGGCTGTTTTTCACATTTAAGGCAGGAGTCAAATTTAATGACTTTTGCCTTTCTCTTTTGTTCTTTTGCTCCATAGTTAATTTACATGTATTTACATGGTTTTAATTTACATGTATTGGGCACGTGGCGTGTTCTGGACTCATATAGGTCACTGGGATGAGAATGGTGGAGAAGTTGGACATTGCCTGTGCCTTTGAGTTTAGTATTCAGAGGGGGAGTGTCAGTTAAACAAGCAAGTGCTATCGCGGGTGGTGAGGGTTGTGAGGACGAGGTTCAGGCATTCACGCGGGTGAAGCAAGAGCTGAGTTAGTCTTCCATCAGGCCAGGCGTCCAGGGACGAGTCATTCAAGGGGAGACCTGGGGGTGATTAGTTAGGGGCAGTTAGTTAGGGCTCCTGAGTTGTGGCAGAGACACACTCGAGCCGAGTTAGGCTATGACGGGGAGTTGATGGGTCCTCAGAGTGGCCAGGGTAGGACATGTTCAGGCACGGCTGGATCTAGGTGCTCAAACAATGCCTCTGGGAGCTGGCTTTGCCTCAGCTGTGCCTCCTTCTATGCGGGCCTTGTTCTCAGACAGGACATGCCACCAGCCCAGCCCAACCCAGCCAGCCAAGGAGAAGGAGAGTCACCTGGCATCCCAGGAGGGACACTCCTTTCTCTTGTTTGAGTGAGGTCCTCAACATTCGTTCCACTGTTTGCAACAGCAAGAGGAGGTGGCCAAAGTAGGGATAAGGGGATGTCCCAAACTCAGACACAGGGAGGAAAGGAGTGAGTGAGTCAGTGCAGGTCAGAAGGGAGGGGTGGGGATTGTGGCTAACGGGCATGCTGGGTATTTTGATGGCTTTCCAAGAGAAGCTGGAAATCTGGATTTTATAAGGAATGGCCCAGTTTTTAAAAAACATTGAATGGGCCATAACAAGTTTTCTTCATGGCCACAACTGGCTGTCACCATTTTATAGCCTCTTCTTAGCAGTGACTTTTAAAGTATCTTGTCCCCACTGTGATCTGGGTAGAATGTCCCATGGGCTGTTCTGAAGGTCTCAAGTCTTGGGAAGTCACGTCTGACACCATTGGAGATGCCATTTCTGAAAGTCAAGGCCCACGGCCACAGCAGTTCCTCAGAGAACAATACCATGTCTCCAGTGGGGCCTGACGTTCTTGGAGACAGTATAGTCTAGTGGTTAGTGTCGCAGACTCGGGTTTCACACTTGCTGGGTTCAAATACCAACATTGCCACTTCTAGCCCCGTCCCCTTGGGCAAGTCACTTCACTGCTCTCTGCCTCAGTTTCCCAGTATGTATTAGTGGAATGGGTATAACAGCACCCCACAGGATTGTTGTAAGGCAAGCCCGTCCAACCTGCGGCTCAAGACGGTTTTAAATGCAGCCCAAAACAAATTTGTAAACTTTCTTCAAACAGATTGTTTTTCGATTTTTTTTTTTTTTTTTTTAGTTCATCAGCTATTGTTACTGTTAGTGTTATGTGTGATCCGAGACAGTTCTTTTAGTGTGGCCCAGTGAAGCCAAAAGACTGGACACGCCGGTTGTAAGGCACAGTGGAGGCCCCATGAGGCCTGCTGACCCTGGCACGCTGAGCGCTTGGGTGATGCTGGCCGGCGTGATGTGTCCTTCCTGGGTTAGGTCCCTGGGATCCAGCCGGCTGGCCTGGAGCATTCCTGGGCAGGCACTCCTCTTTCCTCTGCCCCTGCCCCTGCCACTGGGGTGTGGGTTCCCAGGAGCCCCAGAACAGGCAGCCACCTGCCCCCTGCCCCCAGCCGTCCTTGCCAGTTGCTGGGTGCCCGTGGTATCCTGGCGTGCCGGATGGTGCTGCAGTTGGAAGTGAGTCTTGAGTGAGCAATTAACTCTGCCAGCTGCCAGCTCACAGCTGCTGTGGGTGGGGGCGGCCCCTTTTAAAAATAAAAACAACATGCAGAAAAACAGCCCTGGAGTACCGTTGGCTTCCCTTAGCCAATGTGGTCAGGGCTTAATTTTGATGCTTTTGTGGAGAAGAATCCCGGGCCTGGATGGGGAAGTAGGATGCATTTTGGTCTGGGGAGTGTCTTTATTTGGGGGCAGAGGTGATGGCCTGTGTCTGGCCTCCCCATCCAGGAGGCAGGCCCCGTTCCTCAAGCTGCCCACGAGTGGCTGGCTCATGGATGCCTGCCACAGGGAAGGGGACTTGGGTTCCTTGGGGCCAGTTTTTAGCAGGTTCAGGCCAGGAGAGGGTGGCTGTGGGACCTATCAGGTCTGTTGCCAGCTCTGTCGGCTGTAGGGGGGCCCTGGGGCCATCCCAGTGATCCCGGGAGCTCTCCTCTGCAGCTTCCAGCCAGTTTTCTGGAACTAGCGGGAAAGGAGAGGGGCACCAAAGGTGTTTCCGGGCATGCGATTGCTGCCACTTTGAGGTCTTGGCTTTGGTAGTGGGTTGAGTCGTGGCCCATGAAACATAGGTACACTTGGAAACCACGAATATGACCTTGGCCTTATTTGGACCACAGGTCTTCGCAGATGTCACTAAGGTAAGGGTCTCAAGATGAGATCATCCTGGAATAGGATGGGCCCTAAATCCAATGACAAGTGTTCTAAGAGAAGACACACAGTGGAAAAGTCCACATGAAGACGGAAGGAACGCCAGGAGCCACTGGGAACTGGAAGACACAGAGAAGCCTCCCCCTGCAGAGTCTTTGGAGGGCCTGTGGCCCTGGTGACACCTTGAGCTTGGATTTCTGGCCTCCAGAACTGTAAGAGGATAGGTCGCTGGTTTCAGCCACCCAATTTGTAATAATTTGTTATAGCAGCCACAGGAAACGAATACGGTTGTGAATTTTATTTTAATCGCTCATATATTTTAAAATTAAAATGTAAAATGTAATTTTGTCTTGTTCACTGCCATATCTCCAGTGCTCAGCACATACAGTAGGGGCTCAGCAGATGCTTCTCGAATGTCTGATCGCTCCAGGCCTGGGTGAGGATCTTTTTATTTATTTATTTATTTATTTATTTATTTATTTATTTATTTATTGAGATGGAGCCTCGCTCTGTCGCCCAGGCTGGAGTGCAGTGGCATGATCTTGGCTCACTGCAGCCTCTGCCTCCTGGTTCAAGCGATTCTCTTACCTCAGCCTCCTGAGTAGCTGGGATTACGGGTATGCGCCACCACACCTGACTGAATTTTGTATTTTTAGTAGAGATGGGGTTTTGCCACGATAGCCAGGCTTCCTGGCCTCAAGCGATCCACTGCACCTGGGCTAGTTATTTTTAATGCAGGTGAAATTCACATCACATATAATTTACCATTTTAACACGAACAGTTCATGAGTTTTTAGTTCAATCACAATGTTGTGCACCCACCCCCTCTATCCAAAAAATGTCCTCATCACCCCAAAAGGAACCCTGTACCAGTGGGGTCACTCCACGTTGCCGCCTCCCACAGCCCCTGGCAGCCACCAGTCTGCCTTCTGCCTCTGTGGACTCACCTATTTTGGGTATTTCTCCTGGACGGAATCATACACTGTGGGTTTTGGCTTCTTTCACTCCGCACAATGCGTTTGAGGTTGATCCGTGTTGAATGGTGTGAGTCCTTCATTCCTTTATATGGCGGAATTCCATTGTGTGGCATACATCAATAGAACCATTTGATATCTAGGTGGCTTTTCAGATGAGGAAACTGAGGCTGCCCAGGTCACGGAGCCCTGGGGCCCGGGATTGAGGAGGTGCAGATAGCCAGACGTGTCTGGCTCACGGTGCTGTCTCTTTCTCCTGCCCCCACCCTGCTCCACTTGTATCTGTGCCTGGCCAGGAAGCAGCAGTGTGTGGGGAGGAAGTGAATGGGGGTCTCTTCTAGCTAGAGCCAGATGCTGAACCGTAGCTGCGGCTGTGGGTCTGGATCTGGTCCTCAGAGTTCTGGCCCCCACCTCCCCCCTGGGCCCCGGACATGTAGTTTCTGTTGACCTGGGTCCCGAGAGAGGCAGCAGGCAGGAGCTCCCCCATTCGCCAGCCAAGCCTTCTGATGCCTCGAGAGGCTGGGGGCCTTGCCTGGGGCCACTCAGCTTAAGGTCCCCCTGCCCCTTTCCAGACCCCCTTTGGCCCACTGTCCCGGCCCCTGTGGCCTGCAGCGAATCATATTCTGGGGGGTCTTCACCGATCTTTCCCACCGTCAAAACTCTGCTCAGCAGACGGGCTCCAGGAAGTGGACTGTCAGCAGATTTTGGCCAGGGGTTGCTTTTTCAAAGTCTGGAGGGGTGGTCGCCGTCGGAGGCTTTCGTGATAGGGAGTTCTTTCACTGAGCAGATAACCAGACGCTGGCTTATTCTCAATACAAGCTTGGTTTTGGCCACAGGCTCTGTCTGGGGGCTGCTGCCTGTGGCTGTTTCTGGTGTTTGATGATTTGTGGTCTTCATTAAGTCATTCAACAAACGATTTGCTGCCCAGTATCTGGCGGGGAAGACACAGGAAGCAGAACGAGTGGCCGTGAAGAGACATGCCCAGTGTCAAACCTGCCCATAGCACACAGTCGCTCTGAGGGGGTGGGAGGAGTTACCGTGGACTCCAGGGCCAGCCTTTGGTGAAGGTCTGGATGCAGTTCTGTGTCCAAAACAAATAAAAATGAACAGAAGGAGGTGGTGAGGCCTGACTCGGCCGCTCTCAGGCACCGCTTCCTGGTGGTGTTTGCGTGGGGCCAGTTTGGCCTGAGTGTCATGGTCCTGCCTGGTCTCGGCGACAGTCTGGGTGGGGAGACGGTGCTGGATCTTTGGGCTAAAAATATGCCCATGCCTTCTGTGCCTCAGTTTCCCTACCTACAAAAGAAGGCTTAAGAGTAGCAGAATCCCACCTTTGGCTTTGCGGCAGGTCTACGGAAAACCCCCAGGGGTTTTTCCTGGGGAAGGCTGGAGGCCCAGCTGTTCACAGGAGACATCTGGCTTCCGGGGGCCTCCGCAGCCACTATGCTTATCCCCTAGTGGCCAGTCTGGGCCCCCTGCCAGTCCAGTGGCCACGGGCCCCTGTCACAGGCAAATCTGGTCTTAGTCCTAAAACCCTTCTGTGACTCCTTGTGGCTGAATTACCACGTGGATGGTGGAGACAAGCCAGGCTTGCCCAGTTCAAGTCCCAGCTCAGCCACTAGCTGTTGACCTTGGGCAAGTCATCTACCCTCTCTGGGCCAGCCTCCTGCTCTGTCTGCATACGGTGGCTCAGGGGCATACCTGCCTTTGCCGCTGTGGTGTGAGGCCAGCTGGTGAACCAGGGGACCCGCTTAGCACAGTGCTGGGCACACAGTCCGAGCTGCTGGGCTCTGTGTGTGTGGCCACTGTTATTGTTATTAATATTATTACTCTCAAGATGCCCCTGAGAGTAAAAAGGATGACAATGTTATCTTTGGGGCTGAAGGCCAGGCCCAGAGTCCATCTGACCACTTCCCCTCCACTCCTATTAGCTCCCAGACCTCATCTCCAAACTCTCCTCGCCTCGCCCCTGCACCCTGGCCACGCCAGCCTTCTCTTTGCCTTGACAACACACCGCACGTGGTCCAGCCTCCAGACCTTCACATCTGCCATGCTCCCGCCAGGGGTGCCTTCCTCGCGTCTGCACCCCCAGACCCTTGTCATCACGTGGGCTGCTGTCCAGGGACACATTCTTAGGCCCAACTCTTGGCTGCTAGGGGCAGGGAAGTGACTCTGGAGACCCTGGCGGAGCCTCCTCTGCCTCCTGGGAGCTCCAGCAGCTTCCTCTGGTGCCTCATCTCTGCTTTCCAGAGCACTTGGAGAAGCAGAGCTCAGCCTGCCCCTTCTACGGATGGAAAGTTGACACCCAGAGAAGCTCAGACTTGTCTCTGAGTCACACAGCTAATTGCAGCCAAGGTTCAGACTCCTGGCTGACTACCAAGCCATCGTTGTTGGCCTGTGTGTGTGTGTGTGTGTACTATTTGGCCATGTCTTCTTTTCTAGGCCTGTCACCGAGGTGACCTCAGATCAGAATGCCAGTGTGAGGGGGTCACGCTTTCTTTTCCTAGGATTAAAAGAAGGACGGAAATATTTGCAAGGGAGAGCCTGCCCCTCTGGCCATCTGGCCCTCAGGACGGGGGACCGGGGAGGGATGGGCCGAGGCCTGGGTTCAGAGCCAGGCCCGAGCCAGGGCGCCAGAGCTACGCTCAGGGTGGAGGTGCAGGTGCGGCTCGAGGCTGGACAGTGCGGGCTGGGAGGAAGCGGGTTAAAGGGGGAGAAGCGGGGCTGGAGCTCGCTTTCGCCTGCCAGCGAGCGAAGAGTGAAGAGGTTTTTCTAGCCGAGCTATAAAAAGGCCTCACAGTGTTTCAGCTCCCGAGTGTCGGCTGGAAGCCCGCCAGGGTTACCATGGCGATGAGGAATTATTACTTACTGCCAAGGCTGGGAGAAAAAGCTCGTACTTTTGGCTTCCAAACAAGAGGAGTGGACTTATGTAATTCCCTGTGTTTATAGGCCCGGAGTGGCAGAGGCGAGAACGGATCGCTGGAGGCCCGACGTCTCGTTCGCGGCCCAGCCGTGGGGTCAGGCAGCCCCACCACTTGTCGCTGGTGGGCCTTGGCCTGCCCAGGTTTGGGGGGCATCGGGCTGGGAGCCTGGGGGGCCTGGCCTGGCCCTGCAGGGCCTCCCGGGCCGGGATGGGAGCTGTAGTCTCGCGGGAAGGTGAGGCCGCCCTCTGGGGCCGCCCCTCTGCGGGTGTCATCCTGGGGGAAGGATGGGTCTGATGTTGGCTGCGGTGTGCCTCCTGGAAGCCGGCAGCACAGCCTGTGTGTGTGGACTCCGCTGGCCCGCTGGCTGGCACTTTTTCTTTTTCTTTTTCTTTTTTTTTCTTGTGGGAGAGTTACTTCAAGTTGTGTTTGGAGCTGACGTGAGCGAGGTTGGTCATGTGCTCGGGTAAGAGAAGTCACCGGGCTTGGAGTGGGCAGGGAGGTGCAGTGTGGCTGGGTCACCCCTGCCGGGGGAGGTGGGCGCAGACTGGGGTGGGGGGCTGTGGCCTGCAGGCTCTGTGCAGGGGCGCTGGTTGGGGGCCGAGGAATTCATCTGGAAAGAGCCCCAGTTCTGTCGCTGGAGGTGGGGGCCAGGGCTGGGGGCCGAGTGGCCACAGGTCAGCCAGTGGGGGCAGCCGGACCCTCCCCTGGCAGTGCAGTGTCATCGGCCCTGAGCTCAGCGGGATGGTGGGCAGGGCTGTCTTATCGGACAAACTTGCTGCAGTCACGGAAAAGAGCGCTCGGAGGCACTGGCCGGGCAGGCTGGGGTGAGGCTTTTTGGCCGACCCGCGTGGGAGGGGACCCGGGTGGGCACTGTGCTCCTCTCCTCGGTGCACATCCGGCGTCCCTGGGGGGGAGCATGGCGAGCCTTGGGGGCTCAGGGGGCTTCTGTTCCCGGAGTTGACTTCAGGAGGGCATGTGATCGTGGGTGCTCCCGAGGCTCTGCCCTGGGGCTCTGGGGTGGGCTCAGGCAGGGGAGAGCCAGGTGCAGGCAGCGCTGCAGCCTGGCCCCGGCGCCCGGCTCCCCACCGAGGTGGCGCTTGGCTCGGTGCCCATGTCTGGTTTGAAATCAGCGCCACCGGCCCAGGCTTGCCCAGGGACTTGGCAGCGAGGAGCCGGGATAAACACTGGAAAGTTGGAAGGGCTTCCCGAGCTCACAAGGAGCCTTTAGTTGCAAGCCGGGGGGATGAGGGAGTGATTTGTCCTGAGGTCTGGGTGCGCCGCAGCCATAGGGAGGTGGCGGGAATGGCTCCTGGGGACCTCCGAGCCCAGGCTGGGGAGGGGAGGGGGTTGGGCTTCCAGGCAGTGTTGCTCCTTTGCCACAGACCTGGGTTTGAGTCCTGGTTCCGTCCTCTCTATGCTGTGTGACCTTGGGCATGTCACCTCCCCTTTGCAGACCTCAGTTTCCTCGTCTGTAAAATGGGGCAACAGTGGGGTCTACACAAGTATGGGACTGACGGGAGAAGGAGCTGCAGTTTTAGGGGGAACACGGGGCAGACTGCCTGGGTTCCTGTCCTGGTTGGACACTTCCTGGCTGTGTGACCTTGGGCAAGTCACTTACTGTCTCTGAGCCTCAGTTTTCCCATCTGGCAAATGGATGTTGCATCTTTCCCCACCTCATAGGCTGTATGGCTTAAGGGAGTGAATGCAACCTGCCTTCTGGCTCATAATGGGCTCACAGTTGATAATTCACTGGCACTTGGTTTTCTCGATGCTGACAATACCCGCACCTGGTCTGAGGGTGGGGGGCCCCTGGGATTTCAGCATCTCAGGGCGATGGTGTTTATGAAGTTGTGGCCAGACTGAGGTTCCAGTCCCGGCTCCAGCCCTCAAGGATGGTGTGACCTTGGGCAAGTCCTGGAATCCCACAGAGCCTCAGTTTCCTTGTCCTTTACCACAGTGGTAGCACTGCAGCCTGCCGGTGTGTCTTGGGAGAGCCCGAGAGAAGCCTGAAGGGGTCCGCACATGCTGGCCTGGGTGGGCCTCCGTAATTGTAACCACAAGGTTGGATTTAAGTTCGAGTTCCGTCCATTTTTCTTTTCTTCTCTGCAGAGAGCTCTCATGTTTTGTAGAAACCTGGGCCCAGATAATGGGAGGTAGGCTGAGTGGGTGCTTCCCAGGCTCTGCCTTTGTTTGGGGTCCCCAGGTCTCCCCCCATGCCTGCCTGTTCTGCCCCGTCTCCCACTCAGCCTGAGCCCCTCCGTGCCAGCCCTAGGCCAGGCACCCCCCCACAGTGCCTGGTGTGGCCTGGGGACTGGGGCGGGAGGGCCAGCTCTCCTGCGGAAGGTGGCAGCCGTCCTGTGTTTGTAAGTGACACCGGATGCTGGGCCAGTGACTGGCTCAGGGCCTCCGCTCTTGGGCCAGCAGGAGCCAGTGGGGAGTTCCCTGGGCGTCCAGGCCCCCCATGCCAGCTGCCCGCTGTCTCATTGTCATGGGGCCTCTCCTGGGACCTCAAGAATGGCCTCCGAAGGTGGGGGTGTGCTCATCCATGTCCCCTTGTCACCCCCAAGGCCTTGGTGTCCACTTGGGTTGGCCACAGAGCTGTGTCGTGGCTGCCCCTGACCTTTGCCAAAGTCCTCAGGGACTCGATTTTCCTACCTGGTGGAGAAGAGTCCTGGGTGAGGTTCAGAAGAGAAGTCAGCACAGGGGCCCTTGTGACGAGGCAGCTCAGCATGGACCGGTTGTGATCACTGGAGTCTGCACATGTGATAAGAACACATAGAACTAAATACACGCACACTCACACTCACATGCACACACACATGCACACTTGCACACACCCACACGTATACTCACATGCACACTCGCGAACATACACACCATATACACACAGTCACACGAACATGCACATGCATACTCACACTCGCGGACATGCACACGCATACTCACATGCACACTCACCCTCATATGCACACTCACACTCGTGCACACACACCCATACCCACATGCAGACACCCACACAGATACATGCGCACATACACACACACACTCACACAAGTGAGTGCATTGGAAACTGCTGCAATCTGTATACAGCTGGCTATATCCATGCTGCCTTCGTAGTTATGAAACAGATGATGAATTGTCGTCGTCTCAGGATGTTATTCTTGGGGGAGGCCGGGTGAAGGGCACACAGGATCCTGGGATCTTGAGATTTTTTTTTTTTTCTTTTTTGAAACCGAGTCTCACTCCGTCACCTAGGCTGGAGTGCAGTGCAGTGGCACGATCTCAGCTCACTGCAACCACGGCCTCCTGGGTTCAAGCGATTCTCCTGTCACAGCCTCCCAAGTTGCTGGGACTACAGGCGCATGCCACCAAGCCCAGCTAATGTTTGTATTTTTAGTAGAGTACTCCCCCATGACGCTGGCCTGTAACTGAGCTTGGTCCCTTGGACATCCCAGGGGGTCCAGACAGGGTTTGCTTTGTGCCTCAGGATCACAGAGGGCTCCAGAGCATCCCAGGCTGGGTGACAAGCGGTGCTTGCAGGGCCTGTGGGGGCCCCACGACTGAGCTGCTGTAAGGGCGTTCCTGACATCACAGTGGCGTGGTGGAGGCTTGTGTCCCATGGGCATGGGTTGTAGCTTAGGGTCTGGAGGGACAGGGGTGGGATAGGGTTTGGGGGCATCCAGCCTCATGAGCCTCTTCTTTGCTGTTCTTTGGGGCCCCTGATCATGGGCCTGCCTCAGGACCTTTGCGCTGGCTATAACCACTTTTTTTTTTTTTTTTTTTTTTGAGACAAAGTCTCACTCCCCCAGGCTGGAGTGCAGAGCTGTGGAGAGCTGTGGCCACCTTTCTTTCAGGTTCAAGCGATTCTCCTGCCTCCTGAGTAGCTGGGACTACAGGCACACGCCACCATGCCTAATTTTTGTATTTTGAGTAGAGACAGGGTTTTGCCATGTTGGCCAGGCTGGTCTTGAACTCCTGACCTCAAGTGATCCACCCTCCTCGGCCTTCCAAACTGCTGAGATTACAGGCCTGAGCCCCCACACCGGGCCTGGCCGTAACCTCTTCTGGGAACACCCTTTCCTGAGACCTTCAGCCTCCCTGATATAGGCCTCTGCTAATGGCACCTCCTGAGAGAGGCCTGATGTCGGGTTGTGACTCCCTGTGACACCTTCACTGCTCCTTGTAACACAGTCGCCACCAGGGTCTGCTGTATGCCCATCACCCCTGTCCCCACCTGTTTTAGTCTATTTGGACCGGGTGGCTCACAAACAATAGAACTTTATTGCTCACAGTCCTGGAGGCTGGATGCCCAAGACCAAGACGCTGGCAGATTTGGTGTCACATGGGAGGAGGGCCCGTTTCCTGGTTCATAGATGGTGGCTTCTCCCAGGAAGAGGGGCAGGGCGGCTTTCCGGGGGCACCAATCCCACTCAGGACAGCTCATCACCTCCCAGAAGCCCCACGCTCTGATATCATCCCGTGATGATTAGGTCTCAACATACAGATTTTGGGGGGACATAAACATTCACACTCCAGCACCCCTCCATCCAGGATTTTGTTCATCTTGGTTACCGCTGTGTCCCCAGCACTGGGTATGTAGCAGGCACTTAGGAGACAATTGTGCCTGACTCAGTGTCCCCCATGGGGCCTCAGACTGTCCCCTCCTCATAAATGGGGCTTCTCTGGGGAAGTAGGCCCTGCATTTGGGGGATGATTTGGAAAACCGGGAAAAGTTCTCACGCTTTTTCTCTGACTGCCCCTGGGGTACCCACCAAGCATCCCAAGAGAGCTACCCCTCCTAGATACAGTCATGAGAAGGAACCCAGGGATGCTGTAGGTACGGGGAGTGGGGGAGGGGTGCCGACAGCCTCAGCCTTGTGTGTTGAGGACCAAGGCGAGGTGAGCATTCCACATACCTTAGTTCATTGTGTCCTTCCCATAGCCTTGTAAAGGGGGCACAGAGTCACCCTCTCCTGATAAGGCACAGAGAGGGTAGGCAGCTTGCTCAAAGACACACAGCAGCAGGCCTGCAGTATTACCAAGTGAATGGCATTTCCAAGGCAGTTGCTTCTTCGCTCAAGGTCATGTTTCGCATGTTAAGGGGATCATCCTGTTTTATCCCCAAAAGTCCCTCTTACTATCCCTGTCTTCTGAGGCGGGTCCTGTTTTCTGGGGATCTGGCTCAGAACTGGGAGGGGCCTGTTTCCCAGGCTGAGAGAGTGCCTCATTGAGCCCAGAGCAGAGGCCCAGAGATGCCCACGCTTCTGAAGGTTGGGGGTCGGTTTCCAGTGTGGCTTAGAAGTTAGAGGGCAGGAGGGGCACCCCAGAGTGGAGGAACCGCCCCCTTCCTCCAGAGTCGTTCATTTGCATGACAATGAGCCCTTTGTTCCTGAGGCCAGCCTCCTTCCCAGGCTAATAACATAATTCCTGGCCTGTGATGTCATAATGGGCCCTTTCTGTGGCTGGGCTCAGAGGCTGGGTGGGCAGCTGTGTGGGCCGGGCCAGGCCTGCTAATAACCAGGGAGGTGGTGATTGCCAGGGGCCTGCGTGCCAAGCTATCTCCTTCCAGGGTCTCGCTGAGTCCTCCCGAGAGAGCAGCGGGAGGTGGGATTTGCTCCCCTGTTGACACTGGAGCAAGCTGAGGCTCCAGGAAGCCCTCCCTGGCCCCACCGTTTGTCTGGTCCCCCTCGATGAGCTGCTTCAAGCTTCTTCTTGGCCTATGGAGTGGGGGTGACTCACTGCCAGCTTGGCCCTTGGCCGAGAGGCGTGGGCGTGAGAGTCCCTTGTTTCCTGTAAACGGGAGGGAGGCCCATGCCCAGCGGCTACTGTGTTGGGGCCACTCGGAAAGCCAGGTTCAAACCTTGGCCCCACTTGGTCCCCCGGGCATCAGCTGAACTCCCTGTTCCTCTGTTTCCCCCTCTGCTTCATGGGGTTCCACTGGGGCTTGGGCTCAGAGCTAGGCAGGGAGTGAGCTTTCAGGAAATGGGCAATGTCAGAAAAGGTGGGGGCTGGTGGAGTGGGGTGAGTGGTGATTCCCCCAAGAGGTGGGTGCATGTCCTAGTAACCCAGCCCCTGTCAAAGAGAGACCGTATTTGATAAAAGGGTCTTTGCAGATGTGTTTTGAGATGAGCTCATCCTGGGTTACCCAGGTGGGCCCTGAATCCAAAGACCAGTGTCCTTAGAAGAGACAGAAGAGGAGAGAGCAAGACTACATGAGCTACAGGAAGATGAAGGCAGAGATTGGAGGGCTGAAGCCACAAGCCAAGGAATGCCTGGAGCCACCAGCATCTGGAAGAGGCAGGAAGGAGCCTCCCTTTGAGCTTCTGGAGGGAGTGGGGTCCTGCTGATGCCTTGATTTTGGACTCCTGGCCTCCAGAACTGTTAGAGAATAAATTGCTGTCGTTGGCCAGGCGAGGTGGCTCACGCCTGTAAGTCCCAGCACTTTGGGAGGCTGAGGTGGGCGCATCACTTGAGCCCAGGATTTCAAGATCAGCCTGGGCAACGTGGCGAGACCCTGTCTCTACAAAAAGCACAAAAATTAGCGGGACGTGGTGGCGGCATGCCTGTAGTGCCACGCTGAGGCAGGAGGATCAGCTGAGCCCAGGAGGTCAAGGCTGCAGTAAGCCATGATTGTGCCACTGCACTCCAGCCTGGACCGCGGAGTGAGACCCTGTCAAAAAATAATAAAAAAATAAAAATAAATCACTATTGTTTTAAGTCTCCTGGTTTGTGGTCATTTTTATGGCAGCCCTGGGAAATGAACACAGCTGGCGACGCCAGTCTCTGGAGGTGGGGAACTGGCCCTGGCGGGGGTTGGTACTGTTCCCCACTCCAAGCCTGAGGGTGCAGGACAAGTTTGGGTGGCCGAGAACCCCTTTGTGCCTGGGAGTGCATGAAGCCCCGTTCGGGGAGTCTGGACTTTCCAGGAAGGACGCCTTGCTTGAACCTGCCTTTCTTGCCGAGAACCAAATCCACAAGGCCCTAGACCCCACCTGCCGCCTGCTGTTTGCTGTCCCCTCAGACAGCCCTGCTAAGGGGACAGGACCCAGAGGCAGGAGGCTCTCGGATTCTACCCTGGTTTTGCCCCAGGGCCCAGACGCCATTTCCCCACGCGTCTGGTGACTCCCGCAGAATCCAGGTTGCACTCATCCCCCAGCAAGCCCCAGGTTTGCCGGGTGCCCTTGACAAATGGAGAAACTAGGCCCAGAGAGGGCAGGCTACTTGGCGGAGGCCACACAGCTCCTTAGTGGCAGTGACGGCCTTACAGTCTCACCACGGGGGCTGGCACTGGGGCTTCCAGGAGTGGGGATCAGAGTTCTCGGCCACATGGAGACCTGGAGTGGAGCTGGCTGGCTGTGTGGACCTGGGGTCAGTTACCTGATATTTGGGACACTCGGCTGCCTTTGATGGACCTGGCCCGGTGTAGGTGGCACCCTGAAATCTGGGCTTTAAGCATACCCTGTCTGTGCTCTCGGCCTCAGTCTCTCTGTTTGCAGACTGGTCTTTGAGCTTCAGCTCCACGTCTGTGATTTTGCTCTTAGCATGTTCATGCATTCAGCAAGCATTTATTGAGCGCCTGCCATGTGCAGTGTGCTGGGACTCTGGGGGACACAAAGGTGTGACTCTTGCTTCATGGATCTTGTGTTTGGGGCTGTGGGGGGAAGAGGAAGTGAAGCAGGACAGGTTGGAGTCCAGATTCCGGGTTCTGATGAGGGAGGTCATGGAGCTGGGGCCGTGAGGGAGTGAGGATGTGGGCTTTCGTCTCCTCCTGGGCCCAGGGTAGACGGTGTGCAGCAGGCTCTCAAGTGGACATGGAGATGCCCACAGCCTGTCTGCGGCGGCCCATGGGCACCTCTGGCTGGCAGGCCCTGGCCTGGTCTTGTGAGCAGGGACATGAGATGGGAGGCCTGCAAGGCCTGGCTCCAGCCTGGTGGGAGAGATGACAGTCTCTCCAGCCTGAGCAGCAGGCATGGGTATGCCGGTGACAGGGTCCCAGGATACAGTGGGTGAGCTGGACACAGGAGGTGGCTCGCCTGGGTTTGCATCCAGGCTGTGCCCTTGCTGGCTGTGTGACCTTGGGCGAGTTGCTCGGCCTCTCTGTGCCACAGTCTCTCCAGCTGTAGAATGGGGATGATAACAGAATCCCTCACGGGGGGCACTGTGATGGAAGGAGTTGGTGCCACCAAGTGTTGTGTTGGGGACTGGCTGTGCCAGTGGCTGTGAGGTGTTCCCTCCTGTGGCTGCTCAGTGTAGCAGCCTGGAAGATGGAAGTGGCATTTGCTCATCTTCCCTCTGCCCTCCTCCTCCCTGTGCAAATAGCCTCAGTCTTCCGCCTGGGACATGGGAGCTGTAACAAGCACATGGCCCCATGGAGGTCGGGAGGAGAAGCGGAGCTGGGGTGCATTAGTGCCTGTGGGGTGGGGGCTTGGGGTCGCCACCTGCTCCAGGTTGAGGCCTTGGCTGCCCCCGAGGCCTGGAGCAGCCACTTGTTTTACAACCCAGGAAACTGAAGGCCTGGCAGGGATGGCCCCAAGACATGCCCATGGGTACAGCCCATGTGGTGGCTCCTGGCTGCAGACAATGCCTCTTTTTTCTGGCCTGGTGGGAGCAGCCCGGGCTTGCTCAACCTGGCCTAGGTTTATCAGCACATTCGGTTCTGCGGCGTGGCTAGCAGACATTCCCTCCGAGAGAGATCGTGATGTTCCTCCGGAAACCGAGGTCCGGAGGCTCAGGTTACTGCGGGGGGCGGCCGTCGGGGGGTGTGCCTGCCTCTGAGAAGTGACCCAGATCAGAGCTGGGCTGTGCTGGGCAGTGTTCATCTGCAAAGCTGCCGCCTGCTCCTTGACCCATGAGAGCCACTGACAGCTCAGGAAGGGACTGGGAGCCGCCCACTCTCCCTTCAGGATGACACAGGACAGGCCTCTCCCAGGCTCCTGCATGGCCCCTTCCCCCTACACTGAGTCTGGCCTGGGTCTCCCATTCCATTTCTCTGGCCTCCTCTTGGCTGGCTTTGGACCTGTCCCCACCTACGTGGATGAGGGACCTAGCGGGTGGAAGAGATCTGATTCCAGGGAGATCCTATCTGAGAGTTTGTGTTGTAGGAGGGTTGCTATCTTAGGTCTCTTGGTTGCAATGGACAGACTCCCTCTGCCTCCTGCATTTAGCACAAATAGTTCAAGTAACTAAAAAACCTCAGGGAAGCTTCAGGCACAGTGGGATCCAGGTGCTCCCCACTTTCAGTCCCTGATGCCTGAGACTAATAACTGCAGTTCAGTGGCGCCAGTGGAAGGACAGCTTCTTGTTCCCAGTATTCCAGCAAATATCATGGGAATGAGTTTGGTTGCCTCAGCTTGAGAGTTCAGAGTTAAGCCCCACCCCTCCTCCCCACCAAAGCCAGTGCCACTTTGGCTGGAGGGCTGGGTCAGCCTCCCTGAGACCCCAGGACTGAGGGTGCAGGGGGGGTAGTTGCCCAGGGAAATTGGGGTGTGGCATGCACGGAGTGGGGCCGGGTGGGCAGAGACACTGTGTCTTGCTCCCTGTGTTGGAGATGGGGCCAGGTTGGGGTCCCTGCCTGGCCTGCCTTTCATGGCCAGTGTGTGTCCCATTGGGGTGGAGGGGGTGGCGCCAATGAGTCACTGGGTATGTTTCATTCCCGTTATATTTAATAGTTGAGGGCCTCTTGGGTCCCCCCTCCAAGCCGTTGCTGGCGCTCCGCCTCCTGTCCCCCCATCACCCCGCTTCAGCTCCCCAGCCTTCCCTCACCTCTCTTGTGGCGTCCAGTGACCACGTCATAAGCCACAGGTCACGTCCTGGCAGCCCCTCGGCTGTATTTGGCTGTCGGACTGATTTATTGGGTTGGTTTTGTAGTCAGTGTTTTTTTAGAAATATTGGGAGATGTCTCACAATTGGGCTTCTTGGCTTTGCTGGAAAGATCTGGACGCTGTGGACCCCCTGTGTTCCATCAGGGTCTGGGCCTCTGCTCAGTGGTGGCTGGGGCTGAGCTGTGGTCACCCCCTTCCTGCGGGCCCCTCCCCTCGGCGCGGTGCCTGCCTGGGCCCTTGTGTTCTGGCAGGGTCTTGGGTATCCACAGCTCTCCTCTTGCTTTTTGTCCCTGCCTTTCTTCGGGTGGATTATCTGATCCCAGGTAGACTCTTCGCGTCAGCTGTCACCACTCCTGGGCGCTGAAGCATTTGTTTACTGTCTGAGCTCCTGGCTGCAGGGGCCATAGGACCTTTTGGGTTCTTGATCACTGTCTCATCATCAGACATTTATTGATCAGTGCCCCTGGGGTAATTGAATGGCCCAGATGCGTCCACTTCCGAGCACTGGACAGAGCTGATGTAAAGTGGATTCTTCCCGTTTGGCCTGGGATTCCAGGAGGCAGTGGGGTCCTCCCAGCCAGGCCCTTTGTGGTCGGTCCAGCCTGGCCAGTTGCTGGGGGCTGGGAGGGGTTGGGGAGGCAGGAGGGGGCCCTTGTTGAGTGGGTGGGCTCCGTCGCCCTGGACGCTGCTGCTGGCACAGCTATTCTTAGCAGCAGAAACATTTGTCCTCATTCACATGTGGTGGATGCCTCCAGGGATCTGCCCTGAAATACTAGGGGCGACCCCATAAATTCCTCAGAAAGCCATCCTTGAGGGCCTGCGTGCATGGAGGAGAAGCGGGAGGAGGTGTTTCCGGCAGCTGCACAGCTGTGGATGTGTTTGCCAGATGTTGGAGGCAGGGAAGTCGGTGGGAACCTTGGGGAGGCCGCCTTCACACTCGGGGTCTGGGCATGGACATGAGCGGGTGGGACAGAGACTGCAGACTGGTGGGCAGAGAGAGGGGCTCTCTGGCCCTGGCCTCGAGTTTCGGGGTCCAGGGGCCTCTCTGAAGCAGTCAGCCCTTCCCTGGACCTGGGCCCTTTTAATTCCCTGGGCCCGGGCCTTGAGGCCACCTGGGTTGGAGGCAGCTGGCAAGGGGAGAGCTCAGCTTATCGGGCACTTCCCAGGGATCAGAGGTGCAAGTCGCTGCCCAGCAGGCCCAGCCATGCCCTGTGGCGTCATGGGGTCCTGAGGTGAGGTGGGCACAGGACGCATGCTGCACTTGGCTCTGAGGGCCTGCTGAGTGCCAGGGCCACTGGCAACACTTTGCCTTTTATGGGGGCAGCCTGAGCCTTTGGAGCCGCCACAGAACAACACAAGCACAACACTAGCAATCAGGGAGGCCTCCCTGGAGGAGGTGTTTAATTTTAAATTGTGGTAGATACATATAATGTGAAATTTACCTTCAGCCATTGGTAAGTAGGTAATCCAGTAGTGTTAAGAATATCCGTATTGTTGAGCAACGAATCTCCAGCACTTTTCATGTGGCAAAACTTAGTCGCTGTATCTGTCAAACAGTAACTCCGCCTTCCTCGCTTTCCCCAGCCCCTGGCCCCAACCATTTCCCTTTTTGTCTCTATGAATTCAGTGACTCTGGCCACCTCCTACAAGTGGAATCGCACAGTGTTTGTCCTTTTGTGTCTGGCTTCTGTCACTCAGCATAATGTCAGGAGCTGTGTTCCATGCAGTCTGGGGTTGTTGGTTCATTCTTGGCCATGAAGCAAAACGGACGAAGACCCAGGACCCCAACCCCACCCGCATCCTTTAGAAACCCCGGGTCCCGCCGCCTCTCCAGGTGCTGACCAGGAGCCCAGCCCCAGCCCAGCCACCCAGCTCCCTGAGCCCCGCTCTGGCATGGCCTCCCTCTCTCCCGCCGTCACAGCCCAGGGGCACGGGGTTAAGTGGTTTGCCCAGGTTACACAGCTGGTGCCAGCGTCTCCCTCCCCACCGCCCAGACACCAGCCTCCTCTCTGTCTCCTCACTTCCCTCTGCAAAGATTGCTGTTGGGAAGGCCAGATGGAGGAGATGGGTCTAATGGAAAACACGGCCCTCCTGGGGCGCCCGGAACTTAATGAGGAAGAGGCGGCAGAACCAAGCGTAATGTTTGTGAAATACCCAAGCGGGGAGGGCCGCTCCCCGTGCAGGGCTTCTCGGGTGGAGCCCAAGGAACCTGGAGTGCAGGGAGGGTTTGTCCTGCTGTGGTTTATCTCCCTCTCTTCCTTTTAAAATTAAATGGAAACAAAAAAAAAAAAAAAAAAAAAAAAGGAGGGGAGGAGGAAGTGATTTTGAGCAGACCTTGCCGTGGCGGGGGAGCAGGGCCGAGCTGGCTGCCGTCCAGCGGACACGAACGCTCCAATTAAATTGGAAACAGTAACGGGCCTCCTCGGAGGCTCCGGCCACTTCCCTTCTGTTCACTGAGGGCGGGCGCCTGGGCTGGCAGGGCTGTGGGAAGGGCCGGGGTTTGGACACCCGTATCCTGACTGTGTGGCCTTGGGCAAGTCAGTTCACCTTTCCCAGCCTCAGTTTTCTGATCTGTTCAGTGGGGCGAATTGTGTTTGATGAGTGGAACTGCAGCGTCTGCTGCCTCTGGTGTTGGCATGAGATAAATGTGGCCTGGAGTGGAGGTGGGGCCCGCTGAGCCTGGGGTGAAGGGGTGCAGGAATGGGGAAGCTGGGGGGCTTGAAGCAGAACGTGGGGAATGATAGAGGCTTTCCCAGTGGCCGAGGAGCCTCTCTAGAGGAGGGGAGAGATGGGGCTGGTGCTGGGGGTGGGTTTTGCACCTGGCCTATTTTCCCCTGGAAGCAGGAGCAGGACGTGGCACTGGCGAGACAGAAATAATGGGCTGGGGCATTTGGGCTTGCTTGAGAATCACGGGCTCCTCCCAGACTCAGTTTGCCTATCTGCAAGGTGAGGATAGCCATAGGGCCTGGCTTGGTTAACATCATCGCCATCACCTGCCTCCTTCCCCCGAGTGGTTGGCGTGGCAGAGGGCAGTAACAGCCACGCTCTCCTTCTGGGGGCCCTTCTGTGGGCCAAGAACTGCACCAAGATTCTCGTAGCTCTTTTTTCCAGTGAATCTTTCCAAGTGAAGCTCAGAGAGGTCAGGACCTCACCCAAGGTCACACAGCTGCGGGAGTGGCAGAGTTGGGATTTGGAATTGATCAGCATGTGGGAGCCCTTTGGAATGGCAGTGTGTCCACAGGAGGTGGCTTGGTTGAGAGGGCACTGGCTTGTTTCAGTGACCGAGGGGCCCATGACTCAGCCCACAGCCTCCATAGCTCCTACTCCTACAGGTGCGGCTAAAACTGCCGAGGAGGAGCCCTGCCTGGTGGGGGAGACAGCGGTAAACAGGTGGCTGTGGCACAGGGGGGCCGAGTCCATGGGAGCGGCAGGGGGAGCGGGCCGTGGCACCAGGGGGGCCCCCTTGGGGTTGGGGGAAGTTTCCAAGGAAGTGACAGTAGAGGCGGGAGCTGAAGGCTCAGGAGAGGACAGACTGAACCTGCCCCATTGAGTCCCACCAGCCAGGCAGGGCATGTAAACAAAGGTAGCTGAGTAGGAGGGGACGTGGTGAATAGGGAAAGCCGAGCCCATCTGGTGTAGATAGCCTCTGCCCACTTCCAGCCAGCCATGGCTGGAACCTCAGTTTCCCCCGTCAAACGATTGTGTGGTAAAATACATACAAAAGATACCATTTTAGCTATACTAAAGTGAACAATTAGTTGGCATTTAGGACATTCACGGGTTGTGCAACCACCACCTCTGTCTAATTCCAAAACAGTTTCATCTTCCCAGAAGGAAACCCCATACCCGTTAAACCGTCACTCTCCCTCCTCCCTCCCCACAACCCCTGGCAGCCTCGGGCCTTTGTTCTGTCCTGGGAATCTGCCCCTCCTGTGAAATTAATGGAATCATGCAGTACGTGCGTGGCCGTTTTGACTGGTTTCTTTGCCTTTGTGCCGTGTCTTCAGGGCTCATCTGCGTTGTGGCTGAGTCAGCACTTACCTTTGCATGGCTGAGTCGTAGTCCATTGATGGACAGACTGCGTTTGTTTAATCTGTTTGTCAGTAGATGGACATTTGGGTTGTTTCTGCTTGTTGGCTGATGTAAATAGTGCTGCTGTGGGCATTCTAATCCTTTCTGTTTGTTTTGTCACCAGTTTTCAGTTCCTTGGGGGTGTGTAGCTAGGAGTGGCATCGCTGGGTCATGGGGTAATTGTGGGTTTAACCTAGTGACTGTTTTCCACAGTGGCTGCACTGCACATCTGACACTCCCACCCACAATGTGTGAGCAGCCCTCATGAGGAGAAGCCAGACATTCTAAGTTTCCTGTGAAATCCCTCTTTATAAGAGCCGGTCTCTGGGGCTTAGCTGAGCTGACCCTGGGGTAAGGAAGCAAGTCCCAGGAAACTGCCGAGAGGGAGCAAGTCTGGGACCTGACGAGACATTCCGGGCTCCAGGCACCCCAGCTTTCTGGCTATAGCTTGGCCAACATATCTCTACCCTGTACGTCTACCCAGGGTCAGGGAGGAGGATTCCCAGGCTGGAGTCCTCTCGGCCTTTCTCCTCAAACCCAGCTCAGGGGGAAGATGTGCTGGTTCGTGCTGGAAAAGGAGAAGTGGTGCCAGGTGGGGGACTCGGGGGAGTTGAGACCCTCCCACACCGAGTCTGGGTTTGGGACTGGAGGCAGTTTTCCCTAGGGTCCTTCTTAGCAGGCTGGGACTTGGGGAGCAGTTATGTGGGTTTGGGGGTTCCTTAGGGCGACAGTGCCCTTCTGTGTCCCTCATGGAGCTGGGCACATGGGAGGGCCTGGGAATATTAGCAGGATGAAGGCATGCTTGGCCCTGGGGATTGGTTAGAAATGTAAGACCAGAAAAACCCCGGAAAATGAAGCAGCTAAGTTGATATCCATCTGGTGATCAGTCTGTGCATACATCTGCCCATCCATCCATGCATCCATCCATGCATCCATCCATCCATCCATCCATCCATCCATCCATCCATCCATCCATCATCCATCCATCCATCCATCCATCCATCCATCCATCCATCCATCCATTTGTCTGTCCATCCATTTGTCCATCCATCCATCCGTCCGTCCGTCGTCCGTCCATTCCATCCATTCGTCCATCTATCCATCCATTCATCCGTCCATCTATCCATCCATTCATCTGTCCATCCATCCATCCATCAATCCATCTATCCATCCATCCATCCATCCGTCCATGCATCCTTCCTCCTTTCTTCCCTCCTTTCTCTATCCATGCATGCATTCATCCATCCTCCTTTCCTCCCTCCCTTCCTCCTTTCTCCTCCATCCTCCCATCTCTATCCCTCTTCCATCCTCTCCCTCCATCCAGCCACCCCCTGCTGAGCACCTGGCTGGGGAGTCCGCCTCTGGGACAGACCTGTCACTGGGTGTGGGCCCTGGTCGGCAGGGCCTTTTGTCTGACTTGGTCACTGCTGTAGCTGTGCTTGTACAGTGTTTGCACATAACAGATGCTGAAATAATTCTCTGATGAGAATGAGTCAGAAACCAGAGTTTGGGATGGGTTTACCTTGCCTTGGTCTCAGCTGGAGGGCAGACTGCACCCTTGCAGGTGGCATCCGGGGTTAAGCTCTTAGTATTTGACCCTCAGCCCCTCTGGCAGAGCCAACGACAGGCTGGGGTTGGGTACCTGGCTCTTCCTTAGGGAGTGGAATGACCTTTCTGCCAAGTGAGGGCCAAGGAGTCTGGCCTCGTTCCTGCAGGCCTGCCGCTGTGCATGGATGGAGGCCCGTTTCTCCAGGGCCCTGACGATCGTGGCTATCATCATTTAGGGTTACAGGGGCCCTTTTACCTGTGCCCCACACTCAGACACCTGTGCCCAGTGCTCCTTGACAGATGGGCAGCTACAGTGTCCTTTGAACACAGAGACGCCAGAGGCAGGCTCGCCATGGGAGACCGCACGTCAGCCTTGTTTAAAGTGCACCAGCTGTGTCCTTCCTACCTCCCTTGGAGTGACCACCCCAGCTTTCTGGCTACAGCCAGAAAGAGTGACCTCACATGCCCTCGCTCACCCGACTCTCCCCATCCAGGCCTCCCTGGTGTCCTCACACACCAGGCTCGGTCCTGCCTCTGGGCCTTTGCACCTGCTGTGCCTTCTGTGTGGACTCCCTCCTCCCCCCAACACCTTTGCATAAAAGGCACCTCTGGTGACGCACCCCTGACTGCCCACTTTCAAAATGTACCCCCATTCCCTGCCCACCGCTTCCTCGTTCTGTTTTTCTCTATAGTGCTAACTCCTTCTGCCATCCTCTTACTCCCGTCTCACCTGCTGGAATGGCAGCTTCACGAGGTGGGGGATTTGGGATCGGTAATTCACCGCTGTGTCCCCAGCACCTTTCACACAGTAGGTGCTTAACAAATCGTGGTGGACAGAGTGAGCCACCAGGCCGGGCAGCAGGAGCTCTCTCTTCACCCCCTTCCGCATTGGCTGTGGGGGCCCCTCTGGACCGGGCTGGGCGAGGTGCACCCTTGCCACGTCCCACCGGCTTTCCACATCTCAGGACTCACTCCAGGGCTGGATTCCTGAGCATCCGTTCTGCGCCAGGAGTCCTGCTGAAGGTGGCCATCAGATACTTGGCCAGTTCCCCAATTTTTACTGCATGCCAGAAAGTAAACACGCAAGGTGTCAACAGCCCGACCTGTGGAGCTGGCGCTCGGCAGCGTCTCCTGCGCACATCCCAGAACTGCTGTCCCAGAGTTCCCCCCAGGCCGGCTTCTCCTCGGGCCAGGCTGGCTGCAGTGGTTTTGTTTAGTAAATATTTATTAGATGCCTACTGTGTGCTGGGCTCTGGGGATACAGCAGTGAGCAAAAGTATTTCTGGAGCACCTCCTGGAGTAGGTAGTGTTCCCCCTTAACGTATGTCCGCCTGGAACCTGGGAGTGCGGCCTTGTTTGGAAAGGGTTTTTGCAGATCTCATTAGTTAAGATGAGGTCACAACCGGATAAAGGAAGGCCCCAGATCCAATATGACTGGTGTCCTTAGAAGAAGGGGAGACACAGAGACAGAAGATGCAGTGGAAAGGCCGTGTGGAGATAGAGGCAGAGATTGGCACGATGCATCTACAAGCCAGGGAACACTGGGGGTTGCCGGGGGCCACCAGAGCTGGAGGAGCGAGGAAGCAGGAAGGGTCTCCCCCAGAGCCCCCAGAGGCCGTGGGGCCCTGATGACACCTGGATTTGGACTCGAGGCCTCCAGAACAGTGAGACAATCCATTTCTGTTGCTTGAAGCCACGCAGTCTGTGGTGGGGCAGCCGAGGGCGCTAATATGCCTGGTGTGTGCCAGGTGCCGTGCCTCTCGGTGGCTGTCACACAATAGGTACTTACTCCGCAGTGAGTGGAGCAAATACCTGCTGAGCGGTGAAGGAGGCTGACGAGGCCGAGCTGCAGGGCTCCCGGGGCCTGCCTGTCTTCGCCGGGCCAGGCTGGGACAGTGGAGGCACGGCCTGTGTTCCCGCCACGGTTCCGCCCACCCCAGGAGGGCTTTGTGCCTTGGGCTTCTCAGAGTATCAGAGGGCTCTGTCGAGCGCGCGTGTGTGTGTGCGTGCGTGCGTGTGTGCTTGTGCCGTGGGCGCTTTCTGCCTGGCAGGCTGGTTTTTGATCCCGAGGCTCCCCCACCTGCCACAGGTTCTTCCAATGTCAGCACCCATTAGTTCCCAGAACATTTCAGGCACGTGTGGCGCAGAGAGCCTTTCATCCTCCCCACCGCCTGCGGCTGAGCGCTCCGGGCACATCCCATAGCTCCCACACCTCCTCCAGTCCCCCGCCTGCCCCTCACCCTGAGGCTGTAATTCCAGCCTCCCCAGGTCTGAACCAGGCCGCTCAAGACACGGAAAATCTATGGAATGTGTCCCGGTGTGGCCTCATCCTGCCGGAGCTGGAGAGGAATGTAGGGGTGGGAGGCCCCATGGAAGCTTCCAGGGCCTCCCGGAAAGGCGCCTCTGCCCGGCCAGGTGGGAAGAGGACACAGGTGTGGTGGTTTCTGGCATCACTGCATTGCTGGCATGCACCTCCGCTGGGCAGAGTCATTCAGTGTGCACCTACTGTGTGCCAGGCACCGGAAGGGGCTCTGGGTCCAGCAGGAAGCAAGGCAGACGGCCAGTCAGAGCTCACGGCCCGAGCTTTCTGCTGTGGATTTGGAAACCTTACCAAAGCCCGCAGTGGCTGGGAACAGGGAATGTGGCCCACTTGGCTCCTGGTGCTGCCTGGCAGAGTGCAGTGGGGGTCGGGGGCACTTGTATGTTTGCTACCTCCTGGCAGGCATGGTCCAGGGACAGACCCCTGCAGCTGTGCATGGGGAGCCCCTCCACCTGCCTGCGTGGGATCTGCAGCCCTCCTCCAGCTGGTTCAGGGGCCAGCAGGGGCCCTGGGGCTGTGGTTGGTGGCTTGGATGTGCAGAGGCCTGCTTGGGCCCTTGGTGTCCCCGTTGAGTATCCCGGCCTCCTGAGACCTGCAAGACCCTTGACCTCACCCAGGCAGCGTCTTTTTCTCCTCAGAGGCCTGACCCTGCTGACTCTGCATGGCTGAGCACCTGCTGTTCCCCAGGCACCTCTCGGTATGCCACAGGCACAGGGTCCTCGAAGCGGGCCTGTGGAGCGGGACTCCTGCAGCGAGCTGTTTCTGCGGCCCGCAGAGTCAGCCTCCCTCCTGACTTTCACCCACTTGCCCATTTCCCCTTCTGTGTCGCTGTTGCCCTGATCCCCCAGTGTCCCCTCTCTTGGACATTTGCAGGAGCCTCCCCAGGTCTCCCTGATCCACTCTTGCCCCCCTCCGATGCCTGCTCGTAAAACACTCTGACCCTTTACTCTCCCCCGCAACCACCTTCTGTGGCTCCTCACTGCCCTGAGAACAAAATCCATCCTTATCTGGGCCCATGGGGCCCTGAGTGACTCTGTCCCCACTTCCCCCCATATTCACTCAATGAATTTCTCAAACATAAACGGCACCTGTGCTCAGCCCCAGGCCCTTGCTCACCCGTGGGCCTGCGCTCACCGCCTGGCGGGGGCTCACCCCCAAGCCCACGCTTACCCCCCACCTGCTGGTGCTCACCTCCCTGTTCTTGCTCAGTGGCGCCTCCTGCTGGAGCACTCTCCGTCCCCTCTCCTTCACCTTCTGGAAGTTCTTCTTCCTCATATCTCCTGGCTCTCCCCAAGGCTGGGCAGAGCCCCTGGCCTGAGACCCTCCAGGGCCTGGACTCCGCCGGGTTCACAAGAAGTCCCCAGCGCTAGCCTGGGGCTCAGCAGAGACCCCAGTGTGTATGTCAATAAATGAATGCCACCCACCCTTTCTGACCCCACCGTAGCCTGACCCAGCGGCGACATGGGGCGTTTGTGTCTGAATTCCCACTCCAGCCTGGATCCATCCTCAGAACCTCCTTTGGCCAGGACCAGATCCTGGAGATCCTGGAGAGGCTCCTTCATCCTCTCCTGCCCCCATCTTTGAGGAAATGATGTCATCATTTTTTTTTTTTTGGCATTCACTTCCAAACCTGCTGATGAAAAGTCAAAGCTTATTTTTTTCCCTATTCGCAGTGCTGTGCACCCGCATCCTCTGTCAAGTTTCAAAACCTTTGCATCACTGCCCTGTAAAACCTGTACCCATTAGCAGGCCCCATTCCTGCCTCACCCTGCCCTCCTGGTAGCCACCAGTCTCCTTTCTGCCTCTGTGGATGTGCCTGTTCTGGACATTTCATATACATGGAGTCATGCAATTCATGGCCTTTTGTGTCTGGCCTCTTTGGTTCAGCGTAACATTTTCTGGTTACGCGTGGTATAGCACACAGCCGTCCTTCGTTCCTCTTTATGGCTGAGTAATACTCCATCGTACGGATGGACTGGAATTTTTACTGGGTCTGCCTTTTGGCTATACTGTGAATTCTGTTGCCATGAACATGCATACCGTGTTTTGTTTGAGTCCCTGTTTCCAGTTCTTTTGGGTGGATGCCTGGGAATGGAATTGGTGGGTCATATGGTTATTCTGTGTTTAAATTTTTGAGGAAGCGCCAAACCATTTCCCTAACATTTGTTTTTTTTCGAGTTGGCAGGAAACGTGGCTCAGGTCGGGAGGGGTTGGAAACTGGGTTTCCTAAGCTCATGGTGAGTGAGGGTGGCACGAAGTTACTGGAGCTGTTCCCTGTTCAGGCCCCACTGGCATGTGAGGATGCTGGGTGGGGGGCTGGTGGGGGAACCCCTTGGTAGGTGAGGGGCCGAGGTTCCAGCCCGATGCTCCTGGGTGGGCACTGTGTAAATCCCAGGCAGTGGAAAGCCAGCCAGCCACGGGGTGATTTAGGAAGGCGTCACCCTCCCTGGTCTCTGGTGCCCGTGTGCACCGTGGTGAGCATGTGTCAGGGGCCTGTCACCCCCCGGCAGCATCTCACTGGGCAAAGGAGGAAAGAAAAGCTGTGGGTAAATGAGGCCTCTCGGCCACCTTGTGCAACTCAAAATCCAGTAGCAATTTGGAAGTTGTCCGTGGTGCCCTTAGAAGAGGGGCAGACCTCGGGAACAGCACCCTGCAGAAGTGATGGCCTCATCTCCTCCGAGAGACTGGGAACTGTCTAGCACCTAGAGAGAAGGGAATAGAATTTGCTTTGCTGCGTGAGATGACCAGGATCTGCAGACTTTGAGCCGAGCTCTAGCAAGAAGAATTTTAGAACAGGGCTGGGTCCCGGTGGCCACAGCTGTTCTCTCTCCCAGGGCCAGACTCTTGTTTCCGGCGGCAGAACGGATGTCTCATTGCTCTTGGGGCCGGGCAGGGCTAGCTGTGCCTTGCCTCCTCATCACAGCGTCACTGGTGACTGGGCTGCAGCTGCATCATTGGCAGTCCTGGTGACAGTAGTATTAGGCGTTCTGGTTTGCTGAGCACTTACTGTGTGCTGGGAGCTGCTGAGTGCCTGCTGTCCGCCACCTGACCTTTCCTGGGGTCCTCACAGGAGGACTTAGGCAGTCGGAATATGCACAGACGTCTTCATGTGTGTGGGAGCACGTTTGTGATTCTGATGCCTTCCTATTTATTCCACATAGTACTGGGTTTCTGTATACCTGTGCTGATAATAAGCTTCTCTTGTAAGTAAAGTTATGCCTAACTGAATGAAAGTGACAGGCCTGGGGCTAGATGGCTGTGGCCTGGGTAATCTCTATACCAAAGTCCCTACGCAGGCGTGGCACGTGAATGTCTGATGTTTAGGGAACACTGCGTGTTTGGTGGTTCAGAGAGGGCAAGTGACTTGCCGAAGGCCACGCAGCTTAGTGATGGTGGAGCGGGACGTGTTCCCATGTTCACGGGAATTGCGCTGTACATCCTGGCTCGGGGCTGGGAAAGCCCACGCAGGCAGGACTGAGGCGGTGGTAGATGTGTCAGTCTTGGCTCTGGAATTCCTTGGCTTTTCTGTGTTTGAAGGATGGACAGCAGCCAGTTGAAGGGTGGCCTCCTCTGTGACTCCTTCTTTCCCTGTGTGAGCCCGAACTCTTGGTGGCACGTGACAGAAACCCAGCTTGGGCTGCCAAAGACAAAACGCGCAGAAGGAGCGCCCTGGCTCCCCTAATGAAGTGAGCAGGCTTCGACCTGCCTCCAGCCGCCATCGGACACAACCTGCTCTTACTGCCCTTTCGCCCTGCCTTCCTGCCAGTGGGTGTGGGTCTCAGGCAGGCTCCTGCTGCATGGTGGCCCCCAGAGCTCCAGGCTTTCATTCCCAGCTTAGATCCCCAGCAGAGAGCACTTTTCTCCTGGTTCCAGCAGCAAAAGTCTCAAGGCAGATTCTCATTGACTCCTCCTGGGTCACAGGCTCATCCCTGAGCCAGTCGCTGGCCCAGAAGCATGCAGGACTCTGATTGGCCAGGACCGGGTCACATGACCATCCCTGGCACCTGGGGAGGGAGGGAGGGTCAAGGCTACACTAATGAGAGATGGGGTGGGGCCTGGGAGGCAGTCAGGGCCCCCAACCTTAACCTTCCTCCCAATGCCCCTCCAGGGCATTCCTGCTTGGAGAAGGACGGTTACCCTCTTCAGGTCGGGGGAAGGGGTGTTCTGATGAAATTGCAGGGCTGGGTATGCTCTATTTCTTCTCCTGACCCCTGACCTCGTGTGATGCAGCCTCAGTCCTCCACCATTGGAGGCCCACATCCAGGTGCTGGGTCCCGGTGCCAGGGTGCATTTCCCTCAGCTCTGGGGGGTGTGTGCAGTTGTCAGGGTGCTGGAGAGGGATTTGCATGAGGCAGGACCCGATGGACACACCTTTTCTGAGGGGCTGGTTCGGGGAGAGTGTGGAGGGGGCCTTGGTCTGGGATGGGACCCTGTTGCAAGCCCAGCAGGCAGCGTGGAGTTGTGGCTGGTGGAGGAAGGGGAGAAGCCTTGTTGGGGGCAGGGGGAGCTTAGGGGTTTCCTGGCAAAGGCAGCTTTGGATTAGGGGTTCCCGTGGCTCCCTGGCTGGGCCGTGTCTTCTCTGTGGGGCTGTTTTTCCATCTGTAAAGCTGCTAGCCCGCTTCATGTTATTCCTCTGGCGTGGCCATGAGTAGATTCTCTCCCGTGGAAGGCTCCAGTATCTGCCCCAGGAGCCGTTTGGGGTACCTATCCCTAGGCTGCAGGGCCCGACTGGCTGTCATTCTGCCCTTGGCTCTTCCTGGTGTAGCCCTCTGTGTCCTAATCCCGCCTCCTAGCTTGCGTCTGGCTAACCTCCTATCAGTCCCGCCCCATGTCATGGTGTCAGCCTCCTTCCTGCACAGGGTCACAGCCTTGCCCAGGTCATGCTGTGGCCCGTGGCCCGCCTGAGCTGGCCCTGGTCCCTGCTGCCTGGGACAGTGGTGTGTGCTGTCCCCGCTGCCTGGGACAGTGGTGTGTGCTGGTCCCCGCTGCCTGGGACAGTGGTGTGTGCTGGTCCCCGCTGCCTGGGACAGTGGTGTGTGCTGTCCCCGCTGCCTGGGACAGTGGTGTGTGCTGTCCCCGCTGCCGGCCGCCCCTCCTGGGACAGGTGCTTTCTGGAAACCCTGCCCTGTGACTTAGAAACCCGGGGGCCATGGAGTGAGGTTGGGTGGGCTTGGGGGGCTGGGAGCCATCTGGGTGGTAGTGAGGGCAGCACAGAGTCCCTGTGCCTGCCGGGTAAGGGCCTGGGTGAGGAGGAGGCCTGTGGTCCCTTGCGTGGCTTGCATGGCTCGGAGAGACCTTGAACGCCCTGCCTGTCTCCTTGTGCTGCCAGAGAGCAGGTGAGTATGGCAGTGGATGGAGGAGGGTCCAGACAGGCCCCTGGGTGCTTGCGTGTCCTCACGGAACCACAGGAACGACTCGGGGACCTGTGCACGGAGGAGCCAGCTGCCCCGTGGCTGATCTTGTTTTTCTTTTCTTGTTTTCTCACAGTTGCCAGTGACGGGGTGGCCCGTGAGCTGATGACGAGGACTGGCTTTTAATCCTTGGTGGTGATTAAGAGAAAGCTTATCGGGGCCTGGGACCCCCCAGCCCGACCCCCACCACCATGTCGGGATCCACACAGCCTGTGGCACAGACGTGGAGGGCCACTGAGCCCCGCTACCCGCCCCACAGCCTTTCCTACCCAGTGCAGATCGCCCGGACGCACACGGTAAGGGGGTGCACGTGTGTGCGCCTGGGGCTACCTTTGAGACCCTTCTTGCATTCCACTGAATCTTCACCCCTTCCTTTCTCCTGGGAGCCGGGCTCGTGTGGCTCGGAGCCTCCCAGGGCAGAGGGGAGACCTCCACAGAGGCTCCTGGTGTCTGAAGCCTTTTCCAGAACATCTGATAAAATCTCTTTGCTCCCATTTTAAAGCTGGGAAGATGGAGGCTGGGGCCAGGCTGAGCTGGGGCTCTGCCCTCACTTGACTGGCAGTGGGATTGGCACGCGAATGTGGAGCTCCTGCTGTATTCACTTTCCTGCAGCCCAGCCTCACCTCTGCTCCCCCGCTGCCGCAGGATTGGGTAGGATTGGGGTGGCTTCCAGGGGGCAAGGGGGCCTGATAGGTCACAGCTCCCCTTCCTTCCTGTCCTCCCGTTCCATGTGTATTCACCTTGGTGAGGTTCAAGGCTCTGAGATGAGGAGGCACCGCACAGGTTGCATTTCTACCTCCCTGACACGAGGGTCCAGGTTGCTGGCTGTGTCTTTGGGGAGCCCGCCCCGTGGCCAGGGCAGATGGCTTGCCCTGGGGGCAGGTGGGACTTGGTGCCTGCCCACATGTGTGCCCTGGTCGGGTCTCCTAAGCCGCACCCCACCCCAGCCCACTTCCCAGTGGGGGCCCCATTTCCTGCCTGTTCTCTCACTGCATGGTGTAGCCAGGACAATGGGCCTTGGTTTCGCTCCTTTGGCATTTATGGGGTGCTTGCTGTATGCCATGTCTCTGGGTGTTTGCGGCTTTTAGAGTTGTGGGCCTCCCCCTTGTGACCTCCTGGCTGCTGAGTGAGGGGATGTGAGGCCTGGAGGTCACAGCTGGAGTGAAGCTGACTCTGCCGGCCACCATGGGGGTGTGCGTGTGTGTGCGTGTGTGTGTCCTGCCTGGCTGGTGTGGTCCCCTCTTGTGAGAACCAGAAAGGAAGCTGTGTGGGAAGACATTTCCATCAGTGAACGACAAGGTTTTGCATATGAGCTCACTGGCACTGCCTGGGGGAGTCCCTGACACAGTGGCCTCCTGTAGGTTGGGCCCCTGGGGCGCTTTGCAGAGTCAGCTGTCCTCAGTGGGCGCATTGTGGATCCCTCTTAGGACGGCATTTCCCTGCGCAGAGTCATTGCATTCTCCCAAGCGGCCCTGTGAAAGAGCAGCTCGCGCTCTCATCCCACTTTGCAGATGAGGAGACCGAGGCCCAAGAGGTTAAATCACAGGCCTCAGGTGCGATTGCCCTAAGTGGGGAGGCTGCCACAGCATCGGGGCGCCAAGCTTCTGTGTCCCCCCACTCCTCCATGCTTCTATTTATTGAGCACCTACTGTGTGCCCGGGGCTAAGGAATAAACTCCCAGTGGGAAATGATTTCATATTTTGTCATCATTGTCTTTATCTGTCACCACCACCAACAAAAAGAAGAGCTCTTGTTAACTGAGCACCTACTACGGGTCAAATGTTGTTCAAAGCCCTGAGTGTATATGGTTGTGTGCATTCCCCTGATCACCCCAGAGTGGGACTGTCATGCTCTGTATTTTGTCAATGGGAAAATATTTCACAGGGTAGGAAACTGGACAAGTTGTGTAACCTCTCTGAGCCTCAATTTTGTCACCCATAAAGCGGGGGTACTGAGAGTACCTGTCTCCTAGATTCTCACGAGGGGTAAAGGGGATACGCTGAATGTTCTTAAGACGGCGCCTGGCTCAGGGCCAGCCCACTCTGTCCGTTTGCTGCTGCCGTTCCTTGGTCTTGTTGCTGTACCTGCAGCGGCCCAGAGGGGAACCTGCTTGCCCCTGGGGGGCCGCTGGCTTCTAGTTTCTTCTCCTGTCCTGTGGAGGTTTCCACTCTTCTCCACCGCCCCCACCCCGCTCCTAGCCTTGGGGAGTCCTCAGGCTGCTGTGGCCTCTGCCCTCCCACCCCTCCTGCCCTTTGCCCCAACTGGGCCCTTGGGGTCACTGGCTGACCCTAGACACCTCCCATTCTTCTCCTGCTGGGCCGTCAGTGACGCAGGATGTGGGTGGACAGGGCCAAGTGCTCACCACCCCCTCCAGGCAGGAGGCTGAGGGCAGGGAGTGAGTGAGGCCCAGCCTGGCAGCCACAGATGAGAACGTTTCTGTCCTTGTGTGGGGGCAGCAGGGGCCACCTATGTGTGCTCCTCCTTGGGGGAGCTGCCCCATATCGGACCCTCCTGCCTCATGGTAGGGCTGCCCATCCAGGGAACCCTGCTTGTCTCTTGAAGGGCAGGAGGAAGAGTTCTGGGCACTCTGAGGAGGGCCCTGCTGCCCTGGGCATATTGCAGGGTGGAGCTGCTTTCTTGCTGCAGGTTGGAGGTGAGCTGGGGGCTGTGATCTGGAGGCCCCTCCCTGGCAGCCCCTCAGTGCCCAAACCCTTCCTGTCCTTTTAACGGGCAAGACCCAGTTCGAAAGATACCACCCCCTTCCTGAGCTCCTCATCAAGCCACAGAAAGATCCCTCGGGCAAGGGGACGGTCAGTGGCGGGAACCTGGCTGTCCTGGTTCCTCGTACAGTAGCCGAGGCCATTCTGCTGGGGTCCACGGGATGCCTCAGTGACCTTCCCAGATTCAGGTCACCCCCACACATACTCCCGACAGGCCTACCTCCTGGGACAGCCCCTCCTGTCTGGAGAGTCCTCTTCCTGGCGCTTTGGGCACAGGGCTGCTTTGATGGCAGGTCTTCCCTGGAGCCTGAGAGACCTCAGTGTGGCTTCGAACCCTCTTGGTGTTCAGCTTGCTGAGTGGCATTGGCCTGCTCACAGCCACGTGGAACGGCCTGTTTCCTCACCTGCAGTACCGGCGTCCTGGTGGGTCTGTGCATCGGTGGCAATGTCTGCACGCAGCAAGCCCGGGGTAGTCATCTCTTTCCTCCTGGAGGGGTGGCAGGAAACCCAGGCAGGGCCTCTTCCCCCTGGGGAACCACAGGACTGCGGATGCCGAGCCAGCGGTGGAACGGTGCGGGCCGTGGAAGCTGCTGCCTCTGCCCGTGCTCTGCCCTGGCGTCATCTGCGGGCTGCTGGTGAGTGATTCCCAGCATAAACGGGAGGCTTCACTTAGGGGGTGCTTGCAGACAGAGGCCTGGACCCTGAGACCATGGAAAGCCCCCAGGTTCCCTGACTCAGCCTCAGCCATGCTCCAGGCTTCTATATGCATCATCCCTGCCCTCCCGCTTCCCACCTGCCATATCCCTCTGTGCCCCATTCTCTCCATCCTCAGGGGCCCAGCTTCTCTCCGTGACAGTAGCAGGACCCTATGTCTCTCCCTGAGGGTCCTGGGGAAGCGAGGGTCTCCAGGGTTGAGGGTCCAGTAACAAAATGCTTACAGCTTTTGTTTTCCCGGAGATCAACGCATCCTCTTCTCCCGGCCTCCTTTCAGGCTTTCTGTGGCCCAGCTCCATTCTGCCTTCTTCTTCAGGTCCTCTGGGACCCCTGAACACTCCTGAGCTCCTCCAGACTTTGAGCTAAATGAATGCAGTTAAAAGCAGGAACACAGAGTCTGAATCCCAGCATGAGTCTTTTCTGCTGTGTGGCCTTGGGCAAGTTACTTAACCTCTCTGTGCCGCAGTATTGAAGACTGGTTCATAGCACCGGTTCTGGAGCCATATTGCTTGCATTTACATCCTGCCCCAGTGATGTTCTACCTGTGAAAGGGAGGGCAAGTGGCCTTACCATCCCGTGCCTCAGTTTCCCCATCAGTTGAGCAAGGATAGTTTTAAGATTGTGAGGATCCAATTAGTTGATAGGTGCAGAGCCCTTCGCACAGGGTACGGATAGAGTAAGCAGATATTTGATATAATCAATAATGTAATGATGACGATGCTATTATTACAACATCGCCTTTAGTAGCCTTTTCTGTCTTGCCCCAAGGGTACACTTTGGGCTTTGCCCCTAGGGCAGGGGTGAGCACACCTTCTCGGTAAATATTTCAGGCTTTGCAGGCCATGCAACTGCCCTTCGCGGCCCATATGGTGTGAAAGCAGCTCAACCAGGGCTTAAGGGAGTGGGCGTGGCCTGTGCCTGTGACACTGGACGCTGCTGCCTTGGCCTGGGGCCCTAGTGTGCTGACTCTTGGCCTAGATTAGTGCTTATCAGACTCCCTATGGGAAGGACCGGTCTGTTTCATTTCCAGTTTGTCACAAATCGATACGGGGTCCCACTGCACAGACGCAGGGGCTCAGCCAGGCCCAGTCCAGCAGGGTCAGACAGAGTTGGTTGTGCCCTTGGATGCCAGGGTCGTGCCAACCCCAGGGGTCTGCATGCTGTCACGTTCTGTGCCCACTTTGTTGCAGTTGGCAATGTTGCAGACCTTTGGTGGAGTAGTACCACCCTGGGCCAAGGCTCCCAGATCCTGGAGACTGCCTGGGCCAGGCTGGGGCAGGTGGGCGCATGGGGATCACTGGGAGAGGCTAGACTGCGGGAGGCTTTGCAGTGTCCTGAGTGCCCTGGGGGGTCCCTCCGTTAGCTTCATGGCCCCTCTTGCAGCTCAGTTCCTGGTGTTTGGTGATGGCTCTTAAGAGACTGTGGAGGGATGGTTTGGCCCTCAAAAGAGAGGCTGGTGGGAGCTCCCATGCTGGGGGAGATTCATTCATTCATTGGGAGCTCCCATGCTGGGAGATCCATCCATCCATCCATCCATCCATCCATCCATCCATCCATCCATCTGGCAAATACTTATCAGGCATCTCGGGCCCGTCCTCTTCCAGGCCCTTGCAGTGCAGCTGTGAACAGAACAGGTAAGCATCCGTGTCTAAGGGAGCTGACCTCCTTGTGGGGAATGGCGAGTTGGGAAGGAGACGAGGGGAAGGGCTGAGGTTGGGGGAGCCCAGATTTAAGTAGAGGGTCGGGAAGGAGCCTCACCGAGAAGCTGCCTTTGGAGCTGAACCTGGAGGAAGGGAGAGGGCCAGGCATGTGGGAATCTGGCTGAGGAATGTTCCAGGCAGCAGGAAAAGCATGTGCAAAGGTCCTGAGGTGGGAGCTCTCTTGAGTGTAGCCACCATCATTCCGGGAGAGACCCGTGAACGCAGCCAGGGTCTAGGAACGTGCTGAATTCTTCCTTTGCTTTCCCATGAATCCAGGGTCTAGGAACGGGCTGAATTCTTTTGCTTTCAGTGTGCAGTCCCAGGCATTCCCTTGACACCTTCTGGAGTAAGGAGCCCTATCGAGGGGCCAGAGAGGGGCACTCCTCTCCGGCAAAGGAACTTCTCCCAGTCCATGCTCAAACATCCCCCCGAATCTAGCCCCTTTCTCCTCTCTGCCCCCAGCCACTCCTCCCCACCCTTGGGACCCAGCCAAGAAGGCACCAGCTGGGATTCCCTCCTGGGTGAATGGCTTTTTCTGGTGGCCTCTCACCTTCCCCAGGAGTTTTAAGGGTGTAATTTATTGGTGGCCCTGATTTCCAGCTTCAGAGGTGCCATGGTCAGGGAGAACCCTCCGAGGCAAGGGGGCATCACCTGAACGGGCTTTTCCTGCCTCCCTTTCTGAGCAGTTGGGTCAGACTCCCTCTCCCCAAGTCAGGTTTGCTGCTGTCCTACAGGGACAGGTTCAGAGCCTGGGGTCCGTCCCCTCGACCCTCCTCAGAAAGCCAGCTCAGCCTTTGCCTTGCATCTCAGAACGTACCCCCTTATTGCTGTGTGACGTGGACAAGCCACTTACCCTCTCTGTGCCTCTGTTTTCTCATCTTTGTGTGGGGCTTCTTGTAATACCCACCTCACAGGGTTGCTGTAGGGATGAGATTAACTAATATATTTAAAGCATTTAGCTGCAGGTGCACACAGGCAGTTTATTACTGTGGGGTATTATTGTTGTTTTTTATGATTAATGTTGTCACGTGGGGAGCTCTCCTGCTTGGAGACTTGGCGAGGTGGTTTCCAGCCTGGGTGTATTGCAGCTCATGGGACCCCTTGGGCTCCACCTCGGGTCAGTTTCTCTGGTGGGGCCTCCCCAATTTTTGCCTTTCCCGAGAACCTCCAGGCACTCTTGTTGGGGGAGTCCCCGGGCTCAACTCTGGTGACCTGCTTCAAGCCTAGTGGTGGGGGCCATTGTGGACCGAGTGTTTCCCAGGGTTTAGGGTCCGGCAACAAAATGTCCACAGATTTTAGGCAGAAACGGCCCCCAAGATGCTCCTGGGAGGATCTCCTAAATTGGGAAACTAAGGCCAAAGGGTTCATGCAGAGGCCTCCTCAGCCCCCACTTCAGGCCTCCTCCACCATGGTGGGCTGCTGTAGGCACTATCTGGCCGAGGCCCTCTTCCCAGGGACTGGACCGTCCGCCCTCCCTCTCTGCCCACTTGGCCTTGGTATGGGAGAGCTGGGCGGAGAGGATCCTCCTGGCAGACTGCGAGGCCTGCTGCCTTCTTCTCACACCTCTGTGTGTGTGGTGAGGTCTTTGCCTGGCAGCTGCGTCATCGTCAGCCCAGTGGCCTCCTCCACTCCCTCCCTCCAGCCCCGTCTTCTCCCTTCTCCTCCCACTGAGAGCGCCTGGAGTCTTGTGCTAGACGCTGTGGGATGCAGGAGGAGGCTCGTGCCTTTTCTGCCTTCTGGAGGCTGCTCTCAGCCTTGGGGGAATCCCTCAGAGAGGCGAAGGAGATGAGTGTAAGAGGTGCAGGCCTCCTTTAATCTGGGCTGGGCACCCATTTCAAAGAGGAGAAACTGAGGCTCAGAGGGTTCTAATAACAGGGCCAAAGACACACCTTCTGTTGGAGGCCTTGCAGCTTTTGGTATCTACGTCGGACTGTCCAGGGAGGTCCTTTCCCCAACTTTTCCAGCTTCTGAGGCTGCCAGGGGCCCCACGGATTCCACTTGCACATCCTTCCTGGCCTCTGGGCTCCCAGGCTGTCATGTGCTGATTTCGTTGGGTCTGCAACAGATACGTTATCAACGCACCTACCTGGCATTGTCTCTGATTCTCTTTGCAAAAATAACTGCCTTGTTGAAAAAGCCAAACAACGAAAGAATGACTAGATTTTTATGGAAAATTGGGAACATTTAAAAAAGGTGCCAAGAAGAAACGAAGTCACCTGTAATCCCGCTCTCTGAAGCCTTACCTGTGTCAGACATCACTAACTGATTGCTGCAAACAGCATAACTGAGTGTTGTAGGCAGACAGAACTAATCTATTGGGATTGGCGCATTAGTGAAGCCTATCTTGTTTTGTTTGAAAGGCTTGTTACTGTCTTTTTTTTTTTTTTTTAAAAAAAAACACAGTTTAATGTTTCTCAAATCTGGGTGTACTTGGCAATCGGTATACATCTAATTTGTTGATACTGAGTTCCCCCCCCCCATGATAATGGGTAATGTGTTAAAGAAAAAAGTATTTGGACACTTGTTAAGCAGGAAGACTACACAGGACAATTGTGCTATCAGTGTCAAGACTGTCACAATAAGGGAGAGAGACCGGGCTCAGCTCCAAATACGGCCAAGACAGCTGGGGCCTCATAGCCTAGCCGCAGGGTGGAGGGAGGGGTCAGTGGATGGAAAATTACTAAGAGGAGCGCTTGAGGGTGGGGGGTTCCTCTAGACTGACTTAGCAGGATTCCTGCAGCTGGGCAGAGCCCCGCAAGGCCAAGGCCAAGGCCAAGGCCCCGTGGAGAGAGGATGGGTCAGAGGAGCTTGACTCAGGTGTGGGCAAGGAGAGTCTTTGTCAAATGGACGGCGGTGTGTTATTAAAGGAGGAGGGTCTGCCTAAGGCTTACCCTTCTGGCTGTGATACGAGCGGGAGTTCCTCTTTTACAGGGCGGGCTTGGGGTCAGGGAACGCTTTGTTCTGAAACCTGGTCTTCGGGCCTCGCTGGCTGTCGGGTGTTTGTTGCCGTCACTTGCCACCATCCATCCTTCTCCTGGCGAGTGAGGCCCGAGCCTCATTCCCTCGCGTGGGCATCACTTACCCACCCTGCCAAGAGCTGGGCATCTAGGTTGGGCCTTTTCCCAGTTGTTGCTGCAAATGCATTTCTGTTTTTACAAATAATGCTGCCCCGTATGCACCTTCAGTCCTGTCTTCCCAGGCCTGCATTTTCAAGCTTCAGCTCCTCAGGCTGGAGGGACCCACAGCCTGGCAGGGGTAGGATGGGGTGGGAGGGTAGAAGAGCGAAGATAGCTTCCTCTACTCAGGCCCGCCAGTCAACGCCAGCGTGGCCGGCAGACAGAGGCCATGGTTAGGGAGGTTCCAGGCCTGTACTAGCCTGTGGCCTCGACAGCCCCGTCAGCCTTCCCAGGCTTGGTGGTCTCATCTGGAAGGTGGGCGTGATCGTGGGTCCCTGGGATGCTGTGTGGGAAGGACGCAGCCCAGGGCCCTTCAGCCGTCTATGTTCCTTCTCCTCCTTGGCGTTCGGCCCCAGGGGTAGCCTCTGGCCAGACGGTCCCTGAAGTTCCCTGCAGGACTTGGGCTTATCTGCCTAGGGCAGGAACGAGCCTGAGCAGGGAGTCCACAGCCTTGCCCACTGTGCCCTGCCGTGCCCTGCCATGCCCGTGCCCCCCCACGCTCACCGCTTCTCTGTCCCCTCCTGCAGGACGTCGGGCTCCTGGAGTACCAGCACCACTCCCGCGACTATGCCTCCCACCTGTCGCCTGGCTCCATCATGCAGCCCCAGCGGCGGAGGCCCTCCCTGCTGTCCGAGTTCCAGCCCGGGAATGAACGGTGAGGAGAGAGTTGCTGCCTCCCTGTCCAGGGCATGAGAGCTCCTTCTCAGATGGAGAAGCAGAGGCCCGTAGCGGAGCAGGAGCACACAGGGTCCTGTGAAATGAGGGGATGTCGGGCTGTGTGTTCACCCTTGACCTGGCGTGGCCGTGACTCGGGGTGAGGATGGAGACGAGCAGGGAAGAGCCACGTGGCCCTCAGACTTCCAGCATGGAACTTCAGTGGCCTCTGTGGGTTTGGGCAGCAGTGGGGACCTCCAAGCTGGGCTGCAGCAGGGCTGGGCTGCTGTGGGAAGATTCGAGTCCACACCTGGTGCTCCTGGGGCCCCTCCCCTCCCCTCCCCTCCCATTCCTCCTCCTTCTCCTGCTGGCAGAGGATGCCCTCTGGTGTGTGCCTGTGCTGGGCCAGCCTTACTTTCCTTGATCCGGGTGGCAGGGGAATGAACAGATTAGGTGGCGGTGGGGCGGGGGGTGGGGAGGGGGGCGGTGGGAGGGAGGTGGGTTGCGTGGGGAGCTGGAGGGACTACAGCAAGGGGAGGGCCAGGGCTGGGCCAGAGCCAGCTCTCCAGGCATTCATTTGGGATTGGTAGGCCACGTTCTTTCTCCCACCTTCTCTAGGAGCTTCTGCTGGAGACAGCTGAGGTGTGGGGAATTGTGCCTGTTTCTCAGATGGGGCAGCTGAGGCTGCGAGGTTGAGGGACGGGCCCTTGTTTACTCAGCCAGGACCAGAAGTCGAGGCATCAGGCCCCAGCCCTTCATGGTACCACGGAGGTGTCCCAGGGCCCCAGAGCAGTTGGGGCTGGTGAACTCAGGTGGGCGCAGGCGTCTGGAGGAGGAGGGGAGGCCGAGGCAGCGTGCCTTCTGTACCTGGATTGGTTTCCTGGGGCTGCCATCACAACGTGCCACAAACTAGGTGGCTTCAAGCCACAGAAGTGCATTCCCGTGATCTGAAGTCAGGGCGTCCGCAGGGTCGCACCCCCTTGGATGGCTCGAGGGGAGGATGCTTTTCTGTCTCCTCCAGCTTCTGGGGGCTACAGGCGTTCCTCAGCTGTGGCTGCATCGGTCCAATCTCTGCCTCTGCCTCTGTCTCATGTGGCCATTTCCTTGTCTGTCTCTGTGTTCTCTTGTCGTGTTACAAGGACCCCAGTCATCCTAATCCAGGATGGCCTCATCTTAGCTTAATTCCATCTGCAATGACCCTAGGTCCAAAGAAGGTCTTATTTTGAGGTTCCAGTGGCTGTGCATTTTGGGAAGATGTTATATTTTGAGGTTCCAGTGGCCATGGATTTTGGGAGGATATTGCATTTTGAGGTTCCAGTGACCGTGGATTTTGGGAGGACGTTATATTTTGAGGTTCCATTGGCCGTGGATTTTGGGAAGACGTTGTATTTTGCGGTTCTAGTGGCCATGGATTTTGGGAGGACATTATTTGAGCCACTGCGGTGCCGCTGTCATGTTTAAGTGAAAACACCACGCGCTTCCTGCCAAGCACCCTGTAATGGTGAAGCCCTAGGTTCTGAGCCTTGAGGAGGAGGATGTCTTGAGACCCAGCTTTGGAGGGACAGGGACTTGAGGGCCCTCCAGGGAGGTGAGCACAGAGGGGTGGCTGCCTCACCCTCCAGGGGGGCCAGCAACACGGCCCCAGCCTGTGCTGCAGTGGGCAGCATTCAGTCAGTCTACAGGCACTGATTGAACGCCTACTGTGCGCCAGTACCTGGGGACAGCCATGAACAAGACAGGTGAACCACCCTGCGTTCATTCTAGGGTGGGGAAGGTGGCCAGGAAACACCTGTTGTCACCAAGCGCGTGGGAGGGCAGTAGAGAGAGAGCAGACAGGCGGGTGTGGTGTGGTCTGGCCTGGGACAAGGAGGCACCATCTGCACCACGACATGAAGGGGGGAGCTCACATGGAGGGCCTGAGGTCTCAATGCTCCAGGCAGAGCCCAGCAGGTGCAAAGGCCCTGGGGCAGGAGTGCAGTGGCGGGACAGCGAGGGCCAGGCCAGGCAGGGCTTGTGCAGCAGGGGAACAGCTGTGGATTCCCTGCTTAGCCTCTGGGAAAAGCATTTCAGCAAGGCCCATGTTCAGGCTCTTTCTGGTGGGTGATGGCTGGAGCCTCAGAGGTGGAGGCCAGGTGTCCCAGCTCTGTGGGGTGTGCTTAGTTAGGCAAGGCCATGCCCTCTCTAGGCACACTGCGGAGGAGGGTTTAGGAGAGCCAGTTGCTGGGGAGGCTGGGCAGCTCCAGTCTCTGCGCCAGGCTGCTGGGCTGAGTTGAGAAGGTGGTTAGGCCAGGTTCAGCAGCAAGAGTTCTGCGATCGGCCAGCGATGTCTGCCCTGTGTGGGTGAGAGGGAAATGGCATCACGGGTGCTGTTATCTGCGTTAGGCTCACAGCGTTTCCCGGATGGACTGTGCCTGTGAACCACCCGGTGATCTTGTTAAAATGCAGAGTCTGACTCAGTAGGCCTCAGATGGTACTGGAGATTCTGCATTGTAGCCAGCCCAGGTGGGGACGGTGGGGTGGTCCGTGGCGAGGGAGGGGCTGTCACTCTGGGGTGTTCCAGTGCCACTGTAGTGCACTCCCTCCCTGTAAATATCCTTGGTGAATGTGGACCTGAAGGAAGGCAGCGCTGCATGCCTCGCCTCCTGCAGGTCCCAGGAGCTCCACCTGCGGCCAGAGTCCCACTCATACCTGCCCGAGCTGGGGAAGTCAGAGATGGAGTTCATTGAAAGCAAGCGCCCTCGGCTAGAGCTGCTGCCTGACCCCCTGCTGCGACCGTCGCCCCTGCTGGCCGCGGGCCAGCCTGCGGGATCTGAAGACCTCACCAAGGTAAGCCTGGGCCCCCAGCTGGGAGCTCCTCTGCCGCTTGAGGTTCTGCTGCTGGTTAGGCTGGGTGGGAGGTGGTGGGTAGATGTGCAGGGAGGGGGCAGCTCGGGCAAAGGCTTGGAGGTGGGCCAAGCACCGGGTGCACAGAACTGGGTGGCAGGCGCCAGGTCTCTGGAAGTGCCAGAGCATGGGGAAGGTGTTCCAGGTGGGCAGAGCAGCAAGTGCAAAGGCCCTGGGGCAGGAACAGGCTTGTGGTCATGGGGCAGCTGGCGTGAGGGAGGGGAGAGCTGGGATGGGAGGGCCTGGGGTGCCGTGGAGCAGAGAGCTGCCATTCGAGGGGGGTCAGGACTGTCCTGTGGTCGGTGGTCAGCTTTCAGCACATTCTGAGAGCTTCGTCGAGGGTGGGTTGTTTGGTTCCATGCTTACTTGGAATGGGGGGCTCGGTGACCCCTGCCTCGAGCCCTGCACAGCAGGCAGCCCCCTGGGCCTTGAACCCCGGCCCGCGAGGTGGACAGCTCAGGGCTCTGCCAGGTACCTGGGGCTTCTGGATTCTTAAGGGTCAGGGAGGGGAGACTCCAGAGTCCCGCAAAGTGAGATGGGACAGAGTTGGCTCAGCACTAAAGGGGCAGTGCTTGGTTACGACATGGCCTGGACCCCTAGAGTGACAAAGCCTCCTTCTACTGCCCAGTCTGGCTGCTCCTTGGGCCACCATGTGGCACCGGGCTGGCGTGGGTTGAGTCTGCAGCCACCCAGACCTGAGGGACCATGGATGCACTTTGGGCAGGGGAGCCAGACAACTTTAGGCTCATCTGCATCTCTTTGGGAGGGGCTGCCTGGCATTGCAGGTGGGCCCAGGCCTCACCTGGGCACTCACTTATCCCAGGGCCCTCCGTCCATCTGCCCTCAGGTGACCCGGGTGCGATTTCCACCACCCCCACCTCCACAGCTGTGCTGCCTTTGCGCCTCTCTGAGCCCCATTTCTTCCTCACTGATCTGGGAACTTGTGGGCAGGGTGTCACCTGGTCATGTGGGTAGAGGGCTCGGCTGTGGGTCTCATGCATGGGAACTACTTGGCACCCATGAGCCGGCATGGATGGTGGTCTGGCTGCAGGGCCAGGCCACCTGGGCCAGACTCGGTCTTCTCTTGGGGAGAGAGGATACCCGTGTGGAACCTGGGATATCCCTGGGGTGGGCTTGGGCTGGCAGGAGGTGGCGGGGCCGTCCTGGGGCTGGGCTGGCCGGGCTTCCCCTCCTGCTCTGAGTGGCTGTGGCCCAGACACCTGCACACCTGCCAGATACCCACAGGGCTGCCTCTGGGGCCAGGGGAGGGAGGGGTTGGGGTGTCTGTGTGGTCGTTGGTTGGCTTGGCCTCCCTGCCACTGGGGCAGCCCCCACCTCACCAAGTTGTCACAGGAAAGTGGAGGTCAGTTAATGAACTCCTAGCCAACAGACCACATGTGCCTGAGAGTCCGCTCAGGAACCTCCCCCGGCGGATGCAGCTGTGTTCTTGTTGGCACTCAGGGACTCCACCCTGGCCGCCTCCCTGCCCTCCTGTGTACTTCCAGTCCATCAGCAAATCCTGACACCTCTGCCCTAAAATATCCCAATTCCAGCCTTCTGCCCACACCTGAGGCCACCCCTGGCCTGAGCTCATCATTGCTGTCCGGGAACTTTGCAGTAGCCTCCTTCTGGGTCTCCCTGCTCCTGCCTCCCTCTACCCCCTTCAGTTTATCTTCCAAGCAGCAGCCAGAGGGCTTTTATAAAGGCAGATGACTGCATCCCCCTGTGTGTCCCCTCTGTGCTCCAAATCATCCATGGCTCCTGTCTCAAGCAGGAAAAAGCCAAAATCGTTGCCAAGGGCTGCAGGTCCGGTGTGATCCAACCCCGTCACCTCCCTGACCTCATCTCCCTGCACCAGCCCTCTCAACCACTCACGTACAGCCTCCCAGGCCACCCTGGAGTTTCTTAAACACGCCAGGCACGTTCCCACTTGGGGAGCTTTGCACTGGCTGTGCCCTCGGCAGGAGCGCCCTCCCCCAGGCACATTCCTCTTTCCTCGCTCCTTCCAGTCCTGGCTGCCCTCCAGAGCCTGCATGGCAGGGGAGACCTGTGGCTAGCCCTGTGGGGACTCTCGAGGCCTCTCATGGCTGAGGCTGCAGCCCCACCATGTCCTCCTGGGGTGTGAGATTCAGCCATAGGGGCCCTGCCGGCCTTGAAGGGGGTCTCTGTGGCCTGGGGCTTGGGCCACCTGGACTTGGGTCTGGGCTTGGGACTGGTGTCAATGCCAGTTCCTCTCGGGCACTGCCCCCTCCGGTACCCCAGCCAGCATCCCTGCCCTGACGCCCAACCCTTCCAGCACATCCTTCCTGCCCCTGCTCCCCTTCCTTCTCTCCTTCTATACCTCCCTCCCTCGTAAGTCCCTCTCTTTCTTTCCACCCAAACAGCCCCCCTGTCCTGCTCATTCCCCTTCACCCCCTGCTTCCTGGCTCCTGCCATCTCTCCCTGCTCATCCCCTGGGGCGACCTCCCTACCACAGAGCCACTCCCAGCTACCACCCAGCGCCACCCAGCCCGTCTGCCTGTGGCCATCTGTCCTTGCCTTCATTACCTGCCCCTCCCCCTCACCTCCCAGCCGCCCCTCACCCATGGGTTCTGCCTGCCATCGTCTCCCACCAGTGGCCTTGCCCCTCCCCCATCTACTCACCTCCCCCATCCCCTTGCTCCCCCACCCCCTACCCCCATCTGCTCCCCCTCCTTCCCCCACTCGCCTGGAGTCCAGGGCCCTGTGAGCCCAGTCAGCCCTTGCAGGAACTCACAACTCACAGCCGGACAAGGGCGCCTGGGGGTGCTTGGCCTGGGGCCATTTCTTGGCTGGAGAGAGACACCTCCCGCGTGTGTGTCCAGCCTGGGGCCTGCCACACCTCCAGTGCCCTAGACAGCCCTTTGATTTCACTCCTCTTTGAAACAGAAAGTGGAACCTAGACAGTGGCGGTGGTGAGGATGTGCACAGGTTAAGCATCTGTGGTTTGCTGCTGTGGGAGTTTGCGGTGGTTTCAGTAACGCTCAGGACATACCGGCCTGGAGGCTTGTTCTCTCTCCAGCTTCCACAGAGGATGCCGATGGCAGAGCTGGCGGGGGAATCGCAGGCAGTGTCCCCAGAGGCTTCTGTCCCCCAGGGTCACTCAGCCACCCAGCTGTGTCTGACTGCCCAGGCCGGGGTGGGGACTGTGGCCAGGTGGCATCCTCATCCTTGTCATAGCCTGGTGCCCGGCCAGCTGTGACCCAGGCCCCTCCCTGCACAGCCCTGGGGCACCCTAAGCTCCTTAGCAGCCTCGGGGCAAAGGCGATCGTCCTCCTGCAGCAGGAGTAGGGGTGGGCGGTGGGGACTGGGAGCCAGCCCCGGGGAGGGAAGTGGCCACTCAGGCAGGCCTACAGGGTCCCCTTTCCTGCCCAGTGCGGCCGGATTGGATTGAATGGTGGACTCCTAGGGTGAGCCACCTCCTTTATCAGGAGGCTGGCGTGCGGGAGGCATTCACACGGTGGTAAGAATGCTGACAGTGATGGCGGGTGCCATTAAGTGAGCGCCGACTGCCTGCCACGTGCCAAGCCATGCCCAGCCAGTGTCATTCCCTGCTCTCTTCCCAGCCTAAGGAGGCTGGGTCTGTGACCCCCCTTTTGTAGACAGCCCCATGCTGAGCGAGCTGGACGCGGGGGAGCGGGATTTAGGCCCAGGCATCTGGGAGTGCACCCCATGCCTGCCTCCAGGCTGACCTGCTGCTCTGGGTCCCCTCTGGTCTCCCTGGTGGGGTGCCCTCCTCCCTCTGCCTGGCATCCCCCATTAGCACTGGAATCTGCTTTCTCCTCTTTTGCTTCTTTTTGTTATAGAGGGCGGGAGAGAATTTTAGCTCAGCCTCCTGGGAGAGATGTTTCCGTTTGAACAACTCCCCTGAAGTGGGGCCTGGATGGATAGCAGGCCAGGGTGTGTGTGTGTGCATGCGTGTGTGTGTGTGTGTGTGCATGCATCTGTGCGTGTGTGTGTGCGTGTTTGTGTGTGGGTGCGGGTGTGTGTGCGTGCGTGTGTGTGCGTGTGTATGTGTGCACGCGCCTGTGTGTGCGTATGTGTGCTTGCATATGCGTGTGTGTGCGCACATGTGCCTGTGTGTGTGCACGTGTCCATGCGTATTTGTGTGTGCATGTGTATGTGTGGATGTGCCTGTGTGTGTACATGTGCATGTGTATGCATGTGTGTGCACGCATGTGCCTGTGTGTGTGTATGTGTGCTTGCATATGCCTGTGTGTGCGCACATGTGCCTGTGTGTGTGTGCATGTGTCCATGTGTATTTGTGTGTGTGTGTGCATGTGGATGTGTGGATGTTCCTGTGTGTGTGTACATGTGCATGTGTATGCATGTGTGTGCACTCATGTGCCTGTGTGTGCGTGTGTCCATGCGTGTTTGTGCACGAGTGTGCATGTGTGTGCGCATGTGTGTACGTGTGTTTGCGCACGTGTGCATGTGTCCGTGCATGTGCGTGCGTGCACATGTGTGTGCATGCGTGTGTGCGTGTACACGTGTGTGTGCATGTGTTTGTGCGCAGGCAGCTCAGGGCCCAGTCTTGGAGGGTGACCAACCCGAGTGGGCCATTGTCCCCCAGGTGCGTGTTTTGTCTCTGCGCAGAGAGCAGGCCCTGGGAGGAGTCGCTGCCTGCCTGCCTCTCCAGCGTGTCCGCGCCCTCTGGCCTGTGGGTTCCGGAGGGTCTCCGTCCCTGACCGTTGCTCTGTGGCTCTTTCTGCCTGCCTGGCTTTCCCTCTTCTTGTCAGGAATTCCTCTGCCTGCGATGCGCCCTCTGGGATCTCTCTTAGTCTCTATGGCTGTCTCTGTCTGTGTCTCTGCCTCACCATCTCTTTCTCTTTGTGTCCTTCTATCTCTATCTCTTTCTGTTTGTGTCTGTCTGTCACCACGTCTCTGTCTTTCTGTCTCTGTTTCTCTGTCTTCATCTATGTCCATTTCTGTTTCTCAATCTGTCTGTCTTCGTCTCTGTGTCTGTGTCTCTCTCCTCTCTGCTTGGACCACAAGGTGCGGGTGTGACGGGCTTGGTGCTGGGGCCTGGCCAGCCTGGCCGCAGTAATTGCTCCAGGCTGTGAAGAGATTTGGAAAGTCTGAGCAAGGGAGGATGCCTGGGAGAGCGAGTTGAGAGGTTTTCCGCATCTGCTGTGTGGAATTCAGCTGGATGCCTGAGGCAGGAATTTGATGGGATTTTTCTATGTGTGCCCCCTCTGCCCCACCGTGTTCCTGTTTTCTGATGCTTCTCTGCTCTTCAGCTTCCAGAGTTCTGTAGCATCAGAGACTTCCTTGGGAATTCACCGAACTTTGTTTTTGGGACTTTAGAATTGTCACAAATAGCACTATCTCTGAAAATCCCTAAGGAGGACAGACAGCCCCTATCAAATTTAAACATGAGTTCTGGCTCACATAACTGAAGTCCAGCGTTGGTTAGCGTCAGGTACAGCTTGATCTAGATGACACGATGTCCTCAGGACCCTGTCCCTTTTCATCCCTAGGCTCTGCCATCTTTCACAGAGTCTTGGTGTGTTAGCAAGAAGGAAGCTGGTGACTCCAGGCCTTCCTCCTCCCAGGTTCAAGGCCAGCAAAAAGAACTCTCCTTCCTTCTCTCCGCTTTCTAGCCCCAAACTGCTTTTCCTCCTCACCGTGAGTGGGCCCATGCCTGTCCTAGAACCTGTGGCTGGAATAGGGGGTGTACTGGGAGTGCGTGAAGCTGGGCCCTGCTTTTTCCTGGAGCTGGCACAGGGGAGCTGAGGGGCTTTTCTGCCTCTGAGTCTTCAGTTTTGCATAATAAACTTTTCTCTTTCACGCTAGCTTGAAGTTTTACATTTTTACACCAGGGGCATCTGATGAGTAAAAGGTACCCACTGCCCCCTGGCAACTTGTGCGGGGTGTATTAGTTTGTTGTTTTGTTCCCTGCGGCTTTAGGTGGGTGGGAAGGTGGACAGTCATCGGGAGTGCGCCTGCAGGCCTGACTGCCAGGCTCCCTCAGCCCCCGTCCTGGGGAAACCCAGCACCAGGGGAAGCGCTCTTGGCAATCCGGGTTTGCCTCTTCTTTTTCGACTGAGGGGCGGTTCACAAAAAAGTAACCACATTAAAGTGAAGAGCTCGTTGGCTTGTAGGACATTTACAGTGTTGTGCAGCTGTCATCTGTCTAGTTCTAGATGATTCTCATCGCTGCAAAAGGAGACCCCCATACTCATTAATCAGTCACTCCCTGTATTAGTCTGTTCTTACACTGCTAATAAAGACATATCCGAGACTGGGTAATTTGTAATAGAAAAAGGTTTAGTTGACTCACAGTTCTGCATGGCTGGAGAGGCCTCAGGAAACTTAAAGTCGTGGTGGAAGGGGAAGCAAACACGTCCTTCTTCACATGGCAGCAGCAAGAAGTGCTGAGCAAAAGTGGGGAAAGCCCCTTATAAACCATCAGATCTCATGAGAACTCACTCACTATCACAAGAACAGGACGGGGGAAACCGCCCCCATGATTCAATGACCTCCACTTGGCCCCTCCCACGACATGTGGGAATTATGGGAACTACAATTCAAGATGAGATTTGGGTGGGGACACGGCCAAACCATGTCACCCCCCACTTCCCCCTCCTCCTTTTTCCTGCAACTATGAATCACTGTCCATCTCTATGGATTTGCCTATTCTGGACATTTCATGTGAGTGGAGTTGTACACTCTGCAGCCTTTTATGTCTGGCCACTTTCACTCAGAATCATATTCTCGGGGTTCATCCACAGTGTAGCCTGGGTCAGTGCTTCATTCATTTTTTTTTTTTTTAAATAAAGATGGGGTCTTGCTATGTTGCCCAGGCGGTCTTGAACTCCCGGGCTGAAGCGATCCTCCTGCCTCGGCCTCCATGTCCGGCCCTTCACATTGCATTGTATGGATATGCCATGTTTTATTTATCTGTTCATCAGGTGATGGACTTACTTGTGCAATTTTGCTGCGAATAAAAGCTAAACCTGAACTTAAAGAAGAACCCATTAAAGACAACGGCTTTTATCCATGGAGAGTTTAAAGGAGTAAGTTTCCAGCAACTTTTCCAAGTGTTGCTAGTGGTTGCCAGCTGCTGCTTCTACTCCTGGTGCTGCCTGTTAGCCCTGGGGATGGAAACCTTCTTTTTGTTAATGTTGCTTTGGAGAATTATTCCCAGGTTGGACGAGCAGTTTGCTCTCACAGTTTTAGGGTGGCCTGGCCCCCAGAGCCCTTCCTTCCACATCCTTGTCCTTGCTCTGTTATCTCTCTTCTTGGTCCAGGTGGAAGAGCAGAGATAGGATAGCGGAGATGTTTCTTGCCACCAGTAGTGAGACTGGGCTCTGGGTGCCATGTTTGCTGCTACCTTTTGTCTTAAGAACCTCAAGAAATGACATGGGCTGCAGGGAGAGATCAGCCAAGCACCCAAGGTGGACCGCAGTGAGGGGCTGGGCGGCGGTGTGGAGATGTGGGTCTGATGTCAGTTGGCACAGAAGGGGTGTTGGGCACTCTAGGCAGTGGAGCCAGCCTGTGCAAAGGCCCGGGGGTGCCAGACGCATGAGCTGTCCATGGTTTGCTGTGGGTGGGGTCAGGTGCCCATGGCCCCCTGCCTGACCTCCTGTTGGGGAGCAGTGAAGGCCCCACACCCAGTGGTAGATGCATACACACTCCTGAGGCTTTTTCTAGGGAGTTTTTCTTCCACACACACTTTTGCCTTGAATTTCTGGAGGTCCTGCACTCTGGGTCCCTGGAAGGGTGCTGCTTTGGCGCTTATGCTCAGCCCTATGGTTCTGTAGGGTGAACGGATACGTGGCTGGGACCCCACGTGGGGTCCCCACGTGGCTCAGCCCCACGGTTCTGTGGGGTGAACAGATGTGTGGCCATTTCTGACGTGGGAGCCCCTGCAGCCTCCCCCTTCAAGCACCTTCCAAGGTAGGACGCTGAGTGGCCTTGGGCATGTCGTCGAACAGAAATCCCACTTCCCACGGTGGTTATGACGGTTACGTGGATTAACACTTGTGAATTGCTTAGAGCAGGAGGCCAGCAAACTCCAGCAAGCTCCAAATCTGGCCCTCAGTGTGTTTTTGTAAATAAAGTTTTATTGGCACACAGCCATGCCCATTTGTTCCCCATTGCCTGTGGCTGCTTTTGCAGTACAATGGCAGGGGTTAGTAGATGAGACAGAGACCTTGTGGCCCTCAAAGCTTGAGCTATTTTTTACCATCTGGCCCTTTATAGGAAAGTGCCGGCCTCTGGCATCCAGCCCCAGTGGCCTCCAGGCTCTGTTTCTGCCTCTGCGTAATGGAGATGGAGCAGCAGTCCCCTTGGAGGGCTGTTGTGGGATCCACTTCATGGGGTGTGCAGAGGACTGGGATGGGCTGAGCCGTGAGTGGCCCCAGGTGTGATTTCTAGGGTGTCCCTGGGGGAGGTGGCCTGAGGAGCATGGAGGACTGCATTGGGGCGACTGAGGTGTGAGCCCTTTTCTCTATTTCCCTCGAGGAGTCTGTTTGTGTAGAGGGAGCACCGGGTTGTCCAGGCCCCTGCTGTCCTTGCTCCCACGTCTCAGATGGTAACAGAGGCCAGAGGCAAACCTAATGTGACTCCAAGACTCTTGGCCCCTGTGGGTCTTGCTTGGGCTCTGTGGGGTGAGGGGAGGACAGAGGCCATGAGGATGGCAGGAGTGGACAGAAGATGATGCAGCCTCTGTGAATCCCGAGGTTGGGGGGGCACTCGGTGGCCCCCGGGCTGCAGTTGTCCGGGGAATAATGCACCCTGTGTCCTCTGGGTGCAGCTGCTGCGGGGGCGGGGAGGCGGTGACCTGGCGCTGCTCTGGGCCTCGTCTGCCAGCAGCTGCCGGCTTGGCCCCAAGGATGGCACAGGGCGGGGGCTGGGTTCTGGAGCCCGGCTAGGGGAGGACCATCCCAGCCAACATTTATTGAGGCTTACGGTATGCCAGGCTCAGAGCTATTAACTCATTCAAGACTCACAAGGACCGGGGAGGTGCGAACTGTTCTCCCTGTTGAAGAGATGAGGAACTGAGGCAGGAAGCAGTTGAATGATCTGCTGGAAGTCACGGAACTGGAGAGTGGCAGAGGGGGCTGGGATTTGAACCCAGGGCTGCACAGGTGAAGCCTGGGTTGTTTTTTCTACCCTCCTTATCCTGAGAGTGTTCCCAGCACAGCCTGGGTGCACCGGACTTTAGCTGGTGGGATGAAGGCGTCCATGGATAACTGAATGCAGGCTTCCTTTGTTGTTAAGCACATTTTCAAAAACAGCTGTATTACACGAAGAGTAACTCTCAGTGAAAGAAAATCAGAAAAAATAACGGGCAAATAAAAAGAAGAAAGTAAAAATACCCTCTTCTGCCCTGCTGCCGAGATAACTCCTTTTAGCTTATCTGTAACCCATTCTGATGGCTTTTACGTGTGTTAGGGAACATATGTTTTCTGCAAAGCCACATGTGTGTTGGCTGCATGGTTCTGGAACTTGCGTGTTTGGACTGAGCTTCATGAATGAATGTTTACAGAGGGTCTGCAGAGGCCAGGCCTTGGGAGAATGGAGGCTGTGGGTCTCGGTTCCTTGGGCTGGTGGGGAACACACAGATGGGGTAAGTGGAAGAAGAGAGGTGTGTTATGGGAACAGGGAGCTAGAAGACTTCACAACTTGAGGAGAGGCTGGGAAACCATTTATGTAGCAAGAGCATTTGAACCGCATCTTGAAGGCTGTAAGGGACTCTGAATTTTGGAGAATGGGTGATGGCTGGGATGGGGATGGGATCCTTGAATAGGTGAGGACTGTCCTGACAGATGTCCAGGACTCTGGGCCTGGAGTCAGGGATGGAAACCAGGGGTATATTGGGGAGGGGGGTGTGTATTAGTCTGTTTTCATGCTGCTGATAAAGACATACCCAAGACTGGGCAATTTAAAAAAGAAAGAGATTTAACTGGACTCACAGTTCCATGTGGCTGTGGAGGGCTCACGATCGTGGCGGTGGGCAAGGAGGAGTAAGGCACATCTTACATGAATGGCAGCAGGCAAAAAGTTGGCAACTACATTAGTCAGGGGTCTCTAGAGGGACAGAACTAATAGAAAAAATATATTTTATATATATATATATATAAAATATATATATATATATTACATAAAGGGGAGTTTATTAAGGAGTATTAACTCACACAATCACAAGGTCCCACAACAGGCCATCTGCAAGCTGAGGAGCAAGGAAGCCAGTCTGAGTCCCAAAGCTTGAAGAACTTAGAGTGTGATGTTCGAGGGCAGGAAGCATCCAGCACGGGAGAAAGATGTAGGCTGGGAGGCTAGGCCAGTCTTGCCTTTTCACATTTTTCTGTCTGCTTTACATTCGCTGGCAGCTGATTAGATGGTGCCTACACAGATTAAGGGTGGGTCTGCCTTCTCCAGCCCACCAACTCAAATGTTAATCTCCTTTGGCAACACCCTCACAGACATACTGAGGATCAATACTTTGCCTCCTTCAATCCAATCAGGTTGACAGTATTAACCATCACAGGGTTGTACAGACTGGGGGTGTCCCCTGTGCTGACCCCATGCCCATTTTTTTTCTGCCACAGGACCGTAGCCTGACGGGCAAGCTGGAACCGGTGTCTCCCCCCAGCCCCCCGCACACTGACCCTGAGCTGGAGCTGGTGCCTCCACGGCTGTCCAAGGAGGAGCTGATCCAGAACATGGACCGCGTGGACCGAGAGATCACCATGGTGGAGCAGCAGATCTCTAAGCTGAAGAAGAAGCAGGTGTGAACGGGCAGGGGGATAGGGAGTGCTGGCTCTGAGTTTCCATTCTAGCAGCAGTGACAGCGGTGTCACACATATGTGCCGAGCCCTTCCCAAGTTCCTGGGTGTTCACTGGTTTTTATGCCCTTTACGTTTATTGGACAGGAGCACATCCACAGAACTTTCTGCCATGACGGAAACACTGTGTATCTGCAGGATAGCCACGTTCCACTGTTGATTTGAAATGTGCCTACTGCGACTGAGGAACTGATTTTTAATTTTTGTTTAATATACATATTAAATGTGCCTTTGAATAGCCACACAGGCTGCCGTATTAGACAGCACAAGAATGGCAGTGAAAGTTCAGGATTTCTAGCCAGTCTGTCCAGGTTCAGATCCTGTTTCTTCCAGTACCAGGCAACGTGGGGTAGGCAGTCCCTTCTCTATGCTTCCCTTTCCTTATCTGTAATGTGGGGAAACAGCCCCTAGCTCTGGAATCTGAACCGACTGGCCTCCTAACTACTCTTTACTAGCTGTGTGGTCCTGGAACCTTCATCTCTTGGAGCCTTGATTTCCTTGCCTGTAAAATGGACAACTTGTAGAGGAGGGAGCAAGATCCCAAGATTAAAAATAAATCCTCATTGTCACTGTTGAAACCACGCAAAGACAAGTGGAGAAAAAGCTGATGTAAATATTTATAACATTCATTTTATAATTTGGTTTAAATATTAGTTAATATACAATTCCTCGATAATCTGCTTTTTCCCAGCTCTTCATGGTTTGCTCCCTGGTATCATTCAGGTCTCTGCTCAGATGTCCCTGACACCAAGAGGCCACCCTAAGCCTTGTACAGGAACACACCCCCCCAACCCTCCTCTATCCTGTGTTCAGCCAATCCAGCCAATTCTACCTGCTGCTGGTTTTTGTAAATAAAGTTTTATTGGCACAGCCATGACCACTTGTCTGTGTATCTCTATACACATGTGTGTCTATATGACTGCTTTTCTGCCACAGTGGCAGAGTTAAGTCATCACAACAGAGACCTGTGTGGCCTGCAAAGTCAAAAATATTTGCTATTTAGGACTTTAAAGAAAAGCTTTGGGCCAGGCATGGTGGCTGATGCCTGTAATCCCAGCACTTTGGGAGGCTGAGGCTGGAGGATCACTTGAGCCCGGGAGTCTGAGACCAGCGTGGGCAACATAGCGAGACCCTGTCTCTACAAATAATTTAAAACATTAGCCAGGTGTGGTGGCACATGCCTGTGGTCACAGCTACTCAGGAGGCTGAGGCAGGAGTGCCTGAGCCCAGGAGGTTTAGGCTGCATGAGCCGTGATTGCCACTGCACTCTTGGCCTGGGCAACAGAGTGAGACTCTATCTCAACAAAAAGAAATTTTGCTCATCACTGATCTGTCTCATCACCCTACTGGTGACATCATTATTTGAATTAATATAGACCCAGCTTTGTTATACAGTGGTCCTCTCCTTGTCTCCCTGTTAACTGCTGTGTTCTGAGCAGCATGGGGTACATAGTAGGTGCTCATTAAAAATGGTTGATTGAGTCATTGTGACACTGTCTGGGCCCCAGGGAGCATCTAGACTAATGAAGGAAACAGGCTCACATCTAGTGCCCTCCCGACAAGGAAGTAGGGGCTCCAAGGAGGATCAAGGGCTCATTTTAGCCACTGTAGGCAGGTTGGTGAAGGCTGGTGAGAGAAGGCTTCCAGGAAGAGGTGCCCTGGTAGCTGGGTTTTGAAGGATGCTCCAGGGGGAGAGCATTGATTTCAAGGGGCCATCATGGCTGTCACATGGTTGGGGGAACTGGGATTTGAGGGTAGTCCAGCAGTGAGGCCCGGTCCTGGAGACTCTGCCAACTGTCCTAGGCTTCAGCGGGCAGTGTGTAGGTCTCATGATGGTGGCACAGGCATCACGAGAGGGGCCGGGCCCCAGCGGGGTGGGCAGGCATTGCCAGGGCCAGCCTGGTACTGCACCTTTAGACCTCCAGGCCTGGCCCTGGGGTGGGGCTGAAGCTGCGGGTCACTGGCATACATTGGTGACTGCGGCTGGAAGCCAGGTGGCTCAAGGCCACCCTCAATGGTTAGGTTTTTGTTTGTTTTTTCCCCTCTAAATTCCACTTTGGCATTTTTTAAAAGTGAAATTCTCAAGCATAATCATTTTAAAGTGCACAATTCCGTGGCATTTCGTACATTTGCAGTGTTGTGCAGCTGTCACCTTTATCTGGTTCCCAGCCATTTCAGCAACCCACAGGGAAGTCTCATAGGAGCTAAAGCAGCCAAACTCTCTGTCTCTATGGACTGACCCGTTCTAGACATTTCCTATATAGGGCATCACACAGTATGCGTCCTTTTGCGTCTGGCTTCTTCCACATAGTGTCATGGTTTTGGGGTTTATCATGTTGTCTCTTGTCTCCATCCTTCATTCCTTTTTATGGCTGAATCATATTCCATTGTATAGAGATGCCACCTTTTGTTTATTTCATCATCTGTGGCCATTTGGGCTGTGGCTGTTGTGAATAGTGCTGCTGTTGAACATTTGCGTTCACGTTTTTGTTGGGACACCTGTTTTCAGTTCTCATGGGTATATACCCAGGAGCGGAATTGCCGGGTTGTACGGTAACTCTAGGTTTAATTTGCTGATGACTTTCCAGGCTGTTTTCCACATCAGCTGCCCCATTTTACATTCCTACCAGCAATGCATGAAGATTCCAGGTTTTCCACATCCTCACCGACCGCCCCCAGCCTTTTTTTTTTTTGAGATGGAATCTCACTCTGTTGCCCAGGCTGGAGTGCAGTGGTGCCATCTCGGCTTACTGGAGCCTCTGCCTCCTGGGCTCAAGCGATCCTTCTGCCTCTGAGTAGCTGGGAGTACAGGTGGGTGCACCACCACACCCGGCTAATTTTTGTATTTTTCGTAGAGATGGGGTTTCACCATGTTGCCCAAGCTGGTCTCAAACTGCTGGTCTTGAGTGATCTGCCCACCTTGGCCTCTCAAAGTGCTGGGATTTCAGGTGTGAGCCACTGTCCCTAGCCACACCAACCCTTTTTTATCTTCCTTTAAAAAATGTTTTTGATTCCAGCCATCCTGTGGTTGTACAGCAGTATCTCGTTGTGGTTTTGATTTGCATTAGACAGCCCTTTTTAGCGTGTCACTGCTGTGCAGCAGTTTTTTCAGCATTATCTCCTTGATCTTCCAAACAACCTTATGAGGTAGGCATGTACTCACAGGTTCTGCTGAAGTAGACACTGAGGTCAGGGAGGTGAAGGGCCCTGTCTGAGGCTGCAGAGCTGGTGAGCGTGGGGCTCGGGCTTGAATCCAGGCCCAGCAGAGCTAGTCACCCTCTTAGCTGGGTCTCTGTAGATGTCCCAGGTAGTATTTTCTCCAGTACCTGAGGAAGGGCCACCTTTCCTGGCTGGAGGGAGCCTCCCTCCTGCCCACCCTTTCGGGGCTGTGGGCTTCTCCTTCTTGGCTTTGTTTGTTTAGTGCTTTGGGGGAGTATTTTGATGCCCTTCTTGAAGCGACCACCAGGGGTCGCTGTGGGACCGAGGCAGTTCTGCTCAAGCCGCCAGCGCCGGAGTCTGCAGAAGCCAGCACCCTCGATTTTCTGGCTCTTCCTGTGTTCACTTCTTCTTGGGCACCTTTTTGGGTTCATACTGATCTGCTTTGTGGTCATGTGCAGGCTGTGTGAGCATCATAAGTGGAGCAGAACCATGTTCTGATCTCACTTGTGATGCCCTGTCACATTGCAGAATGGGGCATTGGCCTCCCATCTGACCTTGGGCCAGTGCCCTAAACCCTCTGGTCTTCAGCCTCCCTCTTTCTATGAAGCAGACAGCAGCATGATGGGATGCTCTTTCCAACGGTGTTAGGAGGAGGGGGTTCATACATGGACAGATGAGGATGAGGATGATGGGGGTGATGAGGATGAGGGTGATGGGGGTGATGAGGA
>NW_026652287.1:8148403-8204717 GCF_009828535.3 Hylobates moloch
GGGGGGTGATGAGGATGAGGAGGAGGGGGGTGATGAGGATGCAGGTGATGGGGGTGATGAGGATGATGGGGGTGATGAGGATGAGGGTGATGGGGTGATGAAGATGAGGATGATGGGGTGATGAGGAGCTCTGTGGGTGGAGTGTTGCCTGTGTGTCAGGTGCTGAGTGCTTTGCACCCATCATCAGCTCATTTCACCCTCACACTGGCTCTCTAGAGTAGTAACTCTTTTATCCCCATTTTCCAGAAGAGGAAGGTAAGGCTTAGAGAGGTCCAGGAGCTTCTGAAGGCTACGCAGTAAGTAGGAGTGGGAGTCGGGCTCCAGTCTGGCCAGTGCAGCTGCGGAGTCTGCGCACCCTGTCCTAGTACTGATGTTGCCTGTAGGAGCTGTCATGGGTAATAATGCCGGCTCGCAGCAGGCCCGACTGTTCCTGCCTGTGTAACTCATTCAGTTCTCACCACAGTCAGAATGGCGGCACGGCAATCAGCCCCGTTTACAGATGGGGAAACTGAGGCCTAGCAGGGTGAGGCTGCTTGGCTGTGCTTCCTTAGCTGGCAAGTCACGAAGGCAGAATTTGAACCTGGCTTTGGAGCTTGGAGGCTGCAGCTGGCCCAGGAGCTGGGGCCTCTCCCGGGTGCGGAGTCCCTGGGGTGACTCACAGGAAATGGGTAGCAGCCTGACTTCCTGTGCGCGGCCGTGGCCCGGGCTGCAAGGGGGCCTCCCCGCACCCTGGGGGCTGTAGCCCTCCTTCCGCCCGCTGGGGTGCTCACCCCTCACGTTCTGCCTCTCCCCACAGCAACAGCTGGAGGAGGAGGCTGCCAAGCCCCCCGAGCCTGAGAAGCCCGTGTCACCGCCGCCCATTGAGTCGAAGCACCGCAGCCTGGTGCAGATCATCTACGACGAGAACCGGGTATGTGTCCCCACTCTGGCCTGCTGCCCCCCGGTGCTGGCCATGAGGCGATTCGCAGGGGGCACCATGAATCGGGCCTCAGTGTTTCCATCTGCGAAATGGGGAGGGGACCTCGCCACCCTCTCCCCCAGAAACACAGGGTTTATGAGTGGGTGGGGGAAGGTGACCGGTGGAAAGCCATCCTGGTGTGGCCTCTGGGCTGTTCTGCTCAGACACGCAGATGGGTGTGGACTGTGGCTGGTCAGCAGGATGCAACACAAAACAGAGGTTTTGGGCTCCAGGAGAGCACCAGGGTCCAGCTGATGGCCAAGGGTAAGGGGCTGCCACTTTAGGTGCTGATGCAGAAGAAATCCCTTTAAGGCAAAAGATAATGACATTATGACAGCAGCAGTGAGCTTCCATGGAACAGCCCCTCCCATCAGTCCTGGAAGGTGGAGGCATCATTTCCATTTTCCTAAGGCCCAGAGAGGTTAAGTGATTTGTCCAGAGTCACACAGCTAGGAAGCATTGGACCTGGATTTGAACCTATGTTGTGTCAGACCACAGGGCCTGAGTTCTCAGCACTGGCTTCCACTGGCACTGGGCCCTCGAAGGGGCCTTTGAGATGATTGAAACACAGAGTCTGGAGCAGGCTGTGGAGGCCCATGGGGATCCCACTGCGGGCAGCTATAGGGGGTCTGGTCTTGGTGGAGGGGCTTGGGGTGCCCAGAGCAGTGTCTCCAGGGGCTGGACCCTAAGGGTCTGTGCACCCCCAAGGTGGAACCTTGTGTCTGGTGAGGTGGTAAGCTCCCCATCTTCCCAGTCAAGCCACTACCAGCAGGGCTTTAATGATTTACAGTCGACTTTTTCTAAACGTACTCAGGATCTGTGGATGTTGATCCCCTCCCTTATTTTCTGGAAGAGGAAACTGAGGCCCAGAGAGGGACTGGTCCTTGTGAAGCGTGACAGATGAGGAAACTCCTGTCCCTGCCTTGGCTTCTCTGGTTCCCCTCCTACCCGTAGCCCCAGCCACCCTTCCCAGCTGCCTCTTCTGTAATATCTTCCTTGGCCAATCAGTGCTCAGAGTTGAGGTGGGGGTGGGGAGGCCTCGAGTCAAGTGGTGGGTGCCTGCAGTGGCAGCCTGAGGCAGGGAACTACTGGATCAACCGGTTTGAGAAGCCTCCACCTCCAGAAACAGCGATGTCATGCAGAATGAGACAAGCCTGTTTGGGGCCTGGGAACTGTGTGCCCGGCTCACTCTCCCACACCCTGGCCCCTCACCCCAAGCACCGCTAGTAACAGTCATAGGAGAGCCAAGGGGCCACACATCCTTCAGCCAAGCATCCTGGGTTCAAATCCCATTTCTCCCACTTCCTGGCTCTATGACCCTGGAGCATTATACTTAAACCTTCCTGTGCCTCATGCTCCACAGCTTTAAAACAACGACAACGATGGCATCACCTAGTACAGTTGGTGTGGGGATTAAAGGGGTAATTTCCTAGTGCCCTTAGGACAGACAGTGCCTGGCACCAAAGAAGTGCCAGCTGGTGCTATTAATTGTCATTATCATAGCTCTCATTTCTTCTTGTGTTTGTTTACCTTGTGCATTTAATAGAATACTATTTGCATTTAGTAGAACTACTATTATTCTCTCATTTTTGCTCATCAAGAAACCAAAGCTCAGAGAGGGAAGGAGACCTCCCTGAGATTGCAGAGCAAGTGAGCTTTGAGCCTGGAACTTGGAGCTAAGATTGAGGTGGCTCCAGGAGCCCAAAGTGGAGGGGACATGGGCAGGGCTCCTGAGAGTGTCACCTCTACCTGCCTTCTCTGATCGTTGCTGGAGAGCAGGCACGGTTCTCTCCAGCAGCTGTGGAGGCCAAGTCAGTGGCCCAGCACATTGCTGCAGTGCCTTGGCCCTCTTCCTGGAGCTCCCCTCCTTGCAAGGCTCATACTGTCACTTCCATCTTTGCTCAAGTGGCCCCTTCTCAGCAAGACCCGTTTCAACCCTCTACTTAATACTGAAAACCCTTTTTTCAGGAAAAAGAGTTTTCGGGCTTACACCGGTTTTCCTCCTTTGTGGTTTCTGATTCTCCTTAGCCCTTGTCCCCGTGGGACATGATTTCTGTTTTACTTATTTATTCTGTTTGTTATGAATGGAAACTCCGTGAGGGCAGGGATTTTATTCCTGCCCACTTTTATTTCCAGTGGTATCTCCAGCACCTAAAACGGTGCTCACCACACAGCAGATGCACATAAAATAATTGTTGTGCAAATATTCAGGCGGCAGGAAGGGAGGGGAGATGGGGACGGGTGGCCAGCTCTGGCCCGTGGAAGAGGCCTCTGGTTTGGGGGCGTGGGGGCTGATGGGGACCCTCTGCCTGGGCTGAGTCTCTGAGCCTCCAAAGTCTGCAGCCTAATGTGCGGGAGGCCCCCAGCTGCCTTTGGCAGGAGCAGCCAGGACTTACCGCCCCTTGGGGGATCAGTAGGATTAAATTTTAATCCGCCTTCCTTCCCTGCTGGTTCCTGGAGAGATGGAGGACAAGGGTCTGTCTCTAAACGTCGAGCCAGCCGGAAAACGCAGCTTCCCTGCCGGGCGGGGCCCGCCTGACAGTTCTGAGTGCTGGAGTCTGGCTCATTATCCATTCGGAACACATTGGTGAGGCACCCGCTGAGCAAGGCTTTTCCCGCCTCCCCGCCTCCTGGGAGCTGCCTGCGTGGGCGGGGGCCGGGCAGGTGTGCACAGATGGCGGGGCAGCCAGCAGGGTGGCTGCAGCCTGAGAGCAGCAGCAGACAGGGTGGCCCGGGCCCAGGAGGGCAGAAGCGTGACCTGGAAGTGGGCGCTGGGAAAGGCTTCTTGGAGGCAGCGGGTGGGCCAGAAGGAGGACATTCGGGTGAGGGGCATGGCACAGGCCAAGTCCCAGAGAGGGGACTGGCGTCTCCTTTGATCTTCAAAGGTGGTGGGCACGAGGTAGGAGCCTGTTGGTTCCGGGACAAGGCACGCACTTGGAATCTGGATAAAACATACACACAGGCAGCACTAGCAACGTGTGGATACATAAGGGGCATTTGTGCAGCACAGGTTGCGGTACTGTAGGAATTCAGGACACTGGGGAACAGTCAGGGTGGGCTTCATAGGGGAGACGGGCCTTGAGCTAGATTGACTGGGGAAAGGTAGAAGGCTGCTTCCAATGGAGATGTAGATGGCTCGTTCATAAGGTGGGGAGGAGGCAGGATTGATGGAAGCAGCAACCCCAGTTGCTGAATAATGCGGAAATCAGCAGAAGACGCAAGTCCTTGTCTTCCAGTTTAAGCGTCTTTAAAGGAAAGTGTTTATATGATGTGATTAGGACTCAGCGTGTGCACAGTGTGATTGGGACTGAGCAGGGCAAAGAAGAATAATACCACCAACAGTCACCGTGAGCGTGAAGCCCCTTGGGGCTTTTGGGGGTTTTGGCACTCATGCTCGTTTGTAGGGCCCAGCATCAGACCCCCTGATTCAAGATTTTCAGAGCAGTGCTTCAGGCCCCGTCCTGTGGCCCCAGCATCCTGTGCCAGGCCCCCACCTCTGGCCTCCGTGCCCAGCCACCTGGTCATCAAAACTGCCCCCCAGGGTCCAGGAGTTCTTTCAGATTGTCCGTTTCAGCCCCGCGAAGCTGCTGCACACGTCCTCTGACCTGCCGCTTTTCCTGCTTGTCACACACCCTGGGAGAGCTCTGCACAGGGCTCATGGGCATGGGGCTCTGTTTGCAGATGAGGAAGCTGAAGCTCAGGGTAGGCCGCTGCCCTGAGGCACTGCTGCAGCCAGCGGAGGGGCTTGGGTGCAGGACTGGGGGCTCAGAGCTTCTTGGGTGAGTAGGTGCTGCCCCCAATCTGCAGATGAGGAGGCCAGTGTGGTAGAGAAGGGAATAGGATGGGGCTTCCAGGCAGGGGAGAGGCTAGGGAGTGATCAGTGTCAGGTCTGTTTCTCTGCTCTAGAGGAGAGCCGCATGTGGATGCATGTGTGGTTTGTGTGCCTGTGGGTATGAATGTGCGTATACGGGTGGATGTATGTGTGGTATGTGTGTTGCATACACATGTGTATGTGTGAGCATACATGTGTGCCTTTGGATGGCTGTGCATACTTGTATGTGAATACTTAGAGTAAGAGTCGGCTTATGTGGGACGAGCATGTGGTGATTTGTGCATTGATACAGCACACCTGTGTGTGTGTATGTGGGCATGTGTGTATGTGTGTGGACCTCTGGATGGCTGTGTGTACATGTGTATAAGTGTATATGAGTCAGCACGTGGGGCCTGTGGTTATCTGTGCACTTACACATCCATGCATACACACGTGGGTGCGTGTGTATATGTGTGCAGGTATACCTGTGGGTGCTGTGTGCACATGCGTGAACATTCATGCACGAATTGGCACATGTGAGGCATGTATATAGGTATTCGTGCATCTGTGCGCCTGTATGCATACGCATGTGTTCACATGGGCACACGTTAGGCTGTGTGCATGTGTGTACAGATGGATGTGCGTGAGATGGCGTGTGTGGGGCGGGTGTGGTTACGTCATGTGTTCATTGGGTGCACGTGTGTGAGTATGTGCATGCGCCTTGGCGTGTGGACATGTGCGTATGTCTTTGTGTGTTCCTAGATCTTGGCATGTGCACTTGGTGACGTGGGTCTGGTGCTCCCGTGCACCCATCTGCATAGGTGACTAAGGACTTGTGCGCCCCAGCCAGCTCCTAGGCTTTTTGGGCATGGGAGGCCTGGCCACACAGACCCAGAGTTTCTGCAGGAGTGCCATTGCCCGAGTGAGAACCTGCCCGGACCCCCAGTTGCCTGGTGAGAGCCCCTACAGGGGGTGGACGCCACGGTGAGCGGGGCCCCTCATTGGCTTGAGTCCCTAGGTTTTCCTCTCCTCTCAGAGCCAGGTGAGCTTGGGCAGTGGCTTCTCTCAGGCTTGGCCACCTCCCCTGCGGCGTCAGCCCCACCCACCATGATCAGAGCAGAGACCTCGGCCCCCAAAGGCCAGGAACATGGGAGGATGTGCGTGGGGGCAGTCGGGTTTCAGCGGGATTGAGAAAGGCCTGTTTCCCTTCTCCCTAAGGGTGGGGCTGAGTCCCCTGAATTCCAGCCTCCCAGCCGGCAGGTGGCAGCCCACCCCGAAGCCCTCCTTTGGGCTGGAGCAGTCCCTGAGTTTTGCCACCCTTGGGTGGAGTTGGTTCAGCTCTAACAAGGGTGTCCTGGCGTCCCCTGCAAGCTGGGCCTTGGGCCCGCATGGGGAAGATGCAGACAGGAGCTCCTGTTGGAGCACTTGCTGTTTGCCAGGACCAGGGGCAGCCAGGAGCCAGTGTCGGGAGGTGGCCCCCAAAGGGGCCGAGGAGATGTGCAGATATCAGCCATGGGAATATTGGGGTTGGGGAATGTTCTAGGTGGGAGAGGTTCAGGTGGGAAGGGGTTGGGATTTTGGCTAGAACTGTGTGGATTGGTGACCTCCTATCCAGGTGTCCTCTCTGAGCCTCAATTTCCCCATCTGTAAAATGGGGTAGCCCTTGCACCCCAGAAACAGGTTACTGGGAGGATTGGCAATCCTGGTTGTGGCTTGGAGAGCAGGGAGACAGGGCCTGCCCTGTCGTCCACCTCTATGGAGGGGGCAGAGAGGCCTCTGTGTCCTTGGAAAGACCGGGCATGTCCGGGATGCAGACTGCTTCCCCCATGGCCCTGGAGAAAGTGCCTGCTGCCCTCAATCCTGTGCTGGGCCCTGCTGGATGATAGCAGCTTGATGGCCGGCACTGGCCTCTTCTGGTCCTGGTGGAGAGGTGGGGAGGCACTGGGCCAGCTGCAGCGACGTGGAGAGAGGACAGGGTTCTGGGCTGGGACCGGAGAGCCTGCGGGTACAAGAATGCTTTGCCCCAGAGACAGTCTGAGCGAGGGAGCCAGCCCCACCCCATTTCCAGGTATTTAGACCATTCCTGAGCATCCACTGTGAGCCAGACGCTGTCCAGGCACTGTGGGTGCAGCAGAGAACAGAGCAGGCACCTTGCTCCTCATGGAGTCCTCATCAGGGGGAGGTGGCCAGTAAGATAAACCGTGGGACGCAGACCCTTACTCCTGACCGCATGTGCTGTGAAGACAGCCAGGTGGGGAAAAGAGTGGTTGGTCGAGGGAGGTGGGCCGCCCTGCTGCGGGGGGTCAGGGAAGGCCTCTCTGGGGAGGGGAGGCTGAGTCAAGACATGAGCAAGAGGCAGGCGAGAGCATGTGAAGATGTGGGGAACAGCATTCCAGGCAGGGAACAGCAGGTGCAAAGGCTCAGAGGCAGTAGTGACTTTCAGTGTGCAGGGAACAGTGAGGGGCCAGCAGAGGTCAAGGTCCTGGGAGGGCTGGGACCCTGTTGACCCTGGTGAGGAGTTTGGATTTGGTGCTCAGGATGGCAGGAAGACAGCAGCTGAGGAGGTGAGAGGGAATTTTTGGCATGAGGCTGAATCTGTGGCCTGCATCCACGTTCCCCAGCCATGCCACGTTCTAGAGGGTGTCTCCTCTGCATTTAAAGAGGGAAGGGATGACATGCATGTCACTTTGCTCCCTGTAGAACATCCTTGCAGAAGTCATGGGAGTTTGGTACCCTGGGTGAGTGTGGCCGTTTCGTGAATGGGGAGACTGAGGCTAGACAGGAGACTCAGATTGCTGAGGATTAGAGCGCAGTCGACTCCCAGATGTTGGGCAGGTGTGTTGAGAAAGGCCAGCCCATCTTGGGACAGGGCCCCACAGGCCCACCTCCCCAGGAAGCTGACAAGCAGGACCAGAGAAGACCGTGGAGTGGGAACAAACCCAACACTGGGAGCAGGGGATGTGGAGGCAGGAGGTGGAGGAAACACCCCAGAGAGACAGGAGGAGGTGGGGCTCCCTGTGGCTTTGGCAGGTGAAGAAGGAGTTCCCCCTGCTCTCTAGGTGCTAGCTGTGTGGCCATGTAGTTTCTAGTGGCTTGGCGCTTTCCATTGGTATCACTCTTTTAGCTAGATGGAAAGTTGCTGCTGATCCCCACAGATGATACACAAAACTCCTATTCATCCCTCAAAACCCAGCCTATATATCCCTCCTGTTACCTTTCTGGGAGAGTGACTTGTGCCCCACTTTCACACATACCTTTCTCTGCCTGAGCATACTAATCTGCTGTTACTGCTCTTAACCAACAGCCATTGTTTGGCTTTATTCCAGGCAGGCGCCAGGTCTCATTCATTCCATGTCTCTCCCTGGGTCCCAGTGTTTGGGAGCTGCCCTGCCCCCATGCCACCCCATACCCAGTCCTTCACTGGGCCTGGCTTAGGGGTTTTCCCATCTTCAGTACCCCAGGGGAGACTCTTTCCTGCTTTGAGGGTGTGGCTGGGACATTGACTCTCCGGGTGATGTCTGCCCCCATCCACCGGAAATACTAGTCCCAAGCCTAGGGGTGACCCTGCGTGGGACCTGGCCCTTGGCTTCTTCTGTCCGTGGATCCTGGAGGTCATAAGAAGGGCTTCTTCCCTGTGTTTTGTTTCTGTGCCTCAGTTTCACCATCTGTGAGATGGGGCTACTCCTGTGTGTGCCTCCCATGGCGCTTATGCGTGATTGACATGTTAAGAACACACTGCATGCCCAACGCTTGGCTCATGGCAGGTGCCTGGGGAAGTGACCACCGCTGTAATAGTTCTCCCCTGCTGTTCCGGCCCCCAGCCGCACCTTGAGGCTGCAGGTCTCGGGGTTTCGGCTCAGCGTGAAGGTGGCCAAGAGCATGGCTCTGCTCTTAGTGGGCCGGGCCCTGGGCTCTAGGTTCCAGCTTGAGCCCACCTACATACCTGCTGTCTTTCTCCAGGGGCTGGGGAGGGGGAGTGATGCTGGCCCGCCACGCGCTCCTGTCTCTGCTGCAGCCGGGGAGCCTGGGCACCTCCGCCCTGCGAGGAGATCTTGGCAAAGGCTGCGTCAAATTTTTGTTGGCAGCCACATTTCCCAGGGCTTGGGGTCACCTCCCTTTGGCCAATCTGGTTTGGGGTCACTGGGGACAGTTTCAGTATGGTGATGGTGACTTCTGCGGCCTGTCCGCCTAGTCCTTGCCAAATACTGAGTGGCTGCCCCAATGCAGCTGAGTCACAGCAGGGGCTCGCCCACGTGCCAGCCTGTGAGCACCCATTTGCCAGCGCGCATGCAGTTTAGCCTGGTGCAGGGGGCACCCAAACCCACCCAAATTCTGCCCCTGCCCTCTGCCACAGCCCTCATGAAACCATCTTCAGGAGCCCCTCCGCCCCCCACCTCCCTGTACCCGGCTGGCCTGGGCTGCCCTCCAGGCCTCCTCTGAGCGGACCCTGGTGGTCCCAGGCTGGGGGCTGGTGGGCCTGGCCGAGGCACAATGTCTGCCTTCACACTGAGGGCCGGGGTGGGGGCCTGGAGGTCCAGCCCATTGACGGAGCAGCCACCGAGCCCTGAACCACATGTTCCTGTTTTCCTAATAAGTCTCCAGTTGTGAGTGGGGAGGAGGCGGGGAGGCCCCGGGGCAGCCCAGAAATAATCACATGATTGTGAAACACAAGAATCCTAGAAAGGGTATCTCTGAGCGCCTCTATCTCACCCTCCCTCCTCCTCCTCCTCCTCCTTCCCTCGCTGGCTGCACTAGCTCTGAGGTAATTGTAGACAACCCAACCAGCTTCCAGGGCGAGGGAAGGCATCTCAGGGCTGGCAGTGTCGGCTGGGCTGGTGGGGAGCGGTGCCCACGTCGCTGGGCCCTGGGGGAGCGAGGCCTGCGCGCCTGCCCTGGAGCAGGCTTCAGTGGACCCCGCGCATTTGCTAAAATCGAAACTTGGCTGGCTTGCTGGGGCCGCTGTGGGGGTATTGAGGCTCCTCTGTGTTTTTTTCCAGCCTGGGGAGGGCGTGCAGGGGGCCCTGGGCCTCCCTCCCCCGTGCTGAGGATCGGCATGCTGTGCTGGGCTGGGCAGGTGCCCGCTGCTCCGGGAAGCCTCTATTTATAATCTGTGTTTTTTTGTTTTTTAAAAAAATTCCTCCTCTTCGCCATCACCCTGCAGAAGAAGGCCGAAGCTGCACATCGGATTCTGGAAGGCCTGGGGCCCCAGGTGGAGCTGGTGAGCTGGGGTGCAGGGTCAGGGGCTGCGGGGAGGGCGGGGGTGGCTGGAGAGGTGGGCAGGGCGGCGGGAGGGCGTGGTGGAGGAGGAAGTCATCTATTGCCAAGGGCTGCCCAGGCGGCGTCCGCGGAGGAGGCAGGAAACCCACCTTCCTGGTGAGAGGATGGCAGATAGCGGGTGGGCGGGCCTGGCTGGGCTGGGTGGGGGTGGGGAGTCTTGGCAGCGAGCGCTTGCGGGGCCACCTGCGCACTCCTGTGCACACCGTGAAGCCCGGCCGCTCGGGCTGTAAGGAGAGTCACACACCTGTAGGCCGGCGCGTTTGCTCCGGCTGAGCGCGGAGAGCCGGTTCTCTGGGTCACACGATCTCGGTCTACTCCCAGGTGCGCCACTTCGTGGCGGTGCGACCCTGAGCGGGTCTGTTACCCTCTCTGTGCTTCAGCTTCCTCATCCGTAAAATGGGAATCCTTACAGCACCTATCCCACTGGGTTACAGTGAGGAGGAGCTATGTTAATATTTTTCCAACGTCAGGTGCGGCGACTGCCTTGTAGACAGTAAGTGCTGAGCATTAGCTATGATGATGATGATGATGGCTGTCACTAGTGTCCTTTTGCTGCGGAAAGATGCCATGTCAGCAGCAGAGCTGGAAAGCAGGCCCCAGGCCTCCTGGAGTCCCTGGGCTGAGGACGGGTGGATGCAGAAGCCCTAGCCCTCAGAGAAGGGGCCACAGCCCCTGCCTGCCCCACAGCCATCCGTGCCCACTGAGCTGGTCAGCATGGACGGCCGTGGTGGGCACTGAAGGCATACTGCTACCCACATGTGTGCCGGATGAGGGAGAGTCTCTGTGTGCATGGTGGGCTAGGGTGTGCGTGTGAGTGCGCCCAGGATGCAGATAAAGACTTATGCCTTCGGCCATGTGTAGTGGCTCACACCTGTAATCCCAGCGCTATGGGAGGCCAAGGCAGGAGGATTGCGTGAAGCCAGGAATTTGAGATCAGCCTGGGCAAAATAGCAAGACCTCGTCTGTGCAAAAAGTTAAAAAATTCACCAGGTTGGTGATGCACACCTGTCGTCCCAGCTACTTGGGAGGCTGAGGCAGGAGGATCGCTTGAGTCCAGGAGTTCAAGGCTGCAGTGAGCTACGATCACATCACTGCACTCCAGCCTGGGCAATAGAGTGAGACCCCGCCTCATAAAAAAACGAAACAGAAGTCTGACACCTTCAGAGCCTCAATCTAAACTCAGCTCCACTGCATGTTTGCCAAGTGGCCTTAGGAAAGGGGCTGACCTCCCAGTACCACAGCGCTCGCTCATCTGGGACAGGCGGAGGCTCTAGGGCCTCCTTCCTGGGTCTTCCCAGGGTTAAAGGCAGTGCTGCCCATTAAAGGCTCACCTAGTGCAGCTCCTGGCCCCTACGAAGTGCTCAGTAGTTGTGAACAATTTGGTGATGAGCTGCTCCCCCTGAAGTTTCTGCAGGCTGCTGAGTTTTGCAGTGAGAGCTCCCCGAAGCCCGGGGTCCGTCTGTTGAGGCCACTCAGGAACTGCAAGCCCCGGGCTCCCAGGCCCGCCCAGAAGGCAGAAGCAGGGAGGAGATGGCAAGGACTCCTCCAGCTCAGAAGCGGGGCCCAGCTGCCCACCTGGCTGGACTCAGGAACCTCGCCGGGCTCCCCCGCCCCTTCAGGGCTCTGCCCCCTCCGGGCACATCCTCGGGCCTGGGCGATCTGGGTGGTGAGCTCTGGCCTGGGGTCGTGCTTCTCTCGGGAAGTGATTTTTGGGGAAGTTTTCAGCAGTAGCAGCTGCTGCTTGCTTGTTTTTTTGTTTTGTAAACAGCTTTATTGAGGTACAATTCACACGCATGCCATTCACCCATTTAAAGTGTACAGTTCAGTGGGTTTTAGTGTATTCACAGATGTGTGCAACTGTCACCACGGTCAATTTTAGAACATTCCATCATCTCAAAAAGCAACCCTTCTGTCTCTATGGATTTGCCTATTCTGGACATTTCCTATAAATGGAATCATGCAATATGTGGTCCTTTGTGTCTGGTTTCTCTCACTCAGCATCATGTTTTCGAGGTTCATCCGTGTCGAGCGTGGGTCGGTCCTTCGTTCCTTTTTGTGGCTGAATCATATTTCACTGTAGGGGTAGGTCACGTGTTGTTTACCCACTCCTCAGTCGGTGGACATGAGATTGTTTGCATATTTGGGGTATTGTGAATAAAGTTGCTGTGAACATTAGTGTGCCGTTTCCATGTGAACGTACGTTTTCATTTCTCCTGGGTGTGTACCTAGGCGTGGAATTGCTAGATCCTCTGCTAACCCTATGTTTAGCCCCTTGAGGAACTGCCCAACTGTTTTCCAAAGTGGCCGTACCATTTTACATCCCCACCAGTAAGCTGCCTCTTGCCTCAGTTTCTCCTTTTCTGCCAAATGGGGATGGCAGGGTTGGATGAAGTTCCCAACCATTTCCAGACTTCTGGGTCCTCCCGCTCCCCTTTCCTGACTGGTCCCCGGGGGCCTCCTGGGGGAAAGGGCCTGGTGGCCCCTGGGTCTTAGGGCCCGAGGAACACAGGCGAGGAAGCCCCTGTCTGCAGGAGTCTGTGGGCAGATGGGGGTGGGCAGCTGCTGGTGTCAGAAGCTTTGGAACCAAAGACCTCACAGTGAGTCTTCTCTGGTTCTTTGGAGACAAGGGGACAGGGTTGTCTCCCACTTGGGGATCTCAGAGCAGAGGCTTCCACAGGGCTGATGGCACAGAAGGCTAAGATCTAGTGTCTGGACTCTTGAAGGCCCCTGGCTTGGTGCCAGTCAGTGGGGACAGGGAGGGCGCCTCATAGAGCTGTTGCCATCCCATTTTCTGGATGAGGCTCAGCAAGAGGAGTGCCTTGTGCCGGGCCACACAGCAAGAGATGAGGCGTGGAGGTGCGCTGAGCCCCTGGGGGAGCGGCCGGCCAGTTCCGCACAGATCTGCCAGGCTCGAGTGGCCACAGGCATCCTCCAAGCAGAGGCAGCTGCATGGTGCACTCTCTGCAGGGGCCTGTCTACCACCTGGGTGCCAGAAGCCTGGGCCAGGGACAGCCTGAGGACCCAGGTGCTGTGGGTCACAGAGTCCAGTTCCCAGGGTGTCTTCCGTCAGAAGCTGCAGTTCCAACGCCCCTCCCCTCGGCAGGGACGGATCCCTGTGGCCTCCCTGGAGGAATTTGCATTGGAAAGGATGAAAATAGCACCAGAGGTGCTAACCAGAGGTCTGGGGCACCGAGATGGTGGGGCATGGCCCTTCCAGCCCAGCCGTGGGGACCGGACCAGGCTGGGAGCAGGCGTGGTGGTGGAGGGCGTGCCCAGCAGCCCTGACCTCTCTGCCGCTCTGAGTCATTGCTTCCTTCCTGTTCCAAGGCGTTATTTTAAGAAGCTGGTGTCACCAGCGGGTTGAGGGCTGGGGCTGACGCTTCATTTATTGCCAGCTCAGGCCGCCTGGGACTCTGGCTCTTCCTGGTGGCCCTGCTGGCTGGCTCAAAGCCCAAGGGGGGCCGCCTCCTCCCTGGCCCCTGCTGGCTTTCTTAGTCACCACCGTGCCTCATCTCTGCCTGGGCCCCGCGTCTGGCACCTGCTCCCCTTTGCTCTCTTTCTGCCCTCTGAGTGGCTGTGCCTCTGATTTTAGAGGAGAACGGAGGCTGAGCGAGAGAGAGCTGGACCTTGGGGCCTCCTGGGTGTCGCCCCCACCGCCCCAGGCTCCGCACTCATTTAGGCCTCGATTCCCTCACTGGCGTGCATCCCTCCAGGGGTTATTTCTCCCGGGAGGATAAGGCCTGGGGGTGAGGGACAGGGGCCAGCCATGCCCCCCGGCCTGTGTGGCTATGGAGGTGCCTCATGGCCCCACGTGGGGACGCCGGCTAGCCTGGGCTGGGGAGCCGCCAGGTCTTTGTGCAGCCCCCTCTACAGAGGGTGAGGGGGATGTTGGGGAGTCCCCTCGGGCCCTGTGTCCCCTCAGCAATGCACCTGCCAGGACATGTCACTGTCCCTCCCTCCCCCCACTCCCTTCTGGACTTTCCAAGATGGCTGTCCTCAGCCTGTTGCCATGGTGGCACACAGCATTCCGGGCGGCTCTGGGCCCAGAGCCTCCCCTGGGCTCCTGGGGTTCAGTGGCCTTGGGGAGTGGCTGGTGAGTGCCTCCCAGGGGGCCAGCTCCTGTTTAGAGGCAGCAGCACCCCACAGTATCCTCAGTCCTTCGGGGCCTTCGCCTTGCGGGCCCCTCACCAATGGCCACCTTGAGAAGCAGGGTCTGTGTCCCTATCTACAGGGCAGGGGAGGAGGCCACCAAGTGGAAGTGGCCTCCCTCCCCTGTGGCTTCGGTGGGTTGGAGGCTGACCGGGCTCCTGCTGCCCCTGGGAGCCGGTCCTGCGTTTCTGCACCCGCCCTGTGCCGCAGAAGCACTGTCCCCTCTGCCCACCTCTCCCACCCAGGGTTGTGTGCTGTGGGCTTCCAGCCCCTTTCTGGCCCCCTTCGGCTGTTTGCTATCTTTAAAACCAAAACAAGACAAACACCAAATTTCACCAAGTCTGAAATTTTCTGGGGTATCCAAAATTTCCGTGAAGTAAGTCCTCTTTGACCTACACCCATGTTCCAGATGAGAAAACTGAGGCCGGAGTGTTGAGGGCACTTGTCCAAGCTCACAGCTAGTGAGGGAGGAGCCACCATTTAAATTGGGGCCTATCTGTTTCCAAAACCCTAACCTTTAAGTGATGTCCGCTTGCACCTGGCCTGCATTTGATTGGCATGTGGGGAACATAAAGGAGCCAGTGTGGTTGCCCGGGTTACAGCGTGGGCATCTTCACAGGGCCCCTGCCATTCCTGGGACGAGGACTCGTACCCTCTGCAGGGATGCTGCACCGCACCCCTTCCCTCCACTGGGAAGTTCTGCATGAGTCGGACCGTGGGCTCTCTTGTTCCTCTGCCCACTTCTCCCTCTTGTTCAAACTTCCAGGGTCAGGTTGGGGAAACTGCCCTCTCTTCAGGGTTGAGAACCTTGGGAGGGGAGCCTGACCCGGCATGGGGAGAAATGGCCCATGGTAGCTGCAGGATGACATCTCTGTCCCCAGGAGAGTAGCTGAGCAGGAGCCTGGAATTGCCCGAGCCCAGTGGTGAATTCCCTAGCAGGGGATCTGGGGCTACAGGGAGAAAGGCGACATTGTCACTAGCCAAGACTGTCTGTGAGGCTCTGCAGAGCTGTAGAGGCCCTTCCCTGGGGATGGGTGGGCTGGGGTCTGGGTGTCCCCCTCTGCCGGCGTCATCAGGAGGTGTGTTCAGCTCTATCCCCAGGGAAGAGACTTGTGTGTCCCATCTGTCGCTGCAGCCCTGCCCTGAGGCTGCAGAACTCCACATCTCCATCCTTCCCTGTTCCACCTGATCACTCACACTCTGTACCTGATCTTCCCACCATAGTCACCCATGGCCACCCTGGGAGGCTCCTGCTGTGTGCATGGGTGTGCGAGAGGGAGAGGGACAGGAAGAGAAGGAGACAGACAGACAGAAAGACATACACACACAGAGACTCAGGCAGAGAGGGGAGCAGACTCCTTCCTCCAGCGCTGGAGCTGAGAGGCGGGCTGTCATTCAGGCTCATCTCTTACCAGCTGTGGGCAAATGTTGTAACCTCTTAAGGACTCCATTTTCCTATCTGTACAGTGGGGCATGATTGTATCAGTTACACAGTATGATTACGTGGCTACTGCTGGGGAACAAAGCAGCGCCACATTTAGAGGCTTGAAGCAGCAACTGTTTACTGTTTCTCACCAGTCTGGAAGGCAGCTGAGCATTTCTGCTGGTGTGGGCTCAGCTCTTGCACCTCCGTGGCCAGCGAGGGAGTCGGGGGGCCGGTGTTGTAGCTCATCCCAGGCTGGGTGGCACCACTCTGCTCCTTGCCTCTCTGCCCGCTTCCTGCAGGCCAGGCTAGGCTCATTCTTTTGACAGAAACAGCAGAAATGCGAACTCTCATCTTCAGGCCTCTGCTTTTTCTAAGTCTGTGGCGGTTCCACTGGCCACAGCAAGGTCATGGGTGGTTACAGGGAGGCGTGAAAGGTGGCGGCAATGTGACTGGAACCTCTGGGCACTTCAGCCTGCAGGTGCCAGCCTCAGAGCTTGGCATGCACTGTCTCGTTTGATCTTCACAAAATCCTATGAGTTTAACCCCATTTTATAGATGAGGAGAAACGGAGGCACAGATGGATTAAGTAACTTCCCAGGGAGACCCAGCTAGAAAGCATCAGAACCGGGACTTGAACCCAGGCTGTGCCCTTGGTTGCTAAGCAAGGTTCTTCCATCTGGAAGGGGACACGTGGCAGCTGGCTTGGTCCCTGCACCATCACAGATGCTGCGGTGCTTTCTGCGTCTCCTGGTGCGCTCTTCGAAGCCCTGTGCTTGCTACATGTGGGCCCTGCCTCCCTTTCTCACTGCTGTATGGGATTTGTGATGTAACCAAGTCCTGATCTCCTTCGCTGCTCTTCTGGTGGAGGACGGCTAGCTTGCTTCTCACTGGCCGCTGTGAGCAGTGCTGTAGGAACATCCTAGCGCCCGTCTCCTGGTGGAACACAGTAGGCATCTGCAGGAGCACGGGGGTCGGAAGCGGGGGCGTCGGTGTTCGTTACCAGGTGGTGGCTGCTGTCTCTCTGGGGGATGTGTGCCCATACACCATGCTCCCACCAGCTATGTGCCAGCCTTCTTGTCACCCCAGACCTCACCAACACTTGGCATTATTCAACGTTTTTGTCTTTTGCTCGTCAGTGGGGGCGGAGTGGTATCTTGCAGCGTTGGGTCGCGCGTTTCCATGGTGAGCTGGGAAGCCAAGCGGCTTTCCACATTTGGTTCCAGGGCCAACCTCTGGGGTGTGTGTGGGTTTGTCCTGGTGTGCTCTGGGCTGTGGCCCCTTCCAGGCCAGCGCTGCTGAATGCCCCGCAGAGCAGCCATGACGACCTTGGTTGGGGGTGGTCACAGTACCCACAGCTGTTCCCAAGGAACCAGTTTCAGCCTATTCCTGGCTGGGGCTGCGTGCCGGGTCAGCGTGCTGGGTCCCTGTGTTCTGTTTAATGCCTGCCTGCAGCTGAGCCCTCACCTGGAGGATGGCTCCTCCGTGCTAGGGCTGGGGCTCCTACCGGTGGGCTCTGCAGTGGCCAGTGGCCAGCTGGGCTCTGACGTGCTTCTCTCTCTCCCTTTGCAGCCGTTGTACAACCAGCCCTCCGACACCCGGCAGTATCATGAGAACATCAAAATGTGAGTGCTCGTGGGCAGACGTGCAGACACGCGGGGGCAGGGTGGGTGAGTAGGCTCTCAGCGGCCTGCATGGGATATGGGGCCTGGGCTCTCTGTTCCCATCAGGGGCTCCCGGCCAGGGCCGGGTGCTCCCAGAGGGGACAGGAGACAGTCCTAGGTGGCGCCTGGGGTGGGGGCGGAGAGCAGAGAGAGTGTCCCCCTTGGGTTTCGGGAGACAGGCCTGGGTTTGGGAGGGCAGGCGAGGGAGCTGCTGGTGCACAGGTGGGTCTGGAGAGACAGAGATCAGAGGTCTCAGGCTGTACATCTGCATCCTGTTTGAGCAGGAGGGAGCTGTTGCGGGCAGAAGGCAGCCGGCTTGGAGATGGGGAGTGGCCCCAGGGCAGGCGGGGGCCCGGTGTTTTGGGCTCTGGCATAAGCATGTTTGGGAGTCACCTGGCGTCTGCACAGAGAGGTCCCTCTGGCACAGCCCACTATGGGGCAGATCAGAGCACTCATCCAGGCCGTGAGGCTTTGGAGGTGGCCAATGTGATGTATTCTAACGATGGGGGCCTTTCCCCAGACCGATGCTAGGAGGGAAGAAAATGTCAATTAAGTGCCACATGCCATTGGGTGGGGCAGTGCTGGAGGCTGGTAGCATTGTATCTTCAAGAGGGGTACAAGGCATTGGAGGTGTGGCAGCTGGAAGGGGCCTGGCTTTTTCTTGGGATGCATTAACGGGAGCATAGACTGTTGGGCTGAGGAGGGCATGTTATCTCATGTTAGTGCCCAGGAACTCAAAAGGTAAAAGGGGCTGCAGATCTTGCCCCTTGAGGAACATGTGGCCGTGTGGTGGGCTGGTTGTGGTGAGACTCTTCGGGATCATAGCTGTTGAATGTTCAAGGTTCATCATGGTGAGAGGGTAAAGGCGTTTGAGTGTGGCTGCAAAGGGAGGTGTTTAGCTGATTCAGTGGGTAGTTCAGCCTGGTCTGATTGTTCAAGCGTTCCTGGGATGGAACTAGAGTGTATATGCAGTGGTGAGCTCCCCGTTCCTGAAAGCATGCAAACCTCCCAGTGTTTTCACGCATCTGCTGGTGCAGGACTAGTCGATGGGGAGATCGCTGCTGTTGTAGTCTCCAGAGTTGCGCAACTGGTCCAAGCTCAGGTGATCCACTTGGCCACCCTCCTGCAGCATCTGCTCATTGTTGCAGCAGCCTAGAAAATCCCTCCTTGCTAGTTGAGGCCCTTGGCCTTCTCGGATTCAGGAGAGTGGTTGCACCACTCTACTCCAGCCTGAGCGACAGAGCAAAACCCTGTTTCTTAAAAAAAAAAAAAAAGAAAAGAGAAAAAGAAAAAGAAAAAGAAAATACCAGCAAATCTAAAGTACTATGCTCACATAACTATCTTATGCTCTTTATGCCTTCATATACCTAGTTATGATTTTTCTTTTTGACATAATAATTTTTGATAGCCATATTATTATACTGACGATTTTACATAGGTTTTTTCACTTAGAGTGAGTGATATTTTAAGCTGAATACTGTGGTTGATTTCAGGTAATAAAGAAAGCCATAGAATCTAAACAAAAGAGGAGCAAGATACTCATATAGATAACACCAGCAAATAGATATTGCTTCATCTTTGTCTAAGTAGAATAAAACTATAAGCATATTAAAGCCAGTGCTATATTTGGCATCCCATAATCTTCATCAGAGAATGGCTGTGGTCTATTAAAGTACATTTTGACTAAATACGTAACCACCTCACTGAATTTGTTCCAGATTAAATCACAAACCAACATGTTTATATTTAAAACAAATAGATGTGCTGGACGCGGTGGCTCATGCCTGTAATCCCCGCACTTTGGAAGGCTGAGGCAGGCAGATAACTTGAGGTCAGGAGTTCGAGACCAGCCTGGCCAACATGGTGAAACCCCATCTCTACTAAAAATACAAAAATTAGCCGGCTGTGGTGGTGTGTACCTGTAGTCCCAGCTACTCGGGAGGCTGAGGCAGGAGAATTGCTTGAACCTGGAAGATGGAGGTTGCAGTGAGCCGAGATCACGCCACTGCACTCCAGCCTGGGTAACAGAGCAAGACTCTGTCTCAAAAAAATATATATATAATATAAAACAAATAGATGAATAATTAAGATTTTCTACACTGTAAGTAGTCAATTTCTGTTAGAAAAACCTTTGTGTGTAAATTATTGGAACTGATTTGTCCTAATAATTTTAGTTTTTTGGATATTTTCTACTAAAATTATCATCCCTTCTATTTTTTAGATTTCATTGTGGTTATCATTAAATTTCATTGTGCAGTCATTCATTTTTTTAAAAATTCTATGACTCTGGTAAGTGGGGTGATGGGAGAGAAAATGAGGGGGTAACATTAGCCAGAGAGGTCAGGGCAGGCCGTGATAGTTAAGGAGACCCTTGGAGGCTGAGCAGCAGCTGGCTGTGTGGACCTCTGTGGAGTGTCCCAGACAGGTGGAACAGGAGGTACAAAGGCCTCCCTGAGCTGGCAGGGGTCACAGAGAAGGCTGGCATGGCCCGAGGAGGTAGGTAGGCGAGGGAGAGGAGGGCACAGGCCAGGTCACGGGGGGCTGGTAAGGAGTTATGGTTTTATTATCTGTTGGAATAATAATGATGAAGTTTATAATAGTGATGAAGTTTATCCCAGGAAGCAATGTGATCAGATTTTTGTTTTAAAAGTTCACTTTGGTGGCCGCAGGGAGAAAGGACGTGGGGGTAGGGACGAGAATACCATGGGAAGGCCCCTGCAGGAGCTGCTGAGGTAGGTAGTGAGCACCCCGTCACTGGGAGGTATGCAAGCTGAGGGTGCATAATGTTCAGGAAATCTGCAGTGCCCAGGAAGCTGCCCTCGGCAGCCTCTGCACCCTGCACTCCTTGCAGGCTCTGATGTTTTGTGACTCTGCTGATGCTAGACTGCAGAAACTGTCTCGTGTCCAGTGCTGGGACATGGGAAGGGAGGCCCGTGCAGGCCCCGTCCCACCACGTGGCTGGACACGGGGACCTCAAGTGGGACCGCAGCTCGTCCTGGCTGTTTGACTATCGCTGTGTGTCCCTGTGGGAAGTCTCTTGCCGTCCAGGGCTCAGTTTCAGACGTGCTCACTGAGGTCAGTGCTCAGCACGTAGAGCACATACTGGGTTTTTGGTTCTTCTTTCTTTTGTCTACAGTGACCCAGACTCATTCATTCATTCATTCATTCAACAAATATTTACTGAGCATCTACCACATGCCAGGCACTGTTCTGGGCCTCCAGGAGATAGGAGTAAACGAGGCCCGACATTCTAGTAGGGGAGGCTGATAAGAATAAATACATTGTGATAAGTGACTGCCGTCATGGGACATGATGATGATCCAGCTGGGGTCAGGTGGGGCTCCCAGCTTTCCCCAGAGCAGCCTCCCCCGTGCTCACAGCCTCCTCACCCCCGCTGCTGTCATTGCTTCGAGGTGGGAGGTCGTTCCCTCCCCAGAGACCTTGCCCCGTCACTTTAATTTCTCTGTGTCTGCATGCTGGGGCCACGGAGTGAAAGTTAATTTCACGCTTGACTTCCTGCTGCACAGACGATTTCGGACGCGTTGGAGTCGCCCGTAGCCGCCTCCGCTGCCCTCCCACTGCCGCCCTCCCACCGCCACCTGCTTCGGGCGCTGTTGGTGTCCCCTGCTGCAGGAGGGAGCGCTCAGACCACCGGGGTGGGGCTGGGGCAGGGCCGGGGCAGCCGCAGAGAGGCAGGGGCAGCCGCAGAGGGGCAGGAGATGGGGGCTCCATCGAGGGATGGGCCCCACCCTGGACAGGACCCTCCAGGAATTCCCGGGCATCTGTGGAGCCCGCGTGGGATGTGGTGAAAGCGCGTGGGACCTGGGGATGAGCAGCAGCCAGCGCTGAGGTGCGTTCTGCCTCTGCCTGCCCGGGGGTTGCCCTGGTTCACCGGCCCCCTCAGGCCTGGAAGCCTGCTGGTTTCTTCTGTTGCTCGTTTTTCTTTTTTCGCAGCCTGATTTCTTCCCTCCTGCTTCCTCATTTGGGGGTCGGCTGATGGGAACTGTCAGACCCAGGGCTGTGCAGGCGGAAAGGGGGATCAGTCAGAACCCAGGTTACTCTAAGCAGGTCTCTGTGGTCTCCCTCAGAGACATCAGATGACTCCCCCAGGGTCACACAGACAAATTCCTAGACCAGTCCTAACTGCACATCCAGCCGACTTCCTCTCCTGGGTCTCTACTCCAGGCCCTGCCCCTCCCTAGCTGGGTGACCTTAGACAAATCACATCACATTGCTTGGCACTGTCACAGCTTTTGGTTGGCACTCAGTGATCAGGAGGATCAGACCATCACCCCAACCCGCAGTCTCTTCCCAAGGTATCCGGGCCCTGCATGGCTGCCTCCCTCTTCCTCTCCCCTGCAGCTGGGGTCAGGCTCTCCCTGAGCACCCCTTCTGCCCTCTCCAGATTCACTATCGCTGCCTGCCTCCCTAGAACCCAGGGCTCTGCTCGTTTTCTTCTTCCAACCCCATTCCTCTGCTTCTCTCAGGCCTCAGCTCAAACCTCCCTTCCTCCAGGAAGCCTCCCCTGATTGCCCCAAGCTGTCCTTTTCCAGTACCCCATAAACCCCAGGACCAGTCCCAGCCAGGGTCCAGCCGGACTCCCCTGGAACACTGTCATAATTCCTGCCTCCTTATCCTGTCCTCCTACGTCCTGCTTCTCCTCTCCAGTGTCCTGGCAGATGGCAAGACTAGGTTTCCTTATAGGGTGTGTGTTTTTAAACCCTGACTTCTTTGCACCCCATGAATGCCTCTACCAGCAAACTCATCACATACTGCTTAGCCCATGCCTCCAGAGCTCTCCTACAGACTGTGGTCCTTATGTTTGCCGGACAGAAGCTCAGCAGAAAAGATTTGTCTGCAGTAAGCTATTTGCATCTTCATTGCCTAAACACTGCTTGGAACAAAATAAACACTTGAAAAAACGTTTGCCAGAGGAATGTTGAACACGTGGGCATCATAAACCAGGAGTCCCCCAGGTGGCTGCCTCCAGGAGTGGGAAGGAATGTTTGAGTGAGAAGCGCTGGTGTGAGGCAATAGGGAGTGGTAGGGGCTGAGGAACGGGGAGCTCGGCGACCTTTGAAAGGTCAGCCAAGCCTCAGTTTCCCAGCCTGTGGCCATGAAGGGGTGTGGCCCGATGGCCCGATGTTTTCAAGAGAAGCTTTAGGCTTGGCTTTTTGTGGAACAGCCTCTGGTTTTCAGTGCTGGCAGTGAATTTAGGATTTTAGAAAGCACCAGTCAGGTGCGGTGGCTCACGCCTGTTATCCCAGCACTTTGGGAGGCTGAGGCGGGCAGATAACCACGAGGTCAGGAGTTCAAGACCAGCCTGGCCAATATAGTGAAACCCCGTCTCTACTAAAAATACAAAAATTAGCCGGGCGCGGTGACACGTGCCTATAGTCCCAGCTACTCAGGAGACTGAGGCAGGAGAATCACTTGAACCCGGGAGGCAGAAGTTGCAGTGAGCCGAGATTGCGCCACTGCACTCCAGCCTAGGTAACAGAGCAAGCGACTCCATCTCAAAAAAATAAAAAGTAAAAAAAAAAAAAAATAAAGCACCACAGCCCAACACAACACCCTCGGAGGCTGTCTCTGGCCTGTGCACTGAGCAATTTGCAACCTGCGGACTTGACATGTGTTTGCAGACTTGACATGTGTCCTCTTGCGTGGTACGTGGATGTCTCTGGGTGGCAGGCAGTGTCCTTGCTTTGGGAGGAAACCTGGATCAGCCAGGGAAGATTCACACCCTCAGCTGCTGCCCATCGATGGTGAACAGACGGCTGCATGCACATCACCATCACCCTGAGGCCTCACGCTCACCGCGTCGTTTTCCAGCTGCAGTGACGGCACCGCGGTTTGTGGAAGATCACACGCCGGACTAGCTTCTCAGCGCTGCCTTAACACTCGGCCATGACCGGGGCGGCTAAAAATGGCAGGAACTTTCTTCTCTCACAGTACTGGAGGCCAGCAGTTGGAAATCAAGGTGCTGCAGGGCCACGCTCTCTGGAAGGCTCCAGGGGAGGCTGCTTCCTTGCCAGTTCCAGCTCCTGGCGGCTGCCGGCCTCCTTGGCGTTCCTTGGCTGGGAGATGCGTCACTCCTATCTTTCGTATTCGCGTGGCGTTCTTCCCGTGTCTGTTCGCGTCATCTCCCCTCCGTGTGTGTCTGTCTCTTTGTCCAAATTTCCCCTTTTCATAAGTCATTGGATTAGAGCCCACCCCAGTGACCTCATTCTAACTTGCTTCTCGCTCTAAAGACCCTGTTTCCAAATGAGATCATGTTTTGAGGTGCTGGGGCTTAGGACTTTACACATGTCAGTTTTTTTTTGAGGAGGGTTTGGGGGTGACATTCCCACCTGTACTAGGCAGTGTACCACCTGCAAACCCCAAAGTCAATTTTGTATGGTCCTCACCACAGTGTTTCAAAGTGGATTCTATCTCTCTTCTTTTGTGGGAAGGTGGGACTATTTATTTTGAAGTAGCTAGATTGTACGTTGTACAACAGAAGAGTTGCAAATACACTCCAGAGAGTTCCCACACACACGTCACCTGGCACCCCTCATGTGGACAGCTTATATAACAGCAGAGATACACTTACCACAACTGGGGCCTGCCATGGTGGCCCACGCCTGTCATCCCAGCACTTTGGGAGGCCGAGGTGGGAGGATCACTTGAGGCTAGGAGTTGGCGATGAGCTGGGCAACAAAGCAAGACCTCATCTCTACCAAAAAATAAATTAGCCAAGTATGGTGGCATGTACCTGTAGTTCCAGCTACTCAGGAGGCTGAGGCAGGAGGATTGCTTGAGCCCAGGAGTTCAAGGATGCAGTGAGCCATGATCGAGCCACTGCACTCCCGCCTGGGAGACACAGCAAGACCCTGTCTCTAAAAACAAAAATCAAAACAAAACAAAACAAAATACTAAGAAAGAAATAGCGGCACATGACCCTCCGCTAAACTACCAGCTGTCTTTGCATTTTCACCCGTCTCCCCACCAACGTCTGTTTTCTGGTCCAGGATCTGATTCAGGTTCTCACGTGACATTTGTGCTCGTGTCTCCTTAGTCTCCAGCCCGTGACGGCTTCTCAGCCTTGCCTTGTTTTTCACAACCCCAGCACTTTTGAAGATCACTGGTCATGGCTTTCTTTGGCAGGTGTTTCCTCCTGGTAAGACTGGGATGGTGGGTTTTGGGGAAGACCAGAGAGAGGTAAGGGGGCTGCGTGATGCCCACATGATAGGGGGCTCTGCCCTAGGTATCCCCTGTTGCCTTAGAGTTATCCCTCCTTTGCTCTGTTCTTTACTAGGGAGTCACCAAGTCTCACCCGTCTTCCAGGGGAGGGGAGTTAAGCTCCGCCTCCTGGAGGGAGGAATATAGATTTGCGGAGCCACCGCCATGATTCATACATACTTGCGGGGAGATTCTTTGAGACTGCAAATTTCCTGTTGCTCCTTAAAATTTTGCCAACCAATTTAGCATTCATTCCCGGATCTTGCCGGCGGCGGTTGGGTGATTACTGCGTTCTAATGACGATTTTCTGTTTCCCTCATTTCTTGGACATTTATTCATTGGAACTCTAGAAGAAAGATCTGTCCCTTCTCCTCCATGTATTGATGTATTGAATCATTTGTTTATAATCACATGGACTCGTGGGGATTTGTTTTATTCCTGGGATGCTAATCTAGTCCCAAGGTTCTTTCTGTTGTCACTCACATTGTTCTAGCTGTGGCAGCTGGAAACCTTCAGGCTGGGTTCTGTGTCCTTTTGACTTTTGTTTTCTTTTGTTTTTGGCAATTCTTGACTTAAAGGCACCCTGGGCTCTTCTTGCATACTTCCTGGCTGAGCACTGGAATCAGCCATGGCCCGGGCAGCGCGGTTTCTGGGATTGGAGGATGGCCTTCGCCGAGATCTGGGTGCTGCTGTGCTCATGGCCCCTGGGCCCTCACTGCTTCTCGGCCTTCACAGCTGTCTTTTGCATAAAAGACCAAACCCTTTGCCATGTCGAAACTCACAGGACCCTGCAGGACTGGCCCTGCCAGTCCTGCTCACAGCCTCTCCTCCGTCCTCTCTGCCCCTCCCCAGCACTGTCCAGCCACAGCGCCTTCTTCCTCTGTCTGTGCTTCCGATACGCAGAGTTTGTTCCTGTCTCCTGCGGGGCCCTCCAGCTGGAGTTCCCTTCCTTCTGGATCTTCCCAGAGCTGGGTTCTTCTCATGACGTAGATCCCAGCTCAAGGCCATCCTCTCTGGGAGACCTTTCTGCACCATGGAATCTAAAATAGCCCCTCACACCCCGTCCCCCAGCACTCACTAGCCCACCACTCTATTTAAGTTCCCAAATCCAGGATTATCGTGGTCACTTGCTTATTGTCAGTGTCATCTCTATGGGAGCGCTCAACTGTGTCTTGCTCCCTGCTGCGTCCCCAGCACCTAGAACAGTGCCTGGCACATAGTAGATGCTCAGTAAACAGTTGTTGAATAACAGAAGATGAGGCTGCGATGCCATAGATTTCAGATGAGGAAACTGAGGGCTTCTGAGGTGCGCTCAGAGACACCCTGTTATGAGATGAAGGGTGCCGGTCATAGCCTGGGGGACTGAGGACCCCTGGGGCCCACCGTGGCTGGGGTGGGGGCCAGGCTGATGGAAGGTGGGGAGGCCCTGGCCAAGGCATCACCAGAATGACCCAGGGACTGAGGTGGATTCCAGGGCCCTTGAGCCCCATGAGGCTTCACTCGTCCGTCAGAGCCTGGGGTTCCCTCCTTTTCCTGTTTCCAATGGGGCTGGGGTCCCGGGGGCTGGACAGAGTGTAGCTCCCAGTCAGCAGCTTTGGAGCTTTCGAGGGGGTTTGGACACTGCTGAGAATATGAAGAAGTTGCGGATCCCCTCCCCAGAAAAGCGGGTGCCACTGCATGCCGCGGATTGGGGACAGACAGCAAGTTAAGGTGCACAGCAGGCCCCTGAGGTTGCTGTGGCCCCCCAGGCCCTGGGATGCCAGCTGTAGCACCCTGCTTTGTGTGTTGGAGACTGTGGGGAGGGGCCTGGGAAGAGAAGAGGACGGTCCTGGGGTCTTGGTGCAGCAGTGGGTGGGGGTGCCTTCCAGCCCTCAGGGCACGGGCTCTAGAACCTCCGGCCTCTACTCTCCAGGGCTCCCTCCCTTTGCCTGTCTCAGGGTCTCTGTCCCCTTTCTTTGGGTCTTGTCTCTCTCCCTCTCCCCACTTCTCTCTCTTTCCCTCTCCTAGTTTCATCTTCCTTTGAGTCTCTGTCCCCTTCCTTTGGATCTTGTCTCTCTCTGACTGCCTCTCTCTCTCTCTCTGATCCTCTCTCTCACTCCAGTCTCATCTCCTGTCCATCTCCAGGTCTCTGTCCTTTCTTCGATCTCATCTCTCTATCTCCGTCTCTGTGTCTCCCCTTCTTCCAGTCTCTTTCTCACCTCTGTCTCCCTGTCTGTCTCCCTCTCTCTCTCGGTCTCTGTCTCCCTCTCTCTCTGGGTCTCTGTCTCTCTGTCTCTGGGTCTCTGTCTCCCTCTCTCTGAGTCTCTGTCTCCCTCTGTCTCTGGGTCTCTGTCTCCCTCTGTCTCTGGATCTCTGTCTCCCTCTCTCAGCATCTCTGTCTCCCTCTTTCTGAGTCTCTGTCTCTCTCTGTCTCTGGGTCTGTGTCTCCCCCTCTCTGGGTCTCTGTCTCTCTCTCTCTGGGTCTCTGTCTCTCTGGGTCTCTGTCTCCCTCTCTCTCTCTGGGTCTCTGTCTCCCTCTCTCAGCATCTCTGTCTCCCTCTCTCTGGGTCTCTGTCTCCCTCTTTCTGGGTCTCTGTCTCCCTCTCTCTGTGGGTCTGTCTCCCTCTGTCTCTGCCTCTCTCTCTCTCTGGGTCTCTGTCTCCTTCTGTCTCTGGGTCTCTGTCTCCCTCTGTCTCTGGGTCTCTGTCTCTCTCTCTCTCTGGGTCTCTGTCTCCCTCTGTCTCTCAGTCTCTGTCTCCCTCTCTCTGGGTCTCTGTCTCTCTCTCTGGGTCTCTGTCTCTGGGTCTCTGTCTCTCTGTCTCTGGGTCTCTGTCTCCCTCTCTCTGGGTCTCTGTCTCTCTCTGGGTCTCTGTCTCTCTCTGGGTCTCTGTCTCTCCCTCTCTGGGTCTCTGTCTCTCTCTCTCTCCGGGTCTCTGTCTCCCTCTTTCTGGGTCTCTGTCTCTCTCCGCCTCTGGGTCTCTGTCTCCCTCTCTCTGAGTCTCTGTCTCCCTCTCTCAGCATCTCTGTCTCTCTCTCTCTCTGGGTCTCTGTCTCCCTCTGTCTCTGGGTCTCTGTCTCCCTCTCTCTCTGAAACTCCCGTCTCCCAGGATGTGCCTGCTTCCCTTGGAACCTGCAGTGGTGTGTGTAACCTGCTTGGTTGAGACCCCATGGGCCCTGGCCTGAAGTCTGAGAAGCCCCCCGGGGGTTTCCTGAAGTCCATGCCTGGTGGCCTCACCAGCTGCCCCACACTGCTTCTGTCCCTCCCACCGCAGCAGGACTGGGTGTGCTGGAGGTCCGTGCACAGCACCTGGTTGGAGCCAATCCTGGGGCCACGCAGGCCACACCCTGACACCTGGCCTGTGGGCGGCAGCAGGTCTCGGGGTCTCGGGCTCCGTGGCCTGTATTCCTAGTTGGAGGCTGTGGCTGTTTCTCTGTGGCCATCTTTCCATGGGCAGGTGTGGCTGCCGGGGTGCACGTGGGCGGGGGCGGGAAGCCACAGGCCCCTCGGCTCTGGGAACCCTCTTGTCTGCACACTGGGCTCAACGTAAATGTTGGCAGGGGCTGCCTCGCGTGCTGGGGAGTAAGGATGCACATTGGCAGCTCACGGGTCTCTCTGGGGATACGATACGGGTGGGTCTTATCTCCCTGAGAACCAATAACGGGGCAAATTCGGGGCTCACTCTCAGCAAACAGGATGGCACGGGGTGCAGCGCCTGAGCCCGGCCGGGCTGACCCGTCTGCCGCTTCCCTCCTGCACAGAAACCAGGCGATGCGGAAGAAGCTGATCTTGTACTTCAAGAGGAGGAATCACGCTCGGAAACAATGGGTAAGTCCACGCCGTGGCCCCCATCAGCTTTCCTTGAGATCCGGGGAGCATCGAGCGCACAGGGGGCCACACCTGCCGGGGCCCTCTCAGTTCCGCAGCTGTCTCCTCCCTGAGCGTCCAGGCTGCGGAGGAAAAGCCAAGGCCGGCCAGGAAAGGAGGAAAGACAACAGCTGCTTCCAGAAGGCCCCAGGATGGGTGGGGGCGGGGGGCTCTATGGCCCCTCCTCCAGCCTGGAAGGGAAGAAAGCAAAATGTTGGCCTGGAAAAGTAGTTGCTAAGCCCTGGTCACGGGACCTGTCCTGGGCTTTTCAGGCAGAAAGAGAGGTTTTGGAGAGAGGTGGAGGGTCAGGGTGGGCTGTGTGCTGGGCAGCAGGGGCCGCAGGGCGCACCCTTACAAATAGCCTTTCCTGGCGCACCGGGCCCAGGTCCAGGCTCAGGGAAACTGAGACAGTGGACAAGCATTGAGCCCCCTTTCCCTGAGCCTGCATTTGTGGCCCGTGGCCTCATCCACACAGAAAAGGATGCTGATTCCTGCTTCTCACTGTGGGCTGTGGATCTCAGCCCACGGCGGGGAGGCTGGGTGTGCCAGAGGCATGTGGTGGTGGTTTCAGGCGGCTGTGGACATCACCCATTCCCCGGAGGAGATCAGGGTCGAGTATTCTCCCAGCTGTCAGGGGAAGAAGCACGGACTCAGATGGGCTTCAACAGGAAAGGAATGGCTGTATCTGGAAACATCTGTTGGGGGTAGATGGCAGGAATTGTCTTTCAACTCCAGTCTTGCCTTCATTTCATTTCATTACATTTCATTTCATTTTATGTATGTATGTATGTATTTATTTATTTTTGAGATGGAGTTTCGCTCTGTCACCCAGGTTGGAGTGCAGTGGCAGGATCTCTACTCACTGCAGCCTCTGCCTCTCGGGTTCAAGCAATTCTCCTGCCTCAGCCTCCTGAGTAGCTGGGATTACAGGCGCCCGCCACCAAGCCCGGCTAATATTTGTATTTTTAGTAGAGAAGTTTCCACTATGTTGACCAGGCTGGTCTTGAACTCCTGACCTCAGGTGATGCACCCGCCTCAGCCTCCCAAAGCGCTGGGATTACAGGTGTGAGCCACCACGCCCGGCCCCTTAATTTCTGTGCAGTTTTTTCAACTCCGTATGTTAGAACATTGACAAACTGAACCTGAATTCCCATAGCAGGTGGGAGCCAGAGAGAGCTGTCCTTTCTCGGCCGATATCACCGATGCTCTGGTTAGGCCAAGAGAGGGCCTGGGTCCTGTGAACCAGTGGCTGATGCCGGGGAGATGGAGTGGGGCCGCCTGGTTTTGGCTCATGGGACTTTCTCTACAGTTGGGGATGATGTCATTGGCTCCACCCAAGCTAAGGGGCTGCTGGGACATGGTAGGGAATGGGATAAGGCTGGGGAGGCCCTGAGAAGGTCCCCACCTGGGGAAGAGGCGGGCTGGATGGGGACTGCTGCCTTGGGATTCTTGGATAGGAGAGGTGGCAAGGGCTGGGAACTAGGTTTGCTGGAGGGTGGAGGGGCTCCCGTCGTAGCTGCAGCCCCCTGCCCCACCTCCTCCCTCCCTCAGCTGTATTGGGGCAGGGCCTGCGAGGCAGCTCCCTGTGTGCTTTCCAGGGGCAGATCTGCTGGGTACCATCCTCCAGAGAGGCCCTCCCAGGCGCAGGCCTGGCTCAGTCATGCCTAGCGCCTGTGGGTCTGTGGTACACAGTAGGTGATGACTAAGTGCTGCTTGAACTGAAATGGGCCGGGACAAGGTGTTAGCTGATCCAGTGCCTTCGGGACCTGGATGCCAGCAGTCACAGAGCACCTACTGTGTGTGAGGCTCACAGTTGCTGTGACACGGGCCCTGTCCTCAGACCTGCAGGCTGCAGGGACAGCTCGTGCGTAAGGACGAGGAGGATGCCCGCACACCCTGCCCTTCCGGTGCCCTTTGTGTTCTGGGTGCTCTTCTGAGTGCTCTCCATACATTAGGGCATTTAGTCCTGTGAGGTGGGCGCTTGGTCAGCCACATGTTTCAGATGAGGAAATCGAGACACAGAGAGGTTAAGTAACTTGCCCTAGGTCACACAGCTGGGAAGTGGTGGAGCTGAGATTTGAACTCAGACCACCTGGTTCCTGAGCCCACGCTCTGAACCCCCAAGGGGCAGTTCCGAGAGAGCCCAGGAGGGTGTGTGGGGTATGGTGGTGTGGTGAGCGGCCACATGGCAGGGCTGAGCAGTGCCTGGGGAGGGGGACCCTGTGTAGGCATGGGGTCCTGGGCAGGTGTGTGGGCACGTGGGGCCAGGTGAGGGGCTTAGCTGGGGCAGGAGGTCCTGGCACCTGGCTTTGGAAGGAGGGACTATGCTATATGGGAGGAGTGTCTTCCCTTGGCCCTACCTGCCTGCCCTGGCCCCAAACTTGGTTGGGCGCTAGAGGGAGGAGACACTTCCAGCCAGATGCTGGTGCCTGGGAAGCTGTGGGCAGCCCTTGGGACCCAAGCCCTGCTCATAGGTAAGGAGAGGTGGGCTGTCCAGCAGTGCCTTGCCTGGCTTCCTCAGACCCCCCACCTTGACTGGATGGTGCCCACAGGCACTTGGGCTGGTGCAAGAGGCTCTTGAAACGAGCGCCCAATCTGTTTATCAAGTTAAGAGATACCCATACAGAGCTGCCGGGTGCCCAGGTGTGTTACAGGCCAGGAGACAGGCCAGTAATGCGGGGAGAAGAGCTGCGCAGTGGGGTAGACTCTCCAGATGGGCTGGGGACCTCAGTGCTGAGGTGGGAATGACCAGAAAGGACTGGCTTTGTGCAGATCTGGGAGTCAGGGTGTCAGGCAGAGGGCATAGCAAGTGCAGAGGCCCTGAGGCAGGAACCAGCTTGGGACAGAACCTGGCAGGCCAGCAGCAGGAGCCAGATCGCCCGGAAACATCTGCCCTCAAGCTAGGATGGAACATTCAGGTTTTATTCCGAATGCAGTGGGACACCGAATTTATTCTTAATACATGTATCTGTAGTAAAGAATCCAAAGTCCTTATTCTAAGAAATTTGACAGAAGAGTACAAGGAACATCTATATACCCACCACCTAGAATCAGCCACGGTTACCATTGCCTTGTATTTGCTCTGTGTGTATGATATGAATATAAACATGTTTGTTGTTGCACTATTGGAAAATAGGTGCAGAGGCACCGACCTTCACCCCTAATAAATACACCCCCTCTGTCTCCTGTGAGGAAGGAAATCCTCATTTTCACCTAAAATGACTGCCAATTCAGAGTGATCTTGCCGCCTCCTTGACAGCCCCCCGTGGTTCCCCTCTTGGGGGTGAAGGCTCATCTCGGGAGGGCAGGAGAGGATCTGATTTCCATTTAAAAGGGTCGCTGCAGCTGCTGGAAGGAGCTCAGGCCGGAGGTGGAGTTGGGGTGGGCTTGAGTTCTTTAAAGATCGCCAGTGGCTCCTTGGGGGGTCTGTGGAGGGGGTGGAAGGAGAAATCGGCTTATTTAAAGCTAGAGAAGAGTCAGGCAGAAACCAAGGACTTCCAAGAAGGGTCCAGTGTGGCTTCGTGGCCCATCTTAGGAGGGATGGAAACAAATTCAACACCCCCTGAAGCTGCGGTGGCGATTAGGATGGTCTCTTTGTTGTATAAGAAGCCGAAGTCCCTGACTTCATTGATTTCAGTAAGGCCTGGGGAGGGGGGGCTCGGCCGAGAACTCCAGTGTGCCTGCCTCACCCCACTGGGGAGTCATACCCCCCTCAGACCCGGGGACCCCCACATCTTAGCAGGTTCCTGGGACCCACCTCTTCCCAGAGAGCAGGGCCTTGTCCCTGTCATGGGATCCTCAGCACCAGCACAGCCCCCCCCAAGCCTGCCACGTCTCCTGGGAAGCTGAGCCGGACCCTCTGGAGGCCCAGCTGGCTGAGAGGCTGGCTCAGTCTGTGGTCCCAGAGGCATAGCTGGCCTGCTCCTTCTCCCTGGTGGATTTGCGCTACTAGCACCCCGCAGACTAGCCGGCGGGGGTGGGGGGCGGGAGGGGGACGGCTCCAGTCTTTCCCTGTGCGTGTGTGCGTGTGTGTGTGTGTAAGACAGAGAGGGAGGGGAGGAAGGGATCTGTTTCCTCCCCTGGCCAGTGGGTCCGCCCTTGTAGAAAAACGCCAACGAGCATCTTCCCTGCTACCCAGGCCAGGCTGGAGCTGCCCGCTCTGCGCTGTCCGAGGCAGGCCGAGTGCACACCCAGCACAGTGGATATAGGCACAGGCTACAGCAGGTGGCACTGTGGTTAGACCCAGAGGGGGACTTCCTTGTCCTGAGCAGAAGGCAGAGCCCAGTGCTTGGGGCCATGGAGGTGTCTGGATGTCCCCTCAGGTACACTACTGCTGGAGGCCTTTGCCACCCGTGCACTCCATGAGGGACCCAGCTAGAGCCCGGCCGTCTTGCCGGCGCCCTGCAGGCAATGTGGACAGGCCGAGGCCCCGCTGGCCAGTGGCCTGCTGGCTTCCGCCCGCTGGTCTGCACCAGTCACCACGTGACTTTCCTCTGCTGGCTTGAGGCGAGCTTTTCTCACCCATGAGCCTGGGGTCTCTTGGACAGGGGCCGAGGTGGCATGGGCTGGTTGTTGCCGTCCCTGCAGTCCCCATCCCTCACTGGGGCTGTTAGCAGCCACTGCCCCGAGCACGTGTGGCTGTTGTCTGTCACCAGAACTGCCTCTTGATCTCCAGCGCGTTCCTGGCACAGCCTGCGTGCATAGGGTTAGGTTCGGGGCCACCCAGCACCAGCCTGACCACCTCGTGGGGACTGTCATGGTCACGGGGTTGTCGAGGATGGAGGGCACAGCTTGCCCTTGGTCACAAGCTGGAATATGGGGTGGGGTGGGGCTGGGGTGTCTAGGCTCCAGGACCAGAGAGGGGCTTTCTGATTGGGCCGAAGTGCCAAGTGGGTGTTTGTGGAGGCTCCCAGACCACACCATCTGTCCACCCCCAGCTTTTAGAGGTGGAGTAACTGGGGTTGTGTGGGTGGCTCGCCCTGCGTTCCCTTCCCTGCCCCCACCCCCCACCCCCGGTCACCGCTTGCACAAGTCACCTTGGAGATGTGGAAGCCAGGCAGCTATGCTCCGGGCTGATTGGGGATCTCTTCTCAAAGGACATGCAGCAGGCAGCACTGTGGTTAGATGTGGAGAGGGACTTCCTTGTCTTGGAGAGAGGGCAGAGCCTCCTCTCTGGGAGCTGCTGGGGTCCTCACAGCTGGTCCTTGGGGTGAGGCTGGGGAATGAGGAACTGCTTGGAATGCGGTTTTCTCTGGGGGCTACCCCTCCCCGGGGCTGACGGGCCCCGCACCCCGTACCGTACAGCACAGCTTCCTGTGGTGTGGCAGTGGGCTCTGTCTGGGCTGTCTGGTGTGGCCGGAGCCCCAGCCACATGTGGCTGCTGGACACTGGAAGTGTGTCTGGGGAGAACTAGAGCCCGACTCTTAAATTTTACTTGATTTGTGATTTCAATTGAGCCACATGTGGCGGGTGGCTTCCATTTGGGACCAGGCCGCTGCAGAGGAGGCCAGGACTGGGTGGCCAGTTCACCAGCAAGGGAGGTGACCATGTCCTCAGGGGAAGTCTGTGGGTTTTCTTCAGGGGCCCCCGTCTGCTGGATATCCATGCAACTATGTGCGTGTCTTTCTGTCATCTGCCTGTGTGACATGTATGTGTCTGTTGTGTGTCTACATGTGTGACTCTATGTGTGTCCATCATGTCTGCCTGCGAGACCTTGTGTGTGCACCTGTTTGTCTGCCTGTGACTGTGTGTGTGTCTGTCATATGTCTGCCTGGATGACCGTGTGTGTGTGTCTGCCTGCCTGTGTGACTGCCTGTGTGTCTGCCTGCCTGCCTGTGTGATGGACTGTGTGTGTGTCTGTCATATGTCTGCCTGGATGACTGTGTGTGTGTGTCTGCCTGCCTGTGTGACTGCATGTGTGTGTGCCTGTGTGACTTTGTGTGTGTGTGCGCGCACCTGTCTGTCTGCCTGCATGTGAGTGGGCAGGGGCAGGGTGGCGGGTGCCAGGTGCAGGAGCATCTTCTGCAGTGCGCCCCGCGCTCTCCCAGGAGCAGAAGTTCTGCCAGCGCTATGACCAGCTCATGGAGGCCTGGGAGAAGAAGGTGGAGCGCATCGAGAACAACCCCCGGCGGCGGGCCAAGGAGAGCAAGGTGCGCGAGTACTACGAGAAGCAGTTCCCTGAGATCCGCAAGCAGCGCGAGCTGCAGGAGCGCATGCAGAGGTGAGCGGGGCCCGAGCCCGGCGCCCCCCACGTCAGGGCCCCCCACGTCAGGGCTCGGGGTCAGCTCCAGGCATCCTCGGCAGAGGTGGCCCGGCCAGGAAGGAACAAAACAGCGCAGCAGCTTCTCAGGCCGGTGGCCGGGGACCTACCAGACGCTGGCGTGTGTCACGTGGAGCCTCTTTGGCCTAACACTTACTTGGAACTTAAATACGTTTTGGGGACAAGCACTCCTTCCCGTGTGCCATAGCGTGCACCTGCCAGCTTCACTCATTTCTGGGGCCTGCACGACCCCTGAAGGCAGCTGAGTTTGAGATCCCTGGTGTGGGACAAAGGGGAGAGATGTGGCTAAGAGACCAGGCTCCCAGCCTCCCCCAGTGGCTATGAGGCCTGGGTGGGCCCCGTGTGAGCGGGGCTGTTGGCTGCCTGTTGACAGGCAGCTGTGGTTCTATGGCCATTTTTCTTTGGATACACAGACAAGGCGATTCATTGGTAATAATAGCAACAACACCTTTCACCCTTAACCGAACTCACAAGCCATGTCTCATTAAGTTCCCCACAACAGCCCTAGGCAGCCCGGTGCCACTTTTGAATCCTCATATGACAGGGGAGGAAACTGAGGCACAGAGAGAAACACTTTGCCCCAGGGCCGAAGAGGCAGAGCTGGGCTTTGAACCCAGAACTTTGTGGCTGGGCTTTTCAGGGTGTTTTAGGAGAGAGGAAGGAACTGAGCTGCCCGTGTCACGGGGTTTGGCCGCGCTGGGTTGGGGTGGGGGCTCCACGCCTCCCCGGGACCCCGGGTGTGGGGCCGGCCCCTCTGCTGGTTGTTGCCCACACTTCTCCTCTGGGGAGGGTATGGGCTCAGGGCTGCGCCACAGGGGTCTGCTAGTGTCCCCGACCACCAAAAGGCGGGTCCTGAGTGTGTCCCCTTGGTCCCCGCAGCAGGGTGGGCCAGCGGGGCAGTGGGCTGTCCATGTCGGCCGCCCGCAGCGAGCACGAGGTGTCGGAGATCATCGATGGCCTCTCAGAGCAGGAGGTGAGTCCAGGCCCTGGCCCCGGCCTCAGCTCCTTTTCCCTGGCATCCCCCGCGAGGGTGCAGAGGCCCTAGCCAGAAGCCACCTCCCGGGTGGTTTACGTCAAGGGGCTTTGCCACTGAAGTGCGGGTGGAATCAAGGTGGGTATCGAGGTACCCAGGACTGGCAGCCTCAGGAAGCTGCGGCCCGTCCCAGGCCTGCAGGGGCGAGCGGAGAGAGGGGCGTTAACGTGTCCGAGAGGGAGGGTGGCAGGACCCCCTGCAGGGAGGGCCCCGGTGCTCCCCGATCCAGATGCCACAGCAGGGAGGGGGTTGGGGGATGAGGACCCCGCCTGTCACTCTTCCCATCTCCTGCCTCCTTTTGGAACTTCCCTTTGGCTGAGTCCAGCCAGAAGCCCAAGGGGCGGGAGTGGGTTCCAGGGTCAACCTTCCGGGGCCCAGAGCCTGGCGGGGTGGGCGGAGCATGGCGCAGGCCGATGAGTTCCCAGCACGCCACCTGTCCACGCAGCCACGACCTTCTCGCAGGCACCTCAGCCCTCCTGGCTGGAGCAGGGCTGGTTTCCCCTCAGGCCTCTTTGGGGTGCCAGGACACCCTGGGGTCAGCCTAGGTGACCCTGGTTGCCGTCGCTGGGGCCCACAGATGGCCAGAAAGCAGAGGGGCAGCCTTTTCTCCTGGGGAGGAAGTTGGTATCAGCCTGTTCTCTCCCGGGTCCTGTGGGTCAGGTATCCATGATGACACTACCCCCTGCTCCCAACACCACGGCAGACACGAGGCAGCCACGGCACGTTTCTTCCTTCTGGGGACTTTTGTCCAGGGAGAGCTTTTGTCCAGATGGGAGATTATAGCCCTTCAGCTCAGCACAGCAGAGCCACGCATGGCTATTGAAATCAAAATTAATTAAAATGGGATAAAATTAGCAATTCAGTTCCTCGGTTGCATCTGACACATCTCAAGAGCTCGACAGCCGCTTGTGGTTGGCAGCTCCCCTCCTGGGCGGAGCAGACAGCAAACACCTCCCTGGCTGCAGAGTGCTCTGTTGGACAACAGAACGCGCTGCCCTGCGATGCTGATGCTCAGATTAGACAGATGGAGGGGCCCCGGGGAGGGGGCGGCCGGTTTAAGTTGCAGTTTCTCACCAGAGATTCTGATTCAGCTGGTCTGGGGCAGATCCCAGGAATCCGCATTTTTACCCAGCCACCCACTTGATTCTGATGCAGGCGATCCAAAGATGAATCTGGCCATTAAAACATAATTTTTCATTTTAAAACTTCTCGTGGTACGTCTTTGTTTACAACAACATCCAGTTGACAGAAAACAGAGCTCAGAAAGCCATTGCATTGCACAGCCACAGGGCCTGGCCCTCGAAGGCTGGGCGCCGGAGCTGGGCCGTTTCAGCCCCTGTCTCACGGACGCTGTGCACTTATGGACATCCCGCAGAGAGATTGGACGTGGGTTTAGTCTGCACTGGAAGGAGGAGGCCGGTGGCCCTCTCCTCTGCATTCCTCACCTGATGGCCAAGGGTGTGGCACCTGGGCTGATTGTTGCGTGTACACACACACACACACACACACACACACACACACACTGGCCATATGGGAATGCAGTAATCAGAGTCCTCAGGGACATCAAGGATGCTGTGCCTGGGGTGAAGGGTGGAAGTGGAATTTGGGACAGAAACTTCCCCAGCCAGCCTGGGGTGACCTGAGGTGCCCTGGGAGTGTGCAAGGGAAGGGGCTGGGCCGGAGGACAGGCACTTCCCATCCTTCTGGGAGCTTCCTGCGGTCAGAGCACATGGCCGGCATGGGAAGGACAGGAAGGCAGCTGTGGGAGGGCGGAGCAGAGGTCCTGCCTGTGGCCGTGCTGGGGGTCCTGCCATTATTACATCCCTGGGACACCCGAGGAAGGTTGCTGTTCTGTATCAGGGGTGTAGGGGACAGCTCCAAGGGTCTGGGAGATAGACGCCGGCCTCTTCGGGGGATCCTCTCCCACCCTGGGGTCAGAGCTGTGCCCCGCACCCGGCCCCTGGCTGGGAGTCCTGCACGTTGAGTGAAGAGGTTGGATGTGGGCGGCCGGGCAGCTGGATCGTTTGAACTGCCTGACCTTGGCTACGCGGAGCCCTTGCCTGCCTCCGGAGATGGGTAATTAATCGCCAGTAATTGGCTGGCTGCGAGATTTGGGGAAGTGAGCCCAGCTGAGTGGCGGCTCAGAGCCTCTTAATAGTCATCCCAGTGCATTAGGAGCGGCCGCCTGACTCCTGCCGCATGCAGGGCTGGACAGGCCAGATCCCAGGTGGGCCCTTTGAAGGAGCGGAATGCTGGGAGGGGGCGTGTAGTGCGGGGGAAGGAAAGACCTCTCCACCAGTGAGGCGGCCGACCCTCTCTGCGCCCCTGGGCTGCCTGCATGCCGTGGGGCCAGCCAGACCCCAGGGCCCACTCTTGCCTGCCGAACCTGGGAGGCCGGGCTGTCTCCCGGGCTCCCTGGGCCCAGCTGGGCTGAGCATACTTCCTACAGTGCTTTACGGCGCTTGCATTTCCAAAGGGAAGATTCATGGCTCCCCTCCCACTGCAGAGAAGGCGGCTGCTGCTCTCTGCATTGAATCTACAGTCCTGCCCACCATAAACCTGTCGGGGAGGCCTTTACATTCTCCCTTCCCCCAGCACGAGCTATTATTATTTTTAAACTCATCATTCTCCTTCTTGTCGGTTTTGCATTTTCCCTGCTCTGGCGCAGAACATCCGTCCCCTCTGTGCCTTCCCTGGGTCCCCTGCGCTGGCCGGAGCACCTCGCCCCCGGGCCTCTGACCCTGCCCTCCGTTTCCCTGCAGAACCTGGAGAAGCAGATGCGCCAGCTGGCCGTGATCCCGCCCATGCTGTACGACGCCGACCAGCAGCGCATCAAGTTCATCAACATGAACGGGCTCATGGCCGACCCCATGAAGGTGTACAAAGACCGCCAGGTCATGAACATGTGGAGTGAGCAGGAGAAGGAGACCTTCCGGGAGAAGTGAGTCCTCCATCACCTGGCCTGGCCTCCTGGCCCTCCCCCCTCCCTCCATCCTGTTGAGGCCTACGCTGTCTCCCAGCAGCCACCACAAATGAGCATGCCGGGGGTGCTTAAAACCGCAGGGATTTACTCTCTCCTGGTTCTGGAGGCCGGAAGTCCAAATCCTGGTGTTTCGGTGGGGTTGGTTCTTTCTGGGGGCCGTAAGGGAGAGCCTGTTCCCGACCTCTCCCCAGCTGGTGCTGCCAGCGTCCTTGGCCTTCCGGGGCTTCTAGATGCATCCTTCCACGCTCTGCCTCCGACCCCACATGACCTTTGTCTCTGTGCTTCTCCTCTTCTTATAAGGACACCAGTCACACTGAATTCAGGGTCTAGCCTAACCCAATACAACCTCACTTTAACTAATTACATCTGGAAAGACCCTGTTTCCAAATAAGGCCGCATTCTGAGGTTCTGGGTGGCCATGAATTTTAAGAGGACACACTTCAACGTGGTACAAGGTGTAAGGGCAGCTGTGTGTAAGACAGGGCACTGCGAGTCGGAAGAACAAGGCAGGAGGGACTTAGAGGCTGGGCCGCAGCCTTGGGCAGGGCGGCAGCTGGCCAGTGGCTTTTGGTGGTTTCTATTTTGTTTTGTCTTTGACAGTAGCTGCTGGCTGAGTGGGTTTGTGATCCTATCACTGTGCCTGTGTCTTCTCAGCTTCATGCATTTCCCTTCCTGTCCCTTAGGACAGCTCAGCCAGGCCAATCCCAGTACACGGTTGATGACACGGAGGCTCAGAGAGGTTCAGACAGTGCACAAAGGCCACACAGCATGCACACAGTGGAGGCAGGGTTCAGACTCCTCCAGCTGGAATGGAGAGGCTGTGTAGGGAAGGGTTTGTGAATGGGGCTAGGGAGGGGGGCTGTGCAGAGCAGAGACGGGAGTCGAGTTCTCTCAAAAGCTGTGTCTGAGGGGGCCAAACCCCACAGTGAGGATCCGCAATGTGACATCCAGGCAGAAGGAGACCTCCATCCCTGGCCTGGGGTCCCCAGAGGAGGTGGTGGGCCCTGCTGAGCCACCCCATGCCTTAGGGACAGTGTGCTATAATTCTGGGGAGTCTAATTTTGGCTTCCCCAGGCCACACTGGAAGAAGAAATGTCTTGGGCCACACAGAAAAGACACTAACATTAATGATAGCTGATGAGCTAAAAAAAATCTCATAAGGTTTTCTTTCTTTCTTTTTTTTTTTTTTTTTTTTTTTTCAAGACAGAGTCTCGCTCTGTCGCCCAGGCTGGATGCAATGGCACAAGCTCTGCCTCCCGGGTTCACGCCATTCTCCTACCTCAGCCTCCCGAGTAGCTGGGACTACAGGAGCCCGCCACCATGCCCTGCTAATTTTTTGTATTTTTAGTAGAGACGGGGTTTCACCATGTTAGCCAGGATGGTCTCGATCTTCTGACCTCATGATCCACCCACCTCGGCCTCCCAAAGTGCTGGGATTACAGGCGTGAGCCACCGCGCCCGGCCAAAAGTCTCATAAGGTTTTAAGAAAGCTTATGAATTTGTATTGGGCCGCATTTAAAGCCGTCCTGGGCTGCATGTGGCCTGTGGGTTGGACAAGCTTGCTATAATCACTTGCACGTAAAGGGCTGGGTTCCCTGCCCAGGACATAGAGCACCTCCGACCTCTGGGAGGCAGGAGAGTGGGAAACTGAGGTGTGGACGGAGGCCTCAGTGCTTGGCCAGAAGGGGACGCAGGGAAGAGACTTTGCTCCGTCACTGCCCGACGTTCACCCGGCAGGCCACTGAGCCGCCTTGGGGAAGACCCTGCCTCTGGACAAGAGCTTCCTCCAAAGCAATGACACTCCTTCCCCAGTGCCCTGGGCTTTGGTCCAGGGTTGTGGCCCCAAAGAGGTGCCAGGCAGGACCTAAGGGATGGGGTGACTCTGGGTCTCCGGCAGGGGTGGGTGGACCCGCAAGTGCAGATACCGAACTCGAAAAGGACACAGTGGCTATCCAGGAGGGTCTTTGGTGGAAAACATTTTTTAAGAGTAGCTTTTGATTATGGAAAGGTTGAAACGTCCATAAAAATAGAGGGGGTGGGGTAATGAGCCCTTGAATGCCCACAGCACAGAGTGAGTGATCCTCCACAGGAACCAGCGCTTGGTTCCTGGGTAGGAATACTCCGTAACTTAGTGGCTCGTGCCTGCAGCCTCACCATAGCAGGCACGATCTTTCTACATCAAATCAAAGTCTCCGTCGAATGCTTTTTACAGTTTTGAACGAGGGAGGTGATGGTGGGACAGTCACGGGTGTTAAGAATTACTGAATTACTGTTGCGTTCGAGATTCACATTCCCCCTGGTAGGCATGACGTTTTAGTGTACGTATTTTTTCTGAAATACAAAAAAAAAGGTGTTCTGGGGGACTTTCTGCGGCTTCAGACTTTCGGAAGATCTCATGTGGCTCTGCAGGTCTGATAATTTCACCCTCTGTTAATTCAGTAGCCGAAGGGCAGGGGACCCAGGCTGGGCTGCTGTCTGCTGGCCTGTGGGGCTGGTGTAGCTTCCATCCTGTGTGAGCCACAACTTGGCCACTTGCATGCCTCAAGGACTGTGGGCTTGGTTTGAAGTCTCACGTGCAGAGGAATTGATAGCACTCGGGGCTTTGAAAATCACCTACTGACGGCATGGGGCTCCACCACGTGCTGGCCATGCGACCATTCCCCCTCTGAACCTCAATTTCCTCATCTGTAAAATGGGTATAGCGATAGGGCCTTCCTTGTGAGGTGTGCAGGGCATAGGAAACTTTTAATAAACGTCTTCAGGGGGTGCAAGTGAGGTATTGGGGAGGGGAACAGGTGACAGGAGATTCCCAAGTTTGATTCCTGGTCTCGTGGGAGCCCCCGCTGTGCCTGGGGAAACCCCGTGGGAGGGGTTTGCAGGGAAGGAAATGTCACTGGGACAAGGAGAGGGAGCGGAGAGGAAAGGACTCTCCCTATCTGGAAGAGAAGGGCTTTAGGATGGCTCCGGCCTTGCCAGCCGCCCGAGGCGGGATCCCAGGCCAGGGGAGCCTGCCATTCCTCACCGCACCACTTCCACCGGGAAGAGACCAGAGACTATTCAGGATCTTCGGGTGTCTGGCTGGGAAGCAGGCGCGGGGCCTGCTGGCCTCCTGCCCAGCCATCTGGAGGGCCAGGCAGGTCGGGCACCGGTGCTCGCTCAGCCTCCCTCCGTGGGAGCCCACAGTCCAGCCTCGCTAGCAGCCGCTGCTCTCCCTGCGAAGGCCGTGGGGCTGTGGCACGTCGCCAGGACGCCTGAGCCTGGGGCCAGGGACTCCACCCAGCACCCCTGGGGTGGAGCAGGCCTTGACCCACATCCCCGCCCCCACCATGCTCCCGCTCCTTTGGCCCTCACATTTCAGCCTGGGCCCAGTGGTTTCCCAGTAATTCTCCTGGCTACGCAGGAAGCCAGTTGGGACAGTGCCAGCGCCCCACCACCGCCCTCCGACTTAAGTCCATGCTTGCCGCCTCCTTGGCTGGCCAGCCCCCTCCTGCTGCCCCACGGGCACTCAGAGCTTCTGCTCCCGGCTCTTCTGGGGAGGCCCAGCAGCCTGGTGAGCTGTGACCTCGCTGGTGGGGCCCTGCCATGTTCCCAAGCAGACCCTGTGTGGGCTGAGTGAGGCCCTGCTTCCCAGATCCAGCTGGAGAGAGAAACAAAAGCGGATTTTAAAGGGGGGGGAACCCCACCAAAGAGCTGCATGTCATGTCCTCATTTTTCCTGGAAGCCGCCTCCAGCAGGACAAACAAATATATTTTCAAAGGCGCTAAAGCCAGTGACTCACTCCAAGGAACGCCCTCTCTTACCCCTGGGTCCCCACCCCTCCCGTCTGCTGCAGCAGCCCTTCCCACACCCCCCTGGGCTTAATTGCTCCAAGTGGGGCGGTGCCCGCCAGGCTGGGCCAGTGGGGATGGCAGGCGCCTGGGAGCCGATCGGCCGCCCCGCAGGGAAGCCCCCCTCGGCCAGGTCTCACGCCCGCCCTTCTCATCCCGCAGGTTCATGCAGCATCCCAAGAACTTTGGCCTGATCGCATCATTCCTGGAGAGGAAGGTGAGTCGTTGCCCGCCCCAAACCCCTTCAGTCTCCACCTCCGTGGGCAGCTGCGTGGACTCAGGGTGGAGGCCCTCCCTGCCTGCCCAGGAGGCCCTGGCCTGCCTGGCCCCTTGCTCCAGCTGCCATGCTCCCCTCCTCCCTCCCTCCATCCCTTCCTTCCATCTGGGAGATAGATCAGTACAGGCCCCGCCCTCGCCTCCTGGGCCCATGGAGGAGGAGCCTCAGGTTGCTGAGCACCTGGGAATCCTGAGAACTCCAGGGAGAGCTGCACGGCCAGGCTTCCTGGAGCCCCCTGTGCCCAACCGGGTCTCCTGCCAGCTCCTCAAAGGCCGCGTGGAGCGTCCTTGCAAACTGGGGGTGGATTCTGGAAGCACTACCATGCCTGGCATCCCAGTGAAGTTTTCGTAGGCAGGAGTGGCATGCCTCAAAGGGACTGGAGGGACCAGCTTTTCTAGGTCCCTCTGAGGGTCACTGACTGCTTTCTGACACCTCTAATGCCAAGCCAGACGTGTGGCCTACAAGTCCCCATCTTCTTTGACAAACCTTTGTGTGGAACTGAGGCCTAAAGCTCACTTTGTGTCAAGCCCAGGCCCGGAGCAGCCCCAGTTGGCCGGTAGACACAAAGTGTCCCCAGAGAACGGTAAAGCCGTTGTTTTGCGCCCACAAGGCTGGCTGGACTGTGCCTGGGGAGGCTGCAGGTGGGAGAAGGTGGCTGGATGAGGCTGCATGTTGGACGTGGCCCCTGGGCCTTCCCCCAGCTTCCTGGGGTCAGAGGAGAAAGGCTGCCGTCCGTGTGTCTTAAGCAGCATTCCCCTGAATCACGTTTCTCAGAGATGGGGACCTGCCCACCCCTGCTTGGTGGACACCCTGCTCGGGCTTCCTGGTTGTAGGAGGGAGGCCAGGAGGATGAGGCACTTATTTTAAAGGACAGCTGTTCCCAGCGCCTGCCCCTCATGAGCTGATAACCGTAGAAGGAGAGAGACCGAGCAGTGTGGGGAAAAATCTCTCCATGCCTGAAAAACCAGTGTGGAGAAACAAGCCCTATAAATAGCCCATCTTCTGAGTGAGGACGTCTCCCTCAGGGAGTGGACGGCACGGCGGACTCTAGGTTAGGGCTCCCCGGGATGGAAGCAGGGCATTTCAGAAATTGGCCTTTGAGCAATCCTCCTTCAGGATGGGGGGACTGGAAGTCTTTGTGCTGGGGAACAAACTTTGTGGTGTTCTTTGGCTGAGAGGCGGCCCAGGACGAGGCTTCAGTAGAGCTTCCAGAGGGGTCTGGAGCAGGAGCTGCCAACGGAGAGGCCGGCGGGGACAGGCGGGTCTTGACAGTGAGTGAGGCTGACGTCTGGCTGGGAGCCAGGTGGACCAGCCAGTCTGTGCCCGTCTGCGGGGGCAGCTGCTGTCCGGAGCTGGGCTGCCGTTGCTGAGCGCAGGAAGGAGCTCTCCTGAATTGTTAAAGGAGAAGTCGGGCACCCACATCCCCTGAATTGCAAATATTGGCATCTGATTATAAAATATCTTTCTCTATTGCTATGTGGGTCCTGTTTCTGGGCCGGGTTTAGCCTGGGGCCGCCTGGGAGCCCCCCTGGCGGTCGTACTTGGCCGGAGGCTGCCAGCTGGGGGCTTTCTGTTGAGGGCAGTGAGGTTTGAGGCCCAGCTCAGAGGCCTCACAGAATGCCCCTTGGAGGTGGGGTCCTGGCTTGGCACTGGCCAGAGCATTGCAGAAACATTTGACATTGTAAGGAGAACGCCTGCGGGCATTGGCAAGCTGGGCTCCATGCCCGCAGGTGGGGGCATCGTGGCATCACTTTCTGAGGCTGCCCCTTTTACTGGTCCCATTTGGCCGGGGTTCATAGAGGGCTGGTTGCTCCGGCTTTCAGACCCAATCTACATGGAAAAGACCAAGCAGAGAAAAGAAGGAAACCCAGGAAGAGGCACATGAGGCGTGGGGCGGTCCCGATGCACAAGGCTTGGAAGAAGCTATTCAGGACCTCAAATATGAGGGAGGAGAAGGCTGAAGTCAGGGAAAAGAGAACCCGGCCTATGTTTGGGGAAGGCTTTGAGTTTGCCCGGCTGTGGGCTGGAGTCCTTGTTTCCCATAAGGGCTGGGGGTAACATATGGCGACATCAGCGCTGTCATTAACCGTAGCAACAGCGGTGACTGTGATAACAGGAAAGACTTCCATCATGTTTACTCTGGGCCAGGCCTCATCCCAAGTACTTTACCTATGTATTAACTGATCTGATCTTTGTGATAATCCTGTGAAGTATGTTCAATTAGCATTCCCATTTTACAGAAGAGAAAACTGAGACACAGAGGTTAGGTCATCTGCCCGAGGTCACCCAGCCAGTACATAGAAGAGGCAGGATGTGAGCCCAGGATGTGAGCTCCTGGCTCCTGCCCTGAATGCCTGTGCTGTACCCTGCTCAGTGTCCTCTTCCTCTGTCCCACAGACGGTGGCTGAGTGCGTCCTCTATTACTACCTGACTAAGAAGAATGAGAACTATAAGAGCCTGGTGAGACGGAGCTATCGGCGCCGCGGCAAGAGCCAGGTAAGAGGCAAGGTGGGGGTGACTGTCCTTGGGGTCCGGCTCCCTGCACGCCCAGCAGCCACTTGCTTGGTGGCCAGCACCCCGCATGGCTGGCGGTAACTGTCCCCATGAGTTGTTGTTGCTTGGCCACCAGCAGCGTGAGTGCAGTCTCCCCTCCGTGGTTGCAGCGGGTGTGGGGAGACCCCCTCTGGGGTGCTCACCCTGCCAGGCTATCTTGAGCCTCCCATAGTGGCCAGGAAAAGAGCTGGGGAGAAACAGCCACGGGCCTCCTCAGCCTGCAAAATCCCAGACTCCTGACTGGGTGACCTGTGATCTCTGTGCATAAAAAGGCTACATTCCAAAAGTAAGGGCTTCCCAGGATGACTTGGGGTAGTTCACAAACTTCACATGTTTAAAATGTGAATGGTTGTGTGTGTTTATCTTAATGCATACTTGAAAGAAAAAGTAGCCAGTACTTCAGCTCGCCGTTTTTTCAGACGCCGTTGCTTGGGATGAGACTGAAAGATTATTTACGCTAGAGCAGGGGCTGACAGACTGGGACTCTGGGACTAATCCGGCCCACCATCTGTTCTTGTGAATAAAGTTTTATTGGAACACAGCCATGCCTGTTTGTTTACATATTACCATGGCAGCGTCCTTGCTGCTCTGGTGGAGTTGCGTAGTTGTGACCAAAAGTGTGTGGCGTACAGGGTCTCAAATGTTTACTATCTGGCCCTTCATAGAAAAAGTTTGCTTCTTCCTCCGAGTTAGAGGAAAAGGAGTTGGTTTGAAAAAATACCCAGTAAATAATGGTAGAGATGAGAGGCTCAGTGGCACGCCTTTGAAAGGGGGATCCTGGGCGCTCCGTGTTTGGGAGAATTTGTTTTGCATCTGGGCTCTTGAAGCATCGTTTCAGAGCAGATACTGGGAGCACCACACGGAGGAGGCGGGTGGAGGCAGTGGGCACTCTGGTGGCTGCTGGATCGTAGTTGGTCAAGGTATTTCCTTCCTGGGGGCCTCAGTGGCTGAGGGGGCCGGGCGAGAGTGACAGAGGCCAAGAATAGCACGAGCTGGGATAAGGGGACCCTGAAGTTTTCTGAGGCGGGTACTCCCTCTGGTGGCATCCTCTAGCCCCTCCCCAGAGCTGCCCGCCTTCCCTTTCCCAGGCTGCCAGAGGTCGAGACCCATAAGGCATTGAAGACCATCCATCACGGGTTGGGGGCGGGGTCCCAGTGTCTGCTGTGAAACAGGCACTTTCCTACAGCCTAAGAAAACTCCCATGAGGGAAACGAGGCTGTTGTCAGGAGCATGAGCCACCCCTCGCTGCATTCCGAACGTCCAGCCATGATGCCCGGCGCTGAGCTTGGTCCTTATCCGCAGGGCTCGTGGAAGGGTGGCTGCGTTTGGCTTGTGGAGAGGGTTTTCTTGTCTAGTTTTCTGTAGCCAGAGTTGACCAGGCTGCTTGCCCTTCTAACAGATGTGTAAAACCAAGGCCGAGTGGCACAGAGCATGTAGCTATGTTTTATTTTTGTTTTTTTGAGATGGAGTTTCACAACGTTGCCCAGGCCAGAGTACAGTGGTGCAATCCCAGCTCACTGCAACCTCTGCCTCCTGGGTTATAGTGATTCTCATCCCTCAGCCTCCCAAGTAGGTGGCATTACAGGTGCGTGCCACAGCATCCTGCTAATTTTTTGTATTCATAATAGAGACAGGGTTCCACTATGTTGCCCAGGCTGGTCTCGAACTCCTGACCTAGATGATCCACCTGCCTTGGCCTCCCAAAGTGCTGGGATTACAGGCATGAGCCACTGTGCCCAGCCGCTATGGTGTTTTTGAAATTGAAGTGCATTTAGGAATTTTCTAGACTGAGAGGCAAAAAAGTAAGTGCCAGGCAGGGAGTATATAGATGCTGAGGTATGAGAGGCAGCAGGGAGCGGTGGGGATTGTGACAAAGGAAGGGTGGCTAACGGCCTCAAGAGGTATTTGGAAAACGTCATCAGGTAGGTGTCTGTTGGACACCTACTGTATGCTCATTCTCTTGCTGGCCTTCCCAGTTCCCCTCCCACGACCCGTGTGGGGGCATTGAGGCTGGGCTTGTGATGGGAGCCCTTCCTGGTAGCTGGGTTGGGGATCTGAAGAGCAGAAGCCCATCCCCTCCTGCTGTGTGAGAGCCACATTTGCACAGAGGGAGGTGGGGAGACCATGGTAATTTAAGAAGCGGGAGTGGGGTGGTGTCAGTGCCCGGCATATTCTGTTGTAGAGGCCTGGCCTGTACTCTGGTAGAGTGTGTCTAGTGGAGTGAGTGTCCGGCCTGCTCTCAGGAGTAAGTGTCCGGCTTGCCCTCCGTGGAGTGAGTGTCCGGCTTGCCCTCCGTGGAGTGACTGTCCGGCTTGCCCTCCGTGGAGTGAGTGTCCGGCTTGCCCTCCGTGGAGTGAGTGTCTGGCTTGCTCTAGGGAGTGTGTCCGGCTTGCTGACTCATCCGTTGGTTGAGCATTTATTGTGTGCAGGACATGGGGAGCTTCATGCTAGTTGTTCAGAGCTGTTGTAAACAGGTGGCCTCAAGACAGTGCCGTAGGTCTGTCTGTGCTGTGGGGACTCCCTGTGCCGCGGGGTCTCCCTGTGCCGCGGGTCTCCCTGGGAGGTGGCATTGGTGGCACATCCTTGAAGACTCCGTAGAATAAAGGGCCCCAAAGATGAGGTTGAGGAGCAGCCCCACAGGCGGACAGGGATGCGGCCCTCACGTGCGAAGGCAGGGAGCATGAGAGACAGCGCGTGTCTTCAGGAACAACAGGGGGTCTGAGTCTTTGGATTCCTGGGGGTCCCGCTATCTCCCAGAGCCTTAAACAAACAAAGAAATGGAGAAGATTATGTGACCCTCTTTCTTTTGCTCACTTTTGATGGGTAAATAGAGATTTTTTTTTTTACCCTGTGAAAAATAGAAGTGCAAACTTGATAAATAACAGCTCACACTTGACTTCTGTGTCTGGGGAGGGAGTAGGGAGAGGGGAGGCCTGTGGTTCACTGCAGAGCTTGGGCCCCGTCTCAGCTCCAGCCGACGCTTGGCCAGTGGCCCTGAATTGCCAGGTGTTCTGATCTTTGATGATGAGCTGGAAATCTAGTTTTATATGAAACTGCCTGATTTTAAATCTTAGGTCACATTTTTTAAAAAGGGAAAAAACAACTCAACATTGTATATGCCACACAACTCTTACTTGCTGTTGAAATCACCCCCAGCCCCTAGTAGGAGACCTCTGGGTTAGACTACAGTGAGACCGGGGAAGGAGGGCATTAGATGCCTGGGGCCAGGCTGGGGCACCGGGGAAGCCCTAGAATGTTCCATAGCAGGGAGGAAACATGCCCCTCTACAATGGAGATGTCCTGGCTTAGCCGTGGTATCTGCGGTGCCTGGGAGTTGGTGGGGCTTTGCTGGTGAGTTTTTATCCCCTGCTGAAGCTGCTGTTCCAGGCAGGGGCTCCCTGGATGGGGAATGATGCTTGTCTTCTCTGCCTCTCTCAGAAAGATGGCAGAAAGCAAGCCGGGCAGGAGGTCCCTGTCTGTTTCCAGGGCTCGCCCGTTCCTTGGATCAGCTGCATTTGCTAAGGAGGTGGTGGCGTGGCCTGGGCCCTGCCAGGGAGGGAGATTTACACTCATATCCTGGAACAGCTTCTGTGCCAGGTAGATCCATTGCCCTGCCACCCCCCACAGGCCTGGTTCACAACCACGGGGTAAACAAGGGTTCCCAAGTGCCAACTCCGGGGCTGAGAGTCCTCTCTGCCCCATGGCAGCAAGCAAAATCAACGGCAGCCTCAGGCTCAGCCTGTCTTGTTAAGTGGAGATGCAGTGACTGCCGCCAGCTAAGCGTCTCTGTCTGTGGCTGGGTTTGTGGAGCCACTGACACTGCTGATCAGTCTGCCCCAGGTGAGGGCGCGGCAGGCCTGGGGTGGGCCCAGCACCGCTGCTTGGAAGGCTGCGGTGACGGACGGGAGGTGCAGGCAGTGGTGGGCTCTGAGTGCGCCAAGGCTGTAAGCACACAGGACCTGCAGCTCCTTAAGGAGGGTGGGGAGGTGAACTGAGACCACTCTCCACCCGCCACCCCGCTGCCTCCACGTGGCCGGCACCTGCAGGCTGGGACAGGTGTCCAGGACTCTCGGCGACTGACTATGGGCTGGGGAGCCACTGCCCTGTGCTCCAGGCACTGCAGGCACCCAGGGTACCTCTGTGGGCCGGTCCTTCTTTCTGACCCATCCTGGCAGCTGAGGCCGTGTGATAAGATGGGAATCCCAGGCCAGGGAGCACACAAGCCCCTGACCAGCCCCGCTGCCCTCACAGCTGCCCCAGGACGCTTGTCCGTGCTTCTCTCTCCCTTGTAGGTTTCTGAGTGAGCAGACACAGCCCCTTCCCCCTACCGTGACACTGGCCCCCTCCCCGGGCACCACGGGAAGGTGGAGAACCCGGGTCTTCTCAGCCAGTGAGCCCACGCACCCTCAGGGGTAGGGTGCTCACTGCCAGGGGATGCTGCCTGCCTCTTCCCTGACGTCTTCTACGGGGAGGGAGCTTGAGCTCCCTTCTCCGTGGTGTTTCTCTGGAGGGCAGCAGGTCGGGTTCTCCTTGCCTTCTTGGGCTCGCTAGTTTTAGAAGAAGACTTAGGTTATCTCAGCCAATATGCATTGGACCCCTTGATGGCTAAGTGGGGGATAGGACCTGGGAGTCCAGTGAGACATGGGAGCCTTGTCAAAATTCCGGGGGCACCCGGCCCTGCCGTGTGATGGGGATGGGTGCTGCTGGCTGCCATGGTGGCGATGGTGATGATGGTGATGGCGAAAGTGATGGTGCCGGCTGACAGTCACGCAGGGGCACCTGGCCCTGCCATGTGATGGTGATGGGCGCTGCTGGCCGCCGTGGTGGCGATAGTGATGATGGTGATGGCGATGGCGACAGTGATGGTGCCGGCCGACAGTCACGGAGCATTATCACTTGGCCGCCGTGGTGGCGATGGTGATGATGGTGATGGCGATGGCGACAGTGATGGTGCCGGCCAGTAGTCATGCAGCACTATCGCCCCACACTGTGATGATTTCAACTTCACTAGTGTTGGGGAGAGGTGTGTAATTATCCCCACCGGCCAGATGAGGAGACAGAGGCACAGGGAGGTGAGGAAGCTTCCAAGGCGCCTGCTGAGTGGCAGACTGAGGGTTCTATCCTGTCACATGCAGCCCGGGGAGTTGGAGGGAGGCCCAGCCGTCCCCTCGGCAGCACACTGGCTGTAAAGCCAGCCTTCTGGAAGCCAGCCCTGATCCGCCAGGTAGGACAGGCGTCTCCTGTGGTCTGTGCAGGAGCCCCTCGAGGGCAGGCGGCAGAGGGTCACTTGATGAGGCTCCATGTCAGTGGGGAGTCAGATGCTGGATGCAGGGACCCCAGGTGAGCCAGGCTCAATCTGTGCTGTGGAGACACCCTCTGATATGGGGTGGATGGGAGTCCTGGGGTGGGATGGGGCTCAGTACTCCCCGCCACCACCTGTGTCTCTTCCCCGCCATGTGTCCCTCAGCTCCTGGGGACAGTAGCTGGCCACTGTCTCTTTCTCTCTCTCTCAGCGCCTCCGCTGTTACCATATATGTCTTTGGGGAGTTGCTGAGGGCTCTTCCTCATCTCCCTCTCTCCCTCCTTTTCTCTCCTCTCCATCTCTGTCTCCCGCTCTGCATCTCTTGCGCTGTCTCAGCATCCCCACTCCCGGTGCACAGCCCCTCTCTCCTGGGTGGCTGTGGAGGCTGCTGTGGGTGGCCGCAGAGAGGCTGTGGTGCTTGTGGTCCTGGCGCGGTGCCCATGGCTCCAGGCCACATCTCTGCTGAAGACAGCCACGAGTGGCCGCTCTCATGTCATCAGGACAGATGCCGCTCACAGGGGACTTCCCGCCTCGTGTCCCCAAGCTTGCTCGCCCCACAGACCCCCCAAGAGGTGTCCATCAGATGCACAATATATGCATGTTCATCCGGGGGCATTTATTCAGTGCCTACTGTATGCCAGGGTTGTCAGGCTCTACCTTCAGATGCGAATCCGACCTTAGTCCTTTAGAAAATAGGGTAAAGGGATCAGCTGCGCCCGGCCCATCTCAACACCCCAGACTGCCCCGATTCCACGCTGCAGAGGTGGACGCAAGGTGGGACTTCCGAGGTGTCGGGGAGTGGGCACGACCGCCCCTCCCAGGCTCGACAGCGCCCATGTGGATTTCCCGAACTGGGGGGTGCATGGCCCAGGACCAAGGACATGGGTGTCCCTCCTTTTGCCTTTTGTCAAGGTGGGATTGAAATGGAGGCTGTGGTGGGATCCCGAGGGAGGGGAAGCCTGTGGGCTGGGGGTGAGAAGTGACTCCAGGGACACTGGACCGTGCACTTTCCCCGGCAGTGAGGCTTCCGACTCCCTCAGACACCACTGACCATGCCAGGATGGCTGTAGCCAGCATCCTGGGGCTCTGCCCTCCTGGAGTTCCCACCGTCCGAGGCCAAGGTCTGCCTTGTGAGGGGACATGTCCCAGTCTGAGTCCTCAGATGTGAGTGCATGTCGGAATCACTGGAAGGGCTGGGGAAACCCAGTCACTGGGCCGCACCCCTCACCCCACAATAGGGCCGAGGCCCAAGACTCTGGATTTCCAAGGAGCTCCCAGGCGTTGGTCTGGGACCCTGCTGGGAACCTCGGTGCTGGGAGTCAGCCCCTGAGCAGGGAGCAGGGTGGCTGAAGGGGTTGTTAAGCCTGAGGTGGGCTACCCCACAGACCAGACCACCCATGGGGGTACACTCAAGCTGGAACGGCCCTTCCCAGGTGTTTGGGGTGGGCAACGGCCTCCCTGGCCAGGGCCCAACTTGGATGAGGTAGCTCTGAGCTGAGTTATTGTCAGCAGGCCTGACAGCCGAGGGCAGCCAGCCCCTTCCAGAAGGGAGGTCTGGCCAGTCCAGCCCAGGAGGCAGCCTGTGCATCTGCATGTTTGCAAAGCCACGCTTTATAGATGCTGTGGCCACCCGAATGCTTAACCACAGCCTGGCAGCAAGACGCCAGTGCCACTGTGTCATCCCAAAGACACCTGCCCTGTCTGAAGCGCTTGGACCAGGCCTAGACCTGTGCCGGCCCTTCTCCGCCCTGTCACCCCCACACCATGTGCCCTGTACCAAAGCAGTTTGTGTGTCATTTCGATGGTTGCGTTTCTGAAACTTGGATGGTTATAAAGTGGAATATAAAAGTCCTTGATTAAAAGTGCTGGCCATGGGACATCTCTGGACTCAGACCTGCGCTGTGTGCGGCCGCCTTCACCGTGGCCCACCTTGCATCTACGGCACTGGTGCTCAGCCTTGTGGCCGGCTGGAGGCGAGGGATGTGCATGGCTGTTTGGAGTGATGGGATTGCCTTCTTGTTTAATGGAGGGTGCCATCCTCTTTCTGGAAGATTCTCTGTGTTCTGACACGGGGATGCAGGCCCGGGCTTAGGCTTTTGGAATGGTAGCCCCTCCACACCCACCCCCATGAGACTCCACACGCCTGAGCTTTGGCAAGGGAGGGCCGAGCCCCCACCTCCCAGAACCTGGCCCCTGAGATCGGCCGTGAGCGGCTTTTGAGCCTGGAGGCTGGGTTGAGGCCCGAGCATCCTCTCCTGGGCTCCGAGCCCCATCGCCACCACCCTGAGGTGAATCACGGACTGTGGGGCGGCGGGGGGAACAGCTCAAGCGCTGGCACAGTGGTTTATAGTCCATGATTCATTGATGGAAGGGCCGCGTTATCCTAGTGAATTGCAAAACCAGAGCCCAGGAATGCTGGGGCCTGACTGCAGACCGTGGGGGAGCGAGGATGTGAGGCTGGCTAGGCCAGGTGGCACCCTGGTAGCCAACATGGCCTTCCCGCAGCGATGGGGGTTCATGTGGCCAAGGGCGCCTCTCTTTCTGCAGAGATGGGACACAGACGGGAACAGCCCGTCCTGGGCTCCAGTCATCCAGCCTGGGTCCAAGAAGGAAGCCCAGGGAGGCCGAGGCTCCCCACTGACTGCTGCCGTCCCGCCTGCGCCCGCTCTCCACCGCTCCCCATCTCTGTCCCTCTGGGTCTGCTCTGCCCAAGCCCCCGGCTCTGAATCTCGTGCATTTTTCTAGGTTTCTCTCTCTCTCTCTCTGTGTGTGTGTGTGTGTGCGCGCGTGTGTGTGTGCGCACGCGCGCATGGTCGCACGGGTGGCTACGTCTGTTTCTCTTCCCGTGTCTTCCTCCTCCTTTCTATTTCTCTGTCTCTTTATCTCTGTGTCCACGTCTCGTCTTTCTCTGCATGTGCTTTCTCGTTTCTCTCTCTTTCACCCATCTAAGTCTTTTAACTCTGTCTCTAGCTCCCTCTATCCCCTTCTCTCTCTCTCTCCCCCATCTCCTCTCTTCCTCCTCCCCTGCCCCCTCCCCTCCTCACCCTGTCCCTGGGTCTCTCCTCTCACCCTGTCCCTGGGTCTCTCACCCTTCCTCCTCCAGGTCTCTGCTCCTCCCCTACCTTTCTCTCTCCTCCCTCCCACTACGGCCCCCTCTCCCCTGCCTCCTCTGTCTCTCCTCTCCCAGCTCTTTGCAGAGGGACTGGTGACCTTGATCTTCTTGCTGTGGCACTCGGACAGCTTGCACAGGGAACAGTATGACCGGGAAGGCTGTTCCAGGGGAGGAGCAGCCAGGCCTGGTCCCCGGGGAGGGGCAGCCACTGTGTGGTGGGTGCTGGTGTTCAGGGCTAGCTGCCTCCCCTAGGTGCTGAAGTCACTTGATGATGGGGACCGGTGGCAGGGCGGGCCAGATCGCCCCAGGCTGTGTTTCAGCTCCCAGGCCAAAGGGCTTGTATCTTGTTTCAAACCCGCTGCCTGCTTGGGGCTGGGCCAGGATTGGCCCACAGCCTTCCGGTGGTGCCGAGCTTCCCGGGCCTGCCGGAGGAGGAGCCTTCCGGTGGTGCCGAGCTTCCCGGGCCTGCCGGAGGAGGTGGCCGTGTCCTCTCCACTCAGGGCCAGCTAGGCTGGGCAGGATTGGGTGCAGATTTAGGGTTGAAGTGAGCGGATGTCTCTGGTTTTCCTGCCCAGCTTTGTGCTAGGTGGGGAGACAGTTGGGGGCTCCCCACGTCCTGCAGTCAGGGATGTTGCTCCCAGGGAAGGCAGCTGGTGGGTGGGCCGGAGCCCAGGGTTGGAGCAGACCGGGCTGCAGGTTGAGGAAACGACCAACACGGCCTTTGCGTGGGCCAGGATGCAGTGCAGGGGCGATCGCATCAGAGAGGCAGAAGGAGGTGGAAAATGTGAGCGCTCCCCAGGCAGCAGATCGGTCAGGATCCGGGGGCCTGGGGGGCATCTCAAGCTGGGCTGCTGGAGTCAGGAAGTAGTTCCCAGAACAGCAGCCTTGGTGTCTGTGGCAGCTGGAGGCGCTGAGGGAGGGGCCCTGGCAGGCTCACAGGTGGCAGGCTGTCCCTGGGGGATGGGTGGTGTTTGAGTCTGTTCTGCAGGGACTTCATTCTAGGTGATTCCCTTGTGGACAAGACAAACAAGGTCACCCAGGTGCGGTGGCTCATGCCTGTAATCCCAGCACTTTGGGAGGCTGAGGTAGGTGAATCGCTTGAGCCAGGAGTTCAAGACCAGCCTGGGCAACATAGTGAGACCCCATCTCTACAAAAAAATTAAAAAATTAGCCGGGTGAGGTGGCATGCTGCTGTGATCCCAGCTTCTTGGGAGGCTGAGGTGAAAGGACTGCTTGAGCCCAGAAGGTGGAGGCTGCAGTGAGCCGTGATCATGCCACTGTGCACTTCAGCCTGGGCAACAGAGCAAGACCCTGCCTCCAAAAAAAAAGGGCAAACAAGGTCCCTGGAGCTGACACCCATGGGGGACTTGGACCATGCGCAAGTCAATCAGCATGGCAGTTTGAGAGAGTGTTAAAGGGCAAACATGTAAGCCAGTGTCAGGAGGCCACTGCTGGGCAGGAGGGCAGCTTTTAGGGGGCTGGCCCCAAGGCTTCTCTGAGGAGGTGTCCCTTGGGCTCAGACCTGAGTAGTAAGAAGGGACTGGCCAGGCAGAAGTCGGGGGAGCACCCCAGGCCGTGGGCACAGCACGTGCAAAGGCCCTGAAGCAGGAACATGCAGGCCATCTTCCAGGAGACAGGTGGTGGGCACAGGGAGAGCTGCCCTGAGGGAGGCAGGCAGGGGCCAGGAATCCTGGCCTCAGAGCAGGAGCAGGGACTGTGGATTTGATGCCGAGTTGCAGGATGGGATCTGAATTAGGATTTACAACAGAGCCTCGGCTGGCACAGCACACATCTGTACAGGCGGAAGAGGCTTCCATGTGCGTGTCACATGTTGCTCACGTTCTGTCGACACGCATCTTTCTGCCGTAGAGTGCTGGTAAATGTTTAACAAGCAGCTTTCTGTAGGGGGAAGCTGCGTTTGTAGCACGTGCCGGTTGCCATGGTGTAAATAAATCCTCTCACCATGCCCAGTGCCACGCGACAACGTGCTGCCGCTGACTTGCAACTGGGGAAAGATGCCCCTAGCACCAAGCTGTCTTATCCTGTCCTCACCCTGTGCGTGCAGTTGGTGGAAGTCGCCTCCATGGCACAGATGACTTCGTAGCTCCATGTAGCCAGATGATCAGGAAGCAATGCCCTTGGAGTGCTTGTAACCTTTGTTTTCTTTTTTTAAAACAAGTTTATTATTTTTTTAGAGATGCAGTCTCGCTCTGTCACCCAGGCTAGAGTGCAGTGGTGCAGTTGAAGCTCGCTGCAGCCTTGATCTCCCAGGTTTAAGCTTTGCTCCCACTTTAGCCTCTTGAGTAGCTAGGACTACAGGGATGTACCACCTAATTAAAATGAGCACCACCAGCTAATCTGTAGCGACAGGGTATCACTATGTTGCCTAGGCTGGTCTGAACTCTGAGCCCTAGACGATCCTCCTTCCTGGCCCTCCCAAAGCACTGAGATTACAAGTGTGAGTCACCTTGCCAGGCCATAATTTCTTTAATTGTAAGGTTATGTGTTTCCATTTTTAATAATGGCCATGAGCTTGTAGCCACTGGGTCCAGCACACCTTGGTATACCTTTTTTTTTTTTTTTTTTTTTTTTTTTTTTTT
>NW_026652287.1:8204817-8332317 GCF_009828535.3 Hylobates moloch
CCATTCTCCTGCCTCAGCCTCCCGAGTAGCTGGGACTACAGGTGCCCGCCACCACACCCAGCTAATTGTTTGTATTTTTAGTAGAGACGGGGTTTCACCGTGTTAGCCAGGATGGTCTCAAACTCCTGACCTCATGATCCGCCTGCCTCGGCCTCCCAAAGTGTTGGGATTACAGGCGTGAGCCACTGCGCCCGGCCACGCCTTGGTATATCTTATAAAAAGACAACCCTTAGCTACTCGGGAGGCTGAGGCAGGAGAATGGCGTGAACCCCCGGGAGGCGGAGCCTACAGTGAGCTGAGATCGCGCCACTGCACTCCAGCCTGGGCGACAGTGAGACTCCGTTTCAAAAAAAAAAAAAAAAGACAACCCTTAAATGCACTGAGACGGCCTCCCCCGACTGCATTGTCCCCAGCAAGGACAGGAGACTGAATCCAAGGGGCAGAGAGCAGGTGTTAGGGAAGAGCTGCCAGCAACAGGGAACTCTGTTCTGCCTCGGCTCTGACCCCTGGCCCCACTTTCCACACCAGCCCCAGGCTCCTGGGATCCCCGTCCCTACACTGCCAGGAGGTGGAAGGTGTCATGAGGACGCGCCCTCTCAGGGGCACCTGGCACGTGGTAGATGCTCAGTGAAGTGTTTGTTGAATGAGTGCATGAGATTGAGCCACGACAGTGCTGCTGGGTATTGGGAAGTTCTCCTGACACATTTGTAAGGACTTAGCATCTGAGAATTAAATCTCATCAACCCCTACGTGGGTGGTCGCAGCACCTTCTCACTGGACTGTCTCCTCTCAATCCCAGAATCCACTGTCTTCCTTCCCATGACCTGCTATTGGATTGCTCTTTAACATGGGGCGGGTCATGTGACTCCCCGCCACCGCTGCACCTTTCGAGAAATGTCCCTGGGGGCTCCCACTGCCCTCAGAATGCCTCCTGTATTTCTGAACATGGGTGTTAGCCCTGGCCGGGCCCTCCAGCCATGCCCCAAAGTGCCACTTGGTAGGCACAGGGGGCATTTTTCCGTCACCATGCCTCAGAGGCCTCCTGCTCTACCAAAGCTGCTTCCCTCGCCCTGCATGTCAGCACGCCTTGCTGCCTCGTCTGCACCATGAATGTGCCTTTTGAATGTGTCCTCATCACCGGCGCCTCCATCTGGCCTGTCTTTGTCAACCCAAATGCAAGCTCCGTACGGTTGGGGGCCACATCTTTCAGTGGCTGGTGTGCCCCTTGGGGGTTCAGGGCATGCTGGCGGAGGGAAAGAATCAGGCAATGGCATCATTTGGCTTAAATGGGCATAGGGAGGAGGCTGTGAACCCCCAGCCCAGGGCGGAGGTAGGGCACCTGGGTGTAGGACCTTCTAGGAAATGCTGTGTGACCTTGGGTGAGTTACTTAACCTCTCTGTGTCTTTACATTCTCATCCATAAAACTGGGATGATACCAGTTGTTGGGAGGATTCAGGTAACAGGTAGGAAGCGATTAGGAGAGGAAGGCCTCATCAAATGTGCTCAGCGAGCGTTTGTTGTTTTTATTAAGATATTTTTCTGCATAGCCCCTAGTCTGGGGCTTCTGCACAGGCCCAGCCACGCGCTGCTTGTCCGGCAGGCTCAGGGTTACGGGCTCAGTGTCCAGATCTGGGGGCAGGTGTCTCTTGGGGCTTTGGGCCAGTAGCTCTGGCTAACCATAGATCCGGTAGAGTTTGTCACAGAGTTGTGCTGTGGTTTGGGGGGATGTTTCTGTCCACGCACGGGGCACAAACACACCGTCAGCCTGACCAGTGGCACGTCTGAAAGGCAGAGGTAGCCCTCCACCACGAGGGCGGGGTCCTTTGAGATAGTGGAGCTGGCTTCTAGTTCTTTCTGATTCCCCTTCTTTCAGGCCCCTCACGTTGAGGGAATGGTGCCCACAGGCGTTTTCTGCTGCACAGAGTCCTTTGTGTGCCTTGTGAGACAAGGATTCTTGAAGGTCTTGCTCCTCAGTAGGATCTGAGGCCAGCCGTGGCAGCTTCTCCTGGCACAGGTTAGAAATGCAGAGTCCCAGGCCCCACCCCAGACCAACTGAGTGGGAATTGGCAGGGGACGTGTGTGCACCTTCAGGTGTGGGTAACACTGGCCTGGAGCAGAGTGCTCTAACGAAAGTTCACAGGCCAAATCCGGCCCACCACCTGCTTTTGTAAATAAAGTTTTATTGGCACACAGCCATGCCCTTTTGTTGATATAAGGGCTGCTTTCACAAGGCAGTGGTAGAGTTGAGAAGGGGGTTGACAGAGACCGCATACTTATCCTCTGGCCCTTACAGAAAACGTTTGCCAGTCCTTGGTAAAGCACTGGTTCTCAAATCTGGCTGCCCATCGGGATAACCTGGAATTTAACATACAAACGCCTGGGTCTCAGCCCAGAGATTCCATTGTCATTGGTGTGGGGTGTGGCCTGGGCATCAGGACTTCGCAGGGCTCCCCACGAGATGTGAGTGTGCGGCAATGTCATGGGACCCTGAGAACCATGGCCCCCAGTGGCCCGGGAAGCCCAGCAGGTGCAGTTCTGCCGCTCTATGGACAGGCCCAAGACCCAGCAGCCCAGCCTCGCCAGTGTCGGCCACTGCGCTGGCTGCCCTAAAACATAGAAGGCTTTGGGGGCTGAGCCAGCTGCCGGGTCCCCCCAGCTCCTCAGGGGGAGTTGTGAGCTGGGGCCTCCCTCTCCCTGCATAATCTCCCAGCAGCGAGTATGAGTGGCCCTAAATCAGTCCCTCGGCCTCCCGGGTGGCCGCTGCGAGACCCTGCAGGTGTTCATCATTAAGGCTGCCGGGGTCTGTCCCACTGGAAAGCATATTTTAAGGCCAGGGCTGCTCTGGTATTCCTCCTTTTCATCTTCCCCCACCAGACTCACTCAGCGTGGGCTGCAGGGATGCCTCTCCCACAGGAGATGTTGAGGCCACAGGAAGTGAGGAGCCTGTGCACAGGGCCCTAGGCCTTGGCTGCAGGGTGGCCCAGAAGGTGTTGTGCTAGTGGGTGTTGCTGCACCCACTCCAACCAGAGGGCGAGGGTGGAAGGCACACCTGCCCTGGGGGCTTGTTAACATGTCAGGGAAGAGGAGGAGGCAGGGCTTGGTGCCAGGATTGCACTTGGTGCCTCAGTTTCCTGTTCTGTAAGATGGACGGGTGGGTGGGTAGGGGAGGCCATGTGGGACAGAGCCAGGCACGTGGTGCCGTGAGCAATCGAATATGGAGACATGGGGGATGACTATCCAGGAGAGAGGGGGTTGTGGGCAGGCCCTGGCGGGGCTTGTCGAGTCTGGAGTGGGAGGCGGGTAGGATAGGTAGACAGGGCGGGCTGGCGAGTCTGCAGAACACAAACTGCAGATCCTGGCTGGGGGTTGGCTGAGACTCTCAACTGGGGCTTTGGGGGCAGCAGGGTCACATCTCCCACACTCAGGGCTGTCAGCCTTCTTTGCTCTGAGACCTTTGCCTCTCTGAGCCTGTTTCCACCTCTGCAGAATGTGACCAGTGATCACTGCTCTATTTCTGAGGCTGGGATAGTGTTTGCAAAGCACTTGGCGTGGTGCAGGGGGTGGGTGACCCCCCGTGACGTCCCTCCGGGTCACTGTTACTCGTGGTGTTTTCATCTTCATCAGGACTTCAGAGGGGCCAGGAGCCGGCCCATGTGAAATGGACAGCACAGTGCTGGGCGTATAGTCAGCTCTTGGGGATCTGTGGGGATTTTCTCCTCTGCACCAGCCTCTTCCTCCTTGGGGCTTTTCTGAGGACTCAGGAGAGCTGCGGTGGGGAAGGCTCGTAGCTCAGGGCCTGGCCCAGATGCATCCCTCTCCCGACTGGCCCCTGCCTGCAGCCTGGTGGGTGTGGAGCTGCATTTACTGGCCATGCCGGGGCAGACATTAGCCTGATTCGTTGGTCCATGGGTGAGGCCCCAGGGGGTCATGGAGCCCCCACCAGCCTAGGTGCAGGGGCTGATGGGCAGATGCTCTGGGAAGTAGGCTCCGTGGCCGCTGCTCCCATCCGGAGGGACGCTGCAGCCCAGGTGGGAACTTCTTGGCACAGACGTAGCTGAGTGTGGTCTCAGGAGACACCAAGCTCCGTGTGATTCAAAAGCCTCGGCCCTGCCCAGACTCTGGCCCTGGGCTGTTGCCAGGGACATCTGACCCGGGGAGACGGCATCCATGCTGGGCAGCCCTGGGAGCAGGGCTCCCTCCCTAGCCAGCCACATCACTCCTCCCTCCCTGGGTCCCCACCTCTGCCCACATCGGGCAAATGTGGACAGAAAGGACACTGTAGGAACAAGCCAAAAAAACCTCCCTGCCCCAGCTTGACCTCCAAAAGAGGCTTCACCTGCCGGCTGTTTAAAGGTTACGTTTGAGGGTTCAAGGTCAGGAGAGGGAGAACAGGTTGGTCCCAGGATGCCAGGCACCTGTTGGGGAATCAGCAGCAACCTGGGGGCCAGGGGACTGTTCCAGGTCGGGCAACTCTGCCCCTTCCTGGCTCCTCTTACAGAACATGGTGGCAAGGGATTCCTGGGGAAGAGAGGCAGATGGCAGGCCTGAGGCTCTGCCCTGGACCCAGCAGCAGCCTCAGGGAGCCCACAGTTGCCTGCAGCAGTCAGACCCTTGCTGTTTTTCTGCCCCATCCTAAATGAAAAGAGGCTGGAGAGAGCGTTGTGTGCGGGGCAGGCACCTGTTCCTGGCAGGAAGGAAAGGCAAGAGAAGGGAGTCTCTCTCACCTCCCCGACCCCTCCTCTTCCATCTGCTTGGAGTTCTTGCTCCCTGGTTTGAAACATTGCCGTGACTGTGCCCCTGGTACACATAAAAAGGCTTTGGGGTTTATTTTTATTTCGCTTGGCTCAGAGGGATGGAAGGATGGTCTGGTTTGGCAGCTGCCTGCAGGGAGGACCTTGGGGTGTCCAAGAAAATCAGTGTGTGCTTTAAAAGAACTCAGGCAGGATGGCAGGAAATCGGGAGGCGGTGCCAGGAGGAGCTCACACTCCCTCCTCTATCTCGGTGAGGGGAGGGGCGGTAGGCTCAGAGTGGCTGGGACAGGTGGGGGAGGCAGACGACAGGAAGAGGCCCAAGTGAGGAGGCTGGCTTGGCTCCCAGCCTGTCTGATCTACTCTGTAAAATGGGCTTGTTCTGTCCCCCTGGGGTGCCGGCATGCCAGAGAGACCAGGCCCAGGCAGCAGGAGCGGCCACCTCCACGCAGGCCTGGGGGCCTTCCTGGGCTCTGGGGAATCAAGGGCATCCCCCCACCTCCCCGTTTTACAGACTCGGAGACCGAGGCTTAGAGAGGTGGCCTGAGCTCTGTTGGGGGCAGGGCAGGGCTGGGGCATCAGGGGTGTGTCCCCAGCTTCCCAGATGCTCAGGCACCCCTGCCGAGGCTCACCAGGGCACCTCTCAGCCCGGATCACATCTGCCCCTCTTAAATATCCGGGCCAGATGCGGATGTAAGCATGGTGAGGATTCTCTCATTTCAACCTCCCAGACCTCAGCTGAGGCACGGGAATGCTGAATACCCCCATTGTCAAGGCGAAGGAGTCGGCACAGAGGGGTTAAGACCCTCATCCAAGCTCACACAGCCACTGTGTGGAAAGGGCAGGAATTGAAGCCAGCACTTCTGACACCAATGCTTCCTGCCCCTCACCCCGACTCCGCCTCCCCAGGCCCCTAGGGTGGCAGGACCCCAGGCCGTGCCTCTCCGCAGCTCAGGCCAGCGGGGCCTGGCTTCCCGGTGGTTTATGACCTCTTCTGGGTGGACTCCACGGGTTTCCTCCTCCTCCCCCAGCTCAGGCTGAGCCCAGGTGCAGAGATTCACCTGTTCACGGTTTTCTTTCCTCCCTACTCCCCTCTGCCCTCCCCCGGGGTCTGACAGCAGCAGCAACAGCAGCAGCAGCAGCAGCCCATGCCCCGCAGCAGCCAGGAGGAGAAAGATGAGAAGGAGAAGGAAAAGGAGGCGGAGAAGGAGGAGGAGAAGCCGGAGGTGGAGAATGACAAGGAAGACCTCCTCAAGTAAGGCAGCCCGCTGTGCCCTGCAGGGCCCGGCCGCTGACCCACCCTGGGTGGCTCACGGGGAACCCTTTGTAGAGATGGGTGGGGCGCCCACCAATTGCCTGTGAGCAGGGGGCAGGGCTTTCTGCTCGTTTGCCCCTGACAGCCCTCCTTCCGGAAGCCCACCCATCGCCCTACTCCTCCTCCCCGGCTCCCCCTTCTCCTCCGCCCTCCCTTTCTTTCTCCAACCCTCTGGAGACTTTAGAGACTGATAGCTCATTTGAGCTCCACTCCTGAGCTAATAAATCCAGGCAATGACTTTGGAACTCTCTGCCTCCCCGCCTCCTCCCACTCTTTCCTCCTGAGGCGCCAGGAGAGGGGAAGGGGGGATCAGAGGCACTCCTGGAAGGACTAGGTGTGCAGGCGGCTGCTGTCACCTTTAGAATCATCGATGGCAGTGTGAGTTCTTGCAGATCAAGGCACAGCCTCACCGCGGGGGCCGTGACAGCCTCCTGTGCCTGCCAGGGGCTGCAGGAGTACAGCCAGCTGGAGAAAGGGGGGCGGCACGACTTAGCGCCAGGTACCTGTAATGGGCTCAGGAATTTGGCTTCAGAGAACATCTGGCTTCCTCACCCCGTCTCCCAGACGCTTCCAGCAAGGGCCTTTCAGGAAGATGAATGGAAAGGCGGAGGTGATCAATCTGAGCCTCCCGCAGTAATACTCTCCCCAGTTGCTTCTGCGAGAGCCCCGGCTCGGGTATCAAGGTTGCGAGCACCCCCACACACCTCGGCTAGGCCTGCATAAAACCGGCAAGAGAGTTTCCTCCTGCCAATGCCTAAGATGCCCGGCCCTTGATAATACTGAAGGCCAGTGTATTGCCTCTTATAGAGCCCCTCTGGAAATAGCTCCTCTGTGGCGAATAAAATGGCCCTATAAATTGCTGCCAGCCCACACCCCCATTTAGTTCACCAAATAGTCTTGCAGACAGTATCTCTCTATTTGGTGCATAAAATGGTCTTGCAGATAGCCACCAGCCCAGAAGAAAGTAGCCTTGCAGGAAAGCTCCCAGTACCTCCCATTTGGGGAATAAAATAGCCAGCCCATTAACTACCTGTCCACATGGCCTTATCGGTGAATTAAGTAGTTGATAGCCTATCCATTCATTTTATTTTATTTTTTTTGAGATGGGGTCTTGTTCTGTCACCCAGGCTGGAGTGCAGTGATGCAATCATGGCTCACTGCAGCCTCGACCTCCCAGGCTCAAGAGATCCCCCTGCCTTAGCTTCCCAAGTAGCTGGGACCATCAGCATATGCCACCACGCCTGGCTAATCTTCTGATCTTTTTCTTTTGTAGAGATGGTGTCTTGCTGTGTTGCTCAGGCTGGTCTTAAACTCCTGGGCTCAAGCAATCCTCCGACTTCGGCCTCCCAAAGTGCTGAGATTACAGGTGTGACCCAGCACACCTGGCCGCAACTCCCTTTTGAGAAATAGCATGGCGTTGTCCTGCCAGCTGTACTCCCACTTCTGGTGAACGTGGAGATCCTGCAGACCACCCCTGGCCACCCTCACCTCAGGCCTCTCCCCCTCTTTCCTAGCATCCGATTAGTGCCATGGCTGGCAGCCAGTGCAAATCCAGCTGAAGAAACAGTCTCCTCCAGTGGCCGTTTGATTTCCCGGCTCGGGTGAAACCATCCTGTCTCCCCTCTCTGGCCTGTAGGGAGAAGACAGACGACACCTCAGGGGAGGACAACGACGAGAAGGAGGCCGTGGCCTCCAAAGGCCGCAAAACTGCCAACAGCCAGGGGAGACGCAAAGGCCGCATCACCCGCTCAATGGCTAATGAGGCCAACAGCGAGGAGGCCATCACCCCCCAGCAGAGTGCCGAGCTGGGTGAGCCGGGGGCCAGGGATGCGGGTGAGGGAGGGGCTGGAGACACGGCGGGTTGCGCTTATAGGAAAGTTTTGTGCAATTTGAGTTAATTGGCAACAGCCAAGGGGTTGGTGTAAGTCATGGCTGGGGTCAAATCCCAGCGCTACCCACTGGATGTGCTGTGTGGCCCAGAGTGACTTCCTGAACCTCTCTGTGCCTCAGGGTCCTCATGTTCTCAGTGGGAGGAATCGGTGGTTACCTCTAAACATGGGGGGAGAGTTGTAGTCACTTGCTATGTGAGAAGCACCTAGAACAGTGCCTGGGGTGTAGGAAGAGCTCAGCGGCTTCAACCACAGTGATTTCAGAGCAGGGAGATGTCACATAAAAATCCCAATGACCAGTTCTGGATTTTTTGGTTGTCGTTTTTAAAACAGAAGATCTGGCCACTCTTGGCCCAGGTTTCCACGAGGTGGTGGTTGTTGGGAGCCAAGTAACCACCACCCCTTCTTAGAATGTCATGGGCTCTACTTGTCCCCACCCAGCCTCCACCCTGGTAGGCATCTGGGTTTGTACCGTTACTTCCGTGGGCCTCGGTTTCCCCTTCTGTTGAGAAGGGTGTTCATCCCTCACTGCCCTCCCAGAAAGTAGAAAAAAATGAGATGATGTGAGTGGCAGTTCCCAAGATTCGCCACAGGGGGCAGCGGTGTGCGTCTGCTGTCTCTGCTTTGTTTAGCTGTTAGGGTCCAGCCCTCAGCCACTGCGGGAACCCACCCAGGGCCCCAAGCGCTCAGGCCGAAGTCCTGCCTGCCAGGGCTGATTCTCTGGGTGGAGATGCTGCTTCATCTCCCACAGACCCCCACCGTCCCCTGGGGTCCGGGTCATGCATCTGTCTCTTCTTCCTGTGGGATGTAGTTTGGACCTATTTCATAAATGGCCCACTTGAAGCTCAGAGAGGAAACGTTCCCTCTCTAAAATTTTCAGTGTAGCTGGAATTAGAACTCAGCCCCATTGGCCACAGAGCCTGTGCAGCTCTGCAGGTATTTTCCAGCCGCCTCTTGGTGGCGGTGTACTTGGAGGCCCAGGGTGAAAGGGCTTTCTTGCTGCCTGACCTCAGGATAGTCCTGTCGGACCCAAGGCTGATGCTGGGGGCTCAGCTGCAGGGTGGAAAACACACTCCTAGGCCTTCCACGTCTCTTCTGGCACCGGGCACCCTCGGCACCCCTGGCACCCCTGGCTTCTGTAGGCTTCCTCTGGGAGTCCTGTGGGGAGGAACGGGGGCATCGATGAGGTCCCGGAGAGGCCCAGGCTGTGGCCGCAGAGATGGGGGAGGCTTGGGTGGCTCTGGCCTGTCGGGGGTGATGGGGCTGCCCATAGGGGTGGGGACCGTCTCCCCTCTTCTGCTGGAACCTTCCTCCACTCCTCAGCCAGCCTCTATTGGACACATACTCTGCCTGGCGCAGTTCCAGGTGCTGAGTCCATGAAGCTGACGTCCCTCGCACCCACCCCACTCACGGGTCTTAAGCAACTGGAAAGGAAGGGCCAGGGCTCACATCCAGGGGAGCTTGGCAGACAGACCCAAAAATAGCGCCACCGCAGAGATGCAGCCACCCCAGGGCCAGGCTGTGTCCCTTCCCAGTAACACCAGAAACCCCTTCCTTGTCCTGGATGAGTGGGGGTATGAACATTCCCTCTGGAGCAGGGCTTCTCCGCCACGGGCGATTTTACTCCCCCACTGGGGGACGCCTGGCAGTGTCTGTGAACAGTTTTGATGGTCACAATTGGAGCAGGGCCGCCGGCATCCTGCGTGCAGAGCGCAGGGTTGCTAAGCATCCTGCCGTGATGGGACAGCCCCACAGTAACGGAAGAGCTGGGCTCCGAGAGGGTCCTCGGTCAGACGAGGTCCCGGCCCACCTGAAGCTCGTGTCCCACTGTCGCCAAGTCACCAGGTGACCCCTTCCCCAACAGAGCGCAGGCAGAGGCAGTCGTGGTCAAGGCCCTTGACTGCTTCAGTGTCCCCTTCTATAAAATGGGTTGATCGCAGGTGCCCCGACCTCAGCGGCTTGTGTGGAGGTCAGCCCCGACCAACGGCACGTGGGACTGCCCAGCACAGCCCCGGCCCAGCATAAAGGCTCAGGAGTCGGGTGCCACGGTGGGTACTGGCTGGGGAGGGGCATCTGAAATGTGGCCTTCCCATGGGGTTCAGAGCCGTGGGGTGACACCGTCAAGGCCTGGTCCACTCCCTCCCTGGCTCAAAGGAGAGAAAAGGGCAGAAGGCAAAGTGCCTCCTCTCCAGGCTCCTGCCAATCACCTGGCGTCTTCTTTTCAGCCTCCATGGAGCTGAATGAGAGTTCTCGCTGGACAGAAGAAGAAATGGAAACAGCCAAGAAAGGTGAGGGGTGTGCGGCGGCTTTAAGCCTTGTTGGTTTGCATCCAGGGCGCCTGAAGCTCGCGTGCTGGGGAGGGTGTTGACACATTTGGCCTTGAACCAGGGGCTGTGGTGAGGCCTCTGGTGAGGTTCTGGTTCTGGGCTGTTCTCAGGTTTGTCACCCTGGAGCCTCAGTTTTACCTTCCAGAAAATGGGTCTGTGCAGCTGCACTGTCAGGCTTGTCTTTGTGACTTGAGGGTGCAGCTCAGAGAGACACAGCTTGTGCTGTGCATGTAGTCAGCAAGTGGCTTCTGGGCGACCTCTGTGGCCAGCACCTCTTGGCCTTGGGGACAGAGCAGTGGCAGCACACTTGGGTGCCTCGGGACAGTCAGAGCTTGCTAGCGGCCATCTCGGTAGAGTCCTGGGGTCAGGGAGACCTGCGGGGCGTTCGTCCAGCCCTTAGAGCCCCAAAGGCCCTATCCTGGGCTCAAGTGTGCTGGCGCTTTGGAAACCTGTCTCAGGTTTGAGCACCCCAATCTGGGTGACGGGTTCTGGAGTGGATAGGGACACCCAGGCCGATGGGGACAGTCGTGGGAGCGGCTCACATGGCAGGGAGCCAGCAGGCGTTGGTGCTGGCAGCAGAAGCCATCCGGAGCAGGTGGCCTTGTGATGTGCAGCACGGCGGGTGCTAGGGTCCAGTGCCTCCGAAGCCCGAGCCCCTCTCAGCTGTGCTGTCTCCTGGCCAAGTTCTTTACTTCCCAGCACGGTGACCTGCCTCTGGGCCTCGGTTTGCCCGTCTGTTGAGTGGGAGGGGCGTCCAGGTTGGCTGTGCGGAATCAGATAACCCTGTGTGAGGGCCCACGGTGGGCTGAGTGGGAGCGAATCTCCTCCCTCCCTAACCCGTGCCTGGCCTGGGGCAGGGGCCGTTGGAGCTGGGGCATCACTGGCAGCACTGCTGAGGCGGGGCAGCACCTGGCTCCCATGGCACGCTCACTCTCGGTTATCTAAGAGGTGGGGCCTGCTCCTGTCCCCGCCCATGTCCCTGTTTGTGGGTGAGGAGCCAGGAAGCAGAGGCCAAGGAGTGCCACGGGTTCCGGAGCTGGTGTGTGGGGCTGGGAGCAGGCCCAGGCCCCCACTCCCCATCCCTGCCCCGTGCTTGGTCCCGTGGCCCTGCTGGAGTCGAGGCTGTCTGTGACGTGCGGTTTCTTTGTGCAGAAAGCTCCAGGTCGTGACTTATGGAGGGAACAAAGGCCCTTTATAGCGAACGCTTTTGGCATATAAGGGCAGGTGTATCTGAGAACAGCCTGGATCACGGGGCTCCTGGGCCCGGCCCCGTCCTCCACTGTAGTTGTGGGGGATGCTGAGGGTCCCCACAGCCCTGAGAAGACCCCCATAGCCCCCGCCCTCACCCCGGGACCCTGCCCCTCGCCCTCAGGGCTCCTCTGGGGGCACTCTGCCCTCCACCCCCCAGGCTGAGGTGAGCCTGGACCCAGAGAGACCCTCGCACCATTCAGGAAGGAGGGCCTGCCTGCCGCTGCAGCGGGTCAGGCTCTGTGTGTGGTGGGTGAGAGGCGTGCCAACGGGGCCTGGACACTGTATCCAGCTGGTAGGGCCTGGGGCTGCTGTCAGCCCCCAGAGAGGCCACATTGTTGTTTCTCTGTCTTTAATGTCCACTTTGTGGTTTCTGGTGTGTATTTCATCATAGGCTGTAAAAGAAGCTTTATTGAAATTGTGTGATTCCCCCCGCCTTTTATTTAATTTTGGTATGATGCACATAACATGAAGCTCACCATTCTAACCACTGGAAAGTGAACATCTCAGTGGCATTAAGTACATCTGCATTGGTGTGCAACCCTCACCACTGTCTAGTTCCAGAACTTTTTCTCACCCCAGATGGAAATCCCATACCTATTAGCGGCCCCGCCCCAGCCCTGCCAGCCCCTGGCAGCCACTAATGCACTCTCTGTCCCTGTGGATCGGCCTGTTCTAGGCGTTTCCAATGAATGGAATCCTACAGTGTGTGGCCTTTTGTGTCTGGCTCCTTTCTGGGAGCGTGATGGTTCTGAGGTTCATCTGAGTAGCTTTGTACAGCTGAATAATATTCCATCACCTGCGCCGACCACATTTTGTCGGTCGTTCATCTCTTGGGGGACGTGCAGGTTGTTTCCATGTGGCCGTTGTGAAGAGTGCTGCTGTGAGCATTTGTGTAAAATTGTATGAGATTTTTAATCACACCTGAGTCCCTGGGATCTCAGCCTGTTGGCTGGGAGATTGCCCAGAGCACCCACCCGTCGGAGGACTCCACGTGGACGTCCCCAAACGGCCAGCTCAGGGTCCTACCGCCTCTCCATCCCCTCTCGTGTCTCCTGTTGTCGCTACCACCTCCTCACTGGTGACCCCCCACCCCCCCGCCCCTTGCCTGAGAACTGGGAGACGGCGCCTGCCCTCTCTTTGCCTTCTGGAAGGGCAGATCCGGAGGCTGGGAGGACGGCTGGGGATGACTCACCGGCGGAGAGGAGCCCGTGTCCCACCATCTCAAGGTTGGGTCCTCAGTGACGACAGTGAGCTCATCCTGGGTCCTGCTCATGAAGACGGCAGTGAGAGTCCCCTGGGGGCCGTGCATGCGGAGGCCCTGCTCAGTGACATTTGTAATAATGCCGTGAGCAGCAGCGTGTTCGTCTGCCGTGAATTACAGCAATCTGGACAATTACTGCTCAGGGTGGCTGCTAATGGCTGTGTGTTCCAGGCGATGGCAGGAGGGAGCAGGGGTGGGGCAGGGAGACAGGTGCTGGCAGGCCCCAGCAACTCCTCCATAGGGGGTCAGGGTGGAGAAGCTAGGAACGTTCTGAAGCCCCCACCCAGAAAACCAAGAGTTAGGAAAAGGGACTAGAGAAGCAGCTATTGCTGAGGCAGATGGTCTCCGCCCATCCTTTACCCATCATTTCAGCAACATAGTGCCTCACTCTCTGTGTGGCAGGGGCACTCAGGAATGAGCCAGCCCCACCCCTCCCTCGGGGAGCCTGGGCAGATAAGCAGCCAGGTTTCCCCAGGGCCTTCGGACCCCAGCCTGCGTGAAGCCTCTGGAAGACTTTAGCAGCATGGCCCTGGAGGATGAGCAGCAGAGGGGCCCCATCCCTAGGGAGAAACCAGGTCTCAACCCCTGGATGTTTCAGCTGTGTGACCTCAGGCAAGTCAGCCAACCTCTGTGTGCCTCAGTTTCTTCATCTGTACAGTGGGATTCAAGGAGTGCCCACTGTATGTTTCCTGTGGCTGCCATAATAAAGGGTCACGAACTGGTTGGCTTAAAATAAATGTATTCTCGGCCGGGCGCGGTGGCTCACGCTTGTAATCCCAGCACTTTGGGAGGCCGAGGCGGGCAGATCACGAGGTCAGGAGATCGAGACCACGGTGAAACCCCGTCTCTACTAAAAATACAAAAAAATTAGCCGGGCGTGGTGGCGGGCGCCTGTAGTCCCAGCTACTCGGAGAGGCTGAGGCAGGAGAATGGCGTGAACCCGGGAGGCGGAGCTTGCAGTGAGCCGAGATTGCGCCACCGCACTCCAGCCTGGGCAACAGAGTGAGACTCCGTCTCAAAAAAATAAAAAAATAAAAAAATAAAAAATAAATGTATTCTCTCACTGTTCTGGAGGCCAGAAGTCCAAGTTGAAGGCATCCAAGAGGCTGCATTCCCTCCAGAGGCTCTGGGGAGGAGCCTGCCTTGCCTCCCCCAGCCCCTGGCGCCTGCCAGCAGCCTTGACAGTCCTTGGCTCATGACCACGTCCCTCCAGGCTCTGCCTTCGTCTTTGTGTGCCTTTCTCCCTGCATGTCTCTGTCCACATTTTCCTCTTCTTACAAGGACCCACCCCAATCCAGTATGACCCCACATGGACTTGATCACATCTGCAAACATCCTTTTTCCAAATAAGGTCACATTCATGGGTTCTGGTGGACACGAAATGTTAGGGGGATGCTCTCCAACCCAGCACACCCACCTCCATGGGGTTTTGGTGAAAGTACACGGGAGAGCTGAGGGCAGTGCCGCCTGGGGCATACCGACCTCCGCATCACTTTGTAGCTACAAGCAGCTCCTTAGCCCCCTGACCTTGGCCTGGCCCATCTGTTTCACCCTCAGTTACCATCGTTCTCTCAGATGAGGCAGGGATGCTACCTCCCGGGGCACCTTAAAGACGGAGCGAGCCACGTAGGTACAGTCCTTGGTATACAGTAGGCACTCAGAAATGGCAGGCCGTCAGCTTAGGGCACAGTCTCCAGACCCTGCTCCCTAGGTTTGGGTCCCAGCTCTGCCTCCTGCAGAGTCTGACCCTGAGCAGGTGGCTGCACTTTGGGGCCTCGGCCCCCCGCCACCTCTGTCTTCACCCCGGGGATGGGGGTCGGAGGGAAGTCACCTGCCAAGCAAATGTACAGTGACAATTGGACGAACTTCCATGGTGCTGCGGGCCACCAGTCAGAGGGCTCCCCCGAGGAAGGAGCTGACACCCAGAGCATGAAATAATAGTGAATATCACCCAATAACACCGTGGAGCCCATCTGGCCTGCTGGGCACTGCTGGAAGCTTTGTGTGTATGAAGTCACTTTATCTCTACCAACCTGACTAGGAGACAGGCACTGTTAATACTTCTGTTATTCAAATGAGGAAACCGAGGCCTAGAGAGGCTTAGTGAGCAGCCTGGGGTCACATAGCTGTGAAGTGGTAGAGCTGGGATTTGAACCCAGGTACTCTACTTGCAGAGTAGGAATGGGGTTGGCATGAGACCTAAACAGGTTAGTCCATGGGGCAAGCTGTTGACCAGATAACAAAGGTGGGACAGGCATGTGCAAAGGCCCCATGGCAGGGGCAGTGTGGCCCCATGAGAAGTGGTTGAATCCCAGAAGGTAGAGGGGCTGCCGGGAGCCTGGCCTTGCCAGCATGGGATGGAGTTTAGCTATTACTCTAGAGCGTGGGAGGCCATTGGGGAGGGGCTGGGGACATGACGGCCGTAGGGTTTCTGGTGGGCAAGTGAGCAACTTCCCTTCTTGTGTGCACGGGGCTGTGGCTGCCTGCCCTGGGGCTTGTGCTGCCTAGGGACGGAGAATGTTCAGGAGGCAGCTTCCCCAGGAACCAGGCAGCTCCGGGGAGCTGGCCGCCTGCCCTCGGGCCCAGCGCCACGTGGGGAAGGAGGGGCAGGGCAGGAGCAGGGCTGGGATGAGGGACTCGGTTCCCCTGGGAAAGGTCAGCCTGGCCTGGCTTGGAAGCCTGACCCAGCTGTGCGAGAGGCCCGAGGCTCTGCTGGCAGCTCCTCCAGGCCCCAGCCCTCTTCTCTGGCGGGCAGAGAACCTGCTGTGGAGGGGGTGGGGAGGCTCCCGGTCACACCATTGTCACACCATTCTAGACCGGGAGTAGGCTCTGGCCCGCCTCCGGGCCGCCAGTCCTTCCCAGCCTCCAGGGAGCGGCCAACAGTGGGAGGGTGTGTGAGACCAGGCCCTGGTGGCTCCCGGTAAGCCCGGGCAGACCCCAGAGGCCTCCCCCAGGAACTCCAGCTGCCTTGTCTAGTGGCCTTGCCACTTCTCACAGGAGCGAGGCAGGAACCACTCATTGCTGTGCACATGGGCTGGCCTGATGGGCTTTTATGGATGAAGCGTCTAAGTTGTGGGAAGGGGAGGGGTGAGCCCCCAGCCCTGGAGCCCAGAGAGCAGGACCTGCCCCACTACATGTCCATTGGGAAAGCCTTGGGCTGTGCCCACCATGGGCCCCCCAAAAGAGGAGCACCTGTGTGCTTCGCCGCACAAAGCTGCCAGAGCTTACAGTGGGGTGGGCGGGCCAGTAGGCAGTGCTGCTGCTCCTGGGTTCGGGTCTGCCTGGCTACTTCCTGGTGCAGCTGTCCGTCAGGGCCCAGCAGGAGGCAACACTCAGGGTATGTGACTCAGGAGGGGTGGTATACCAGGCAGGGACCGTGCGGTGCCTTGGGGCTCGTGTCCAAGGAGACTGTCACCACGTGTGGTCTGGAGAGAGACCACTAGGGAGGGCGCATGTCTGGGGCTGGTTGGCCTCCCGGCCGGATATGTGAGAAACAGTCTCTTGTGATGGTTTGGAAGGAGGAGAAAGTTGGGGTTTCTGCAGGAACTTGGGGTACAGCCAGACACAGGGGCAGGGTCTGGACCATACTCTTGCTCCTGTCAGCACCCTTGAAGATGAAATCAGGCATCGACAAGCCCCCCTTCCCTCCTGGGGGAAACCCATGAATCCGCATCCACATGGCTCCTGACTCAGGGAAGGAGCACCTGGCAGTTGATGCGGTAGTAATGATGCGTGTCGTCACGTGGCGCAGCTGGTGCTCACGAGCAAGGCAGGCCCTCCACACGCGTGTGTACACATGCACGCATACACACGACTTCTGCTTTGCACAGGAGAAGACCAAGGCCAGAGGGAGAGCCAGTGCTCACCCAGCCCACTGCGGTGGACACGGGGCATGGGGTGGGCTGTCTGACCCCCCAGGCTGGCTTCCCGCTTTGCTCTGCTCTGTAGGAAAATGTGACATTGAAAGGTGTAACGTGGCACTTCCGGAAATGGTAGGCGAGACAGCGCCAGGTTGTACGCAGGTGACTTTATTTCATCTTAATGAGTCTGGGTTTTTTTGAGAGCTGGGAGAAGACGTAGCTTTTTCACATCGTACCTATGATTTACGGGTATAATTGCTGATGCGGAGGCTAAGGCAGATAGCAAGGCTGATTTTTGAAAGAGTAGATGGAGAGAAAAGAGTGGGGAGGTGCAAGTCCAGGTGTGATGTTATCCAGCCAACATCCTGATGGGATTTCAGGACGGCAGGAGTTCGGGAAGTCCTGACAAGACACGCAGGAGTGCCCGGCTTGTCAAGGGTGTCAATGCGGAGGCACAGTCCCTGTGGAACGCCCCCAGGGCTTGGGGTTTCCGAAATGAGGAAGTGGCATGACTCAGGCCCAAGACGGGTGGGTTCTTTTCCTCCCAACTTTGATAGGGTTTTGGGCAGAACATGCTGAGTTTCTTGGGGAAAATGGCAGGTGGGGGGCGGTGGTCGATGCACCCCTCTGGCAGGCAGCCTGTGAGTCTTCATGGAAGGGGTGGGAAACTTCAAGGCTGGAGGTGACTGGCTGGGGTGGGGAGAGCGAGTGTGTTTCCAGGGTTGGGGGCTGACTTCCAGAGAAAACAGCTGCAACATCCCCAGATGCAGGTGGGCGGTGGCGTGGTCCCCTCGGAGTCCTAGCTGCAGGTGCAGGTTTGCAGACCCTTGGAGAAAAGCAGCTTGGAGGCATCTGAGCAGTGGCCCAGGCCTCCCTGAGGGCCAGAGCACCTGAGCCGAGGAGGCTGAGTCCTGGCTCCCATGAGAACAGCTCATCACGGGCCCCCAGATAGCATGTGGGACTCTGCCCCATGGGTGCCCAGAGCAGGATTAGCCTAGCGGAGCCCCAAGCACCCACTTCTGTGGCCGCCGGGCCCCTGCGCCTGGCTCTCCACTCTGCGTCTGTGACTCAGACCTCCTGGCTGGACTTCCTGTCTCGGTCAATTTCACTTCCTAGTTCCTGCCTCCTGACTCTTCAGAACGAAACTCCTTCCTTAGAAATTAGAAGTGGGGTCGGGGAATCCAGACCACAGGGCATGGTGGCAGAACCTGCCATCTCCGCCCTGGCACAGAGTGTGGGGGGCGTGTGCCTGGGTGTCAAGGGGGATACCCCAGCCTCTTTTGGGAGGGTTCGGGGCCCCCTGCAGAGCTAAACCCACAGCCCTCTCTTCCTTTGCAAGCTCCTTACCAGGGACCCAGACGGGTGGCAAAGATGCCCAGGGTTCTCAGCAGGCCCCAGACACCTGCCGATGAGCAGTGGAACGAGGGAGCTAATTTCAGAGGTGGCGAAAGCTATGAAGATGATCAAACCCCGGGATGGTAGGGTGACGGGGGGGTCACTTTGGAGGGGTGGGCAAGGAAGGCTTCTCTGAGGAGCTATCACTTGAGCCAAGACCAGAGGGAGGACAAGGCACATCCGTGAGAAAACCCGTGGAGGCAGCAGGAGCAGCTGGTGCAAAAGCCCTGGGGCACACACGAGTGACCCAGGGAGAGGCTGGGTGGGTTCATGGAGCTGGCTCCTAAGGGTCACCTGGGCCATGCTAGGGCCTTTGGATTTTATTCCAAGAGCTTCATGTGGTCACTGGAAGATTTAAGCAGAGGAATGATTTCACGGGGTTGGCATCCTTAAAAGTGCACTGAGACCTCCCCTGCAGAGGGCAGAGGGCGGGACTCAGGTGGAGAGGCCCAGATCCCTGATGTGGTTGAGGTTTGTTGCCCTCCCCTGGCATCGTGCCCCAGGACGAGGGCTGGGGGTGCAGGGACATTCCAGAGACGCCTTCTGCTCCCCAGGTTTTTGGGGCAGGATGGAAGGGCTGGGAGTTAAAGGGAAAAGCAGGTTAACGATCCCAGAGTCAGAGAAGTCGGTCGTGACCTGAATCTAGGCTCCAAAGTTCAGCTCAGTTAACTTTCAACCTCCTGGGAGGCTCCCCGGCATTTCCGACAGTGTTCCTTCAGGCTGCAGGGGCTCCCGGAGGAGGACGAAAGGGGCTGCTGTGGTCCTGAGACCCCCCAGCAGCAGAGGGCCCTTTGGGGACCCCAAATCCCCAAACCCCTCCCCCTCCCCTAAATGGTTGGAGGTCTCATGTGCACCCTGCAAAGGGTCCTCAAATCCCAGGCTCCCTCTGGAATGCGAGGCTAGCCCTGCCCACCCACAGCCCCTGACAGAGGGCTCCGTCGGCCTTGACAGCATCAGGCCAGGCAGGGGGCAGAGCTCAGGTGGAACTGACACGGAGGGTTGGGGGACGGGCGGCGGGGGATGACGGCGGAAGAAGCTGTTTGCTCCCCGTCTGCCGGGGGTGGAGAAGCTCTGTTTTTCTGGAACCCTCATCTGTTCTTACCACTGCTGACGCCGCCACCGCCGCGGATGGGGAGAGAGGGAGGGGGAGCCAGTGCCAAGTTGGCCCGCCCCTTGTGAACCTGGGCCTCTGCCACGCTCCCCCGCCCGCCTGCCCGCCCGCTGCGAGCCTCCGTCTGGAGGTCATTCAGTCCTGCCGCGTCTCGCTGGGTCAGGCAGCAGGAAGATCAGAGCTGAGCCCGGCTGCGGGGGACACGGCTGCCCCGCTGGGCCTGGGTCCTTGGATTTTGCCCAGCCCGGGGGGTCTGTGGGCTCTGGCCAGCACTGCTCGCTGAGCGTCTGCACTGGGCACATTGGTGCTGGAGGAGCTCGGCACGCTGTGCCCTGGTGATACCTGGCCCAGGAGCGCCCCACATGCACCACTGACAACTTCCCGCCACCCACCACCCTCGGGGAAGGGCACCTCGCGCGCCCACAGCGGCTTGGGGACGGCGTCAGAGGTGGCAGCGGCCGCTGGAGGAGCCCCGGGCCACCGCAGGCAGGCCGGCTTGTGAGGAGCTGCCTCCCGCCCCTCTCGAGCCAGCCTCCGCCCGCCGCGTCCCTCCCTCCCTCGCTCCCTCCCTCCCTCCCTCCCTCCCTCACCGTGGGACGGAGAAGGATGTGAGGCTGAGCTGAGCCGCCAGCAGACGCCAGCCAGCAGCCTCGCAGAGCCGACCGACCGCGGCCGCCCAGCCTGCCGGCCCACTTCTCTGGGCCCGCTCCCCGGGGCATCTTCCCAGCCCTATGTTTCCGGAAAACTTGGCCGAGGGGGAGACGCGAATGAGAGGATGTGAGTGAGTGGTCCTGGGGAGGGGATGGGGGACTGCGGGTGCAGGGACAGGGACCGCAACGTGGCCATCTGGGATTTGAGGCTGGGCAGCTGGGGCAGCTGAGGAGTCGGAGTTCTGGGGCCCTGGAGTGGATGTGGGTCCCAGCCCATCCTTTCCCCCATGCCCCCTCCTCTCTCTCCCTGCCGGGCTGAAGCTCTCCTGGAAGCAGGGGTGGGACCTGGATCTGTGCCTGGGAAGGTCTGTGATGCTGTGTGCACAGGGGGTCTCTCCAAGTGGACGGGGGCTTCAAGCTGGGTCTGGCGGGGTGGGCTCCGAGGCACGGTGGGGTAGAAAGTCCTTCTCTCTGTGCCCGGCACCCTCTGCCTGGGCTTCCCAGAACAGGAACCAGAGGAAGCCAGTGCCAGCCTGCCCCTACCCTGCAGCCCTGGCCGGCGCTAATGGGACACCCACTCTGGCCCCTCACACGGCAGTTAAGGAAACTGAGGCCGGAGAGCAGAAGGGCTGGCCGAGACTGCCGGCGAGCTCTGGCCAGGTGCCTGGGTGACTCTACCCAGCTCCTTTGGGAGCCGTATGTTTTCAGGAAGAGCTGGGTGACCCCCACCCGCACCTCCATCCCCTCTCCTCTGCCCTCAACCCACTCCCACTGCCCCCATGATCAGAGTTAATTAGGGTCCCCAGCCCCCAGCCAGGCTCTTAGCCACCTCCTTATTTATTGACTGAGTTTGGAAATGTCAACCTCCCTAGCATTGTTGGGCCACCCCCCCCCCCACCCCGCCCTCTGGGCTCTCCATGCCCACCCCACCCGGCAGGCCCAGATTGGAGACCCGTCCCCTCCAGCCCTCTCCCACCTGGGTGCCGGGCCTGTGATCCCTCTGGCCCGGCATGTTTGCCTGGGTTGTCTTGGCCCCGGCTGGGGAAATATAAATAAACGCGCGGCCCCGTCCGCCAGGTTCTGGAAGTGGCAGCTGCTGCTGGCGCAGGCGGAGGGAAAGGTCAGGGGCCGGGTGCCACTTGATCCCACGCCCCGGCCCTCCCCTTCTGCGCCTGTCCTTGAGGAACCCTGAGGAGCGGGCTGTGAGACCACGTGGCTCCTAGGGCCACGGCAGGCGAGCAGGTGGCCTGTCAGTCAGTGCCACCCCCACGCCATGGGGGCCAGAGGACCCAGAGGGCAGGAAGTCTGAGGCCCCACACCCGAGTTGCCCCCCTTGGCTGGTCCTCTAAGCTTGGGTGAGTTGGCGGGACCCTCTGAACCGAGGTTTCCCCCCCGGGGAGAGGAAAATGGTCACAGCCATGACAGCAAGGATGAGACGGAACCAAGTCTTTGAAGGGCTTTGCAAACTCTGTGTGTCACTTAGCCATGCCACGGGCTGATGTGTTGATGTTTCTGCTGCTGTTATTTTATTTGCATTAGAGCCTTGTGTGTAGCAGGCAGGCAGCCGGCACGTGGGTGGGTGGGCGGATGTTTGGATGGATGGATGGATGGATGAATGAATGAATGAATGAATGAATGAATGAATGAAAATACCAACACAGACGGCTGCCCCTCGGCTCCCCAACCTCTGAACAATTTTAGCTGGAGCTTGGCTTGCAGCTTGATTTGATTCAAGGAAAATGGTCAAAACCTTCATTATGGGAAATCCTTCATCAAAGTCCTTAGAAGTGTAGCTCCAGCTCAGGGAGGCTGCCATGTCCCGAGCTATGTGATTCAGCCTTGGGCCCTGCTGCCCTGGAGGGGCACCCTCTTGCCGCACAGCCCCCTAGGTCAGGAGCACTCCCTGTCTCTCCCACAGCCCTGGGAAAGTGGGCAGGCCCTACCTGCATGGACTGGCTGGGCCACACAAGGTCACACCGCTGGAGACACAGGCATAAATATAGAGCTTCCTGGCCTGTGCCTGTGTGTGCCGCAGCTCGCCGGGCAGACGGGCCGAGACCGGGGGCTTGACTTCCCAGGCACTCCCTCCGGTGCAGCAGGGGCTGTGTTTCTGCCGAGCCTGGTGTTTGTGGCCTTGAAACTAGAACCTGGGGGGCGGCATGCTCTGGTCCTGGCCGGAGACCTGGGGATGGAGGGAACTTTTTCTGCCAGTTCCTGGAGGGTCTCTTCCCACAGCAGGAGGTCTGTGAGGCTGAGAGAACCTCCTGGTGGTGTGGGTTGGGGTTTGGGAGCAAATTCCAGCTGCCCAACCAGGCCTGGTGGGCCCTGAGTTCCGAGTGGGCCTTTAGGTGCCCTTAGGGAGTTTGGGCCCTGGAGGCGCCCCAGTTAACCTGGACCTGGAGGCTCCTGGCCCCAGCTCATCCCCACCCTGACCTCCACCCTCCCATCCCCTGCTCACCACGTCCCTTCCTTTCGCTGGGCCGGTGTGGCCGGAAAACAACCCGTCTCCCGAGGCCTCGCCTGCAGCTGTGAGCGAGTGTCAGGGCTGGGTCACGTCGGCCGGGCCCTCCGCCCAGCAGGAGAGGTGGGGCCTGGGCAGAAGCTGTGTGTTCTGGATATTCACAGCCCTCCGCCCCCAGACTCCTGCGCGGTGGCCTCGGTGGGGCTTCACCTGTCGCTTTTGGCTCTTGCAGCCCAGGCCTCTCCCATGCATACTGGCCTGGAGTCAAGTGACTGAGAAACCAGACCTCAGAGGCCAGGCCTGCCACCCTCTAGTACCTTCCCTGCCAGGGCACACGTGGCCCATCACTGTCTCTTCTTCCAGAGGTCCTGGGCCTGAGCAGGGAGCCCCAGGCTGGGTTTCTGCTCCAGGCCCGTTTGCCCCCCAGGCCATGGATGCAGGCCCCCTCTGCCTGCTGAGCCTGGCCTCCTCTGACTGCCCTCCTCTCCTGAGACAGGTCTCCTGGAACACGGCCGCAACTGGTCAGCCATCGCCCGGATGGTGGGCTCCAAGACTGTGTCACAGTGTAAGAACTTCTACTTCAACTACAAGAAGAGGCAGAACCTCGATGAGATCTTGCAGCAGCACAAGCTAAAGATGGTGAGTCCCCAGTCGCTCTGCGCCGCGCCTCCCGGGGGCTGGGAGAGGAGCCCAGAACACCTCAGGAGATGTCTCTGCACCCCAGGAGGCATGGGCCAGGGAGGGGCTATTGTGCTGCCTTGTTAGAACTCAGCTTCTGGGGGTTCAAGCCCGGGAGTACCCCGAGATGGCTGCAGGCGGCAATGCTGCTGTGAGTGTCCCTGCCTTGGAGACGGGCCGGGGCCAGGCTGCCCTCCACCCCCACCCTGCGCCCCACTCTGCTCAGACAGACACCTCTGGGGGCCCTCAGCCCTGGCTCAGGGTGTGGGGGAAGGAGCGCGGTGGACCAGACTGACTCAGCCAGGAATTCGGGCTGTCAGCGCGTTGGAATGAGGACCCGGAGGCAAATGGGTCCTGAGCGAGCAGCTCCCCCGCCCCATTTGACCTCAGCTTTAGGGCTGCCGTGGCGGGGGAGGGACAGGTCTGGGGGGCGGGGGCGGACGTCTCAGCCCCAGCATCCTGGAGGGCTTGAGGCAGGCCCCGGGAGGCTGAGACCCTTCCCTCCTCCACAAGCACAGAAGGTGCAGGCTCGCCTCACCGAGCGTGTAAATGGCCTCTGAGGAGCAGCCACTTCTTCCACAGCTGTTTCTGGGAATCGAGGAGCATTTTGGGGAGACCTCTGTTGCCTTCCCTCTTCCCTTCCCTTCCTCCCTCCTTTCTCCCTCTTTGACAGACTTGCCAAGCATTGTCCCCTTTTTGGAGCTGGGGAAACTGAGGCTTAGCCAGGCTCAGGTGTGACTGAATTGGGATTTGCACCCACAGTTATGAGATCAGCACCCACGCTCCTCATCGCTAGGCTGCGTGTTTCCTCATCGATACAGAAGCACTGAGGGAGGGGTTGCATAGCTCCCCTCCCCCAGGACTACTCCTCCCCCCACCACTCCCCAGCCATGACATCGGGCTGCCTTATGCCTGGGTGTAAAGTGTGTGCAGTGGGTTCCCGGCAGGCCGTGCTGAATTGCTCCCTCCATGCAACCTGCTGAGGCCCAGAGTGGGTGAGCAGGCTGTGAGGTCACACAGCCTGTGGTGGGAGGGCCAGGTATAGCCTCCCCCTGTTTGAACTCCGCCCGAGCACTGTGCAGAATTTAAGGACATTCTTCCACCCTCCCGAGTGGGTTCTTAGTGAGTCACGTGTGCGCGAGGCTGCTGGTGGCTCCGGGACTGAGGGGGCACGGTCCCATGGCCCTGTGGTCAGGGCTGAGATCCACCCTCCGGCCTCAGGGAGGCCCCTCCCCGTCACTTCCAGTTAAGCAGCGCCCCGCGTGCTCTCCACACTGGCCCCTGGGATGTGTCCCCAGAGCTCAGGGCTTCAGGCAGCGCCTTCTTCTGGATTCTTCGGGCCTTCTGGTTGGGTGTGGAGGAAGGCGCCCCATCTGGCTGAATGTGCAGAACCCTGTCCCTAACACTTGCTGAAGTCCCCTGTGGCAAAGAGGGCCCGCGCCAGAGCAGCCTGGGGGTGCAGAAGGGGCCCGGGCTGGGGGATGTTGTGGACCATTGGTTCTGTCAGCCAGGCCAGGAGTCTGAGGTGGTTCATCCAGGATGACTCGGGGGCAGGGGTTTGGCCCTGAGCATCTCCCCAGGCACAAAAAGGGCCTCCTGCTTTCTCCCCAGCCGTCCTTTCTCTCTCTCTCCTCCCCCCGCCTCCCCCGTCACCCCGCCTCCCCCCTCCGGGGCCCCCTCCGCCTGTCCCCCTCACCCCACGACCACGGGCATCTCCCCCCCTGCAGCCTGCTGCCACGCAGCCTGGCTTTCCAGGCTTCCACAGGGTGTGGCCCTGCTGTACCCCTAGGGACTCCAAAACCTGAGAGTGGCTTGGAGGACCAGAGACCCCAGCATGGTGAACCGTCCCATTAGGCCCAGGGCGAGACTGGGATCAAGGCCCAGCTTGTGGATTTGGGCACCCCTGTCACCTTGGGCAGTGAATTCAGCCTTCTAAGCCTCAGTTTCCCCATCCGTAAGGTAGGAGAATAACAGTTGTTATCCAAGAGGTCCTATGAGGAGTGAACGAGTGATTACCTGTGAGGTCCTTAGTGCCTGCCAGAGGGGCAGCGCTCCGGGAGGGCCACCTGCCCTAGTTACTCTTACTGCTGTGGTTATTGTTATTTTATCTGGACGCCATCTACCCCCTTCTCAGGGCCACCTGAGGGCCCCCCCCCCCTTTTTTTTTAGTTGGAAGGTTTTATTAGACTAGGAGATTTGTGGGAGGTATGAGCACTGGGCCAAGGTGGCGCGGGCCATGCTTAAGGCACCCTGTCGGGTGTGGTGACCACCAGTGAAGCCGCTGGCGTGGACGAACATGCAGCCAGAGATCCCACTGACGAGGGCCCCTCTTGAACGGTGTGTGCAGGCACAGCCACAGTGTGCTACGGGTTGGGAGCAGGGACGGGGCCCAGGAGACCTGAGTTTGAACGTAGGCTCTGCCACCTACTAGCTATGCGGCCTTGGGGAAGTGACCTGTGCTCTCTGTGCCTGTTTCAAAGGGCTGTTGTGGGAATGCGCTGGGTGGCTGCCTACAGAGTGCTTCCAACGCGGCCTAATAAGCCCCAGGCACTCTGCTAGTGAGAGCTGTGATGGTGCTGGTGGTGGTGCACTCACGATTGATTGATTGATTCATTCATTCATCCATTCATTCAAAGAGGCATTCCAGAAGGACGGTACAGAGCAGGGCTTTGGAGCTTGTGGCTTTGTACCCCAGCTCTGCCGCTTAGTGACTGGGCCCAAGGATACTGGGCTTCACCTCTCCATGCCTCAGTTTCCACCTCTGTAAAATGGGGATAAAAATGGGACCCAGTCATAGTGCTGTTGAAGAACAAGTGTGTTTCTTTTTGTAAAGGGTGGTGCCTGGTCCTTGGTCAGCCCTCAATAAGCGTCCAGTGTTATCTTCACTGTCCATTCAGCAGCCCCATATTGAGTGCCTGCTGTATCCCAGGGAAGCAATGGCAGCTGCCCTGAGGGCAGAGACATGGATGGGGTTTTCCTGCTGGGCTGTGGAGCTGACACTTCGTTAGTGGACCGTGGAGGGAGTGGGGGCTGCATTGAAGGATTCTGAGCTGAGACACAGCCCCCATCCAGGGCTGGACTCAAGGCGGGTCGTCCTAGTGTCGATGAAAGTGATTCTGATCTGAATGACACAGTCAAAGCTGATAAAGAAGGTGGCCCTTCTGTCCCCTGACGCTGAAGACTCTGGAGGCGTGGACAGGAGGGGACTCCGAGAACCAGGTTGGGACCTGGATGAGAATGAGTGATTTGGGAGTGTGGTCTTGGTTCTCGCTCCTGGCCGATATGAGGAGCACCCTCATATCGAGGGCTGCAGAGAAAGCGGAGCAGATGCAGGGACCCACCACAGGAAGTGGGGCTCAGGCCAGGCCATCCATCTTGACAGTGGCCATTCTTGGTGCAGTGATGAGCTCCCTGTCGCTGCAGTATGCAAGCAGGTCTCACCAGGAGACGTGCCGCTGAACCTGGTGACCTCCACCTCCTGCCCCTCCCCTGTGCCTTTCAGTCCCAGGGAGGAGGGCATATCCCAGTGAATCCTAACGCAGTAACAGCCACCTCTGGCTGCTGGCCCAGCCCTGTCTGGAGTACAGGAAGATATGTCACCCTTGGCCAGAGAAGGAAGGAGTGGGGAAGCAGAGGGTCAGTGGGTGTCCCCTCCTGCCTTGCACCAGGCCTGGCCCAAGTGTGGCCGCAGGCGACGTCAGCAGGAAGCAGGATCCGGCGGCCGGGCAGGCGGGGCATGTCCCGGAGTTATGTAACACTTGGCATCAGTGTCTTCTACGAGGTTTCCCTCCCCCTCCTTATGGCCGAAGGTTACCCTTTTCTCCCATCTGTGAATTCAGGCCCCTGGGGCTCGCTTCCACGTTCCTCAATCTCTGTCCACCTCAGCCTTGGCCCAGCCCCGCCTTGTTTTCTGCTGTTAATCTCTTCTACCTGAGGCTGCACAGGACTGCAGAGAGATGGTCCGGCCACGAAATGTTTGAACCTGGCCTGCATTCAAATCTGAGCTCCTCAACTCATGAGCTGTGTGGTCTTGGGCAAGTGTCTTTGCCTCTCTGAGCCATTGTCCCTGTCTATCAGGTTCATTCATCTAAAGACATAGTTAACAGAGCATCTGTTCTGTGCCAGACACTGTTCCAGGTATGGTGGGAATACAGCAGAGAACAAAGATCCCAGCCCTTGAGGAGCTGGTGCGAGAGACAGGTTCGCCCACTCAATTGCAGAATGGAGTCTGAAGATGCTATGAGAAGAATGTAGTAGAAAGTGATTGATGGTGGGGGTGGGAGGGATGAGCTAATGATGGAGTGATCAGGGAAGACCTCTCTGATGTCTGAGCTAAGGCCCGAAGGAGGTGAGGAAGTGAGTTATGCAGATATCTGGGGGAAGGGTGTCCAGGCAGAGGAACAGCCAGTGCAGAGGCCCTGTGGCTGGGGCAGCGAGCAGGGAGGGCAGTGTGTTTGTAGCACAGTCCCTGAGGAGGGGAGAGGGGATAGCAGCTTGGAGAGGCAGGCAGGGTCCAGGGCTGGATCACACAGGGCCATATGGATTGGGGGAGGACTAGGGGATTGTATCCAGGTGTTGGAGAGTTTGAAGCAGGGAGTGGCATGCCCTGATTTGCAGAGCAGCTGTACAGGTCCAATAAATTAATACCAGAAACCGCTTGGCGCATAGTAGGTGCTTAATAAACGTCAGCCGTAATGATTGATGCCATCACCAGCATCTCCTATACTACACACACCTCCCAATCCCACGGTGCTGGGCCATGTGTGTAAGGATTAACTGTAGCTCCTGGGACTCTCTCTGAGACCCAGCTTTGTGGGGATTCAGGGTGTTGGCACCATCCCCGTCCACTGCCTCAGAGACCCCACCCCGCCCCCCGCAGAGAGACCTTGCACTCCAGGATGGTGGGCTCCACGACCAGGCCGACAGGAGACCCCTGTTCCCTGCGAGACTCTGAGCATCTCCCATGTCCCAGCCAGCACCCGGGCAGCTCAGGGCACCCAGCCCTGAGTCTTTCCTGAGCCTCTGTCTGCCAAAAATAGATTCGGGAAGCAGGGGGAGCCCTCGGCCGCAGCCGCAGAAGCCACATGCCACCACTTTCTCAGGCCGCCACAGGCTCGAACTCTCCTGGGAGAGGCTCAGGATTCGGGGCAGGGCTGGGACTGGGCCCAGGACGTGTGCGGGGTTGCAGAGCTGGGCATCCCTGTGGGCCCTGTGGGCACTGGCAGGGGCAGGGCTGTGGCCCTCTGGCTGACTGTTGGTGACGGAAACCGTGACTAACGGACGAGCAGACGTTTCCCTTTTCCTCCCTGAGTTCCAAGTGGCTGTGCTCAGAGGAACCCTGTTTGCTCAGGAAGAAGGCAGGACAGGAAGTGATCCCACTCCCTGCCTGTGGCTGGGGCTTGGAGCCTGAGACCCCCTCTCCTCCCCTCCATGAGGCCCAGCTCCAGCCTGGCCACGGTGAAGGGCTGGAGTGGGCAGGGCCCACCTGGCATTTGCCCGAGAGCAGGCTGTGTGGTCTGGACGTCAGGCAGCTTTTTCTTGGAATCCGGGTGCACCAGCGCAGAGGGATGTGTGATTCCTCCTGGCTGCCGCAAGGAAGTACCACAGACCGGTGGCTTCAAACAACAGAGATGTATTCTCCTCCAATTCTGGAGGCTAGACGTCTGGAACCCAAGTGTCCACAGGGCTGTGCTCAGGTTCAAGGCTGCAGGGGAGCCTCTTCCATCTTCCAGCGACTGCTGGCAGTTCGTGACATTCCTTGGCTTGTAGCTGCATCCCTCCCCATGTGCCTCCACTGCCACAGGGCCTTCGTGTCCCTAAATCCGTGTTTCCCTCTTCTTCCAAGGCTGTCAGTCCTGTTGGATTTAGGGCCCACCCCACTCCAATGTGGCATCATCTTAACTAATGACATCTGCAGGATCCCGTTTCTAAATAAGGTCTGAGGTTCCAGGTTGATGTGAACTTTGAGGGACACCATTCAACCCAGTACAGGGCTCTTGGCTGAGAGCTGCGGGTACCTCCAGGTGTGGCAGAGGGCCCACCTCTTTCTCAGCAACCCCAGAGGGATCAGGCTGCCGCCCCTCCTGTCACACCAGGCTGTGGTGGGCACCCTCCAGTGTCTTTCCAGTCCCCCTGGGAGTCCCCAGTCACTTCGAGATGCAGCCTCCACGATGCCCCGCTCTCTGCGTCTATGCGTTCAAGCCCACGAAGGCTGGCCTTTCACAGTTGCCCAGCAAGTCAGTCAACAAATGCTTTCTGAGCCTCTGCCTGGCTCAGCATGGGGACAAAGAGACACCCACCGCAGTGAGCTACAAAGACGAGCAGTTTGATGATGGTGACTAAGCTGGGGGAAGAAGGGTGGGCTCTGTGTGTGAGGAGCTGGGGGAAGAAGGGTGGGCTCTGTGTGTGAGGAGCTGGGGGAAGAAGGGTGGGCTCTGTGTGTGAGGAGCTGGGGGAAGAAGGGTGGGCTCTGTGTGTGAGGAGCTGGGGTTCCCAAGAGCAGGGCGCGGCGCGGGGAAAGTGGAGGCCCCACGATGCGGGCTTCTTTCCATTCCTGGACACACCCGGCATGTTCCCCACACGGGGGTCTTTGCACCTGTGACTCCCTGCACCTGCCACTCTCGTCCAGAGCCTGGCCTGGCCCATTCCCTCCGCCGCCAAATCTTAACTCAAATGTCACTTCCTTGCAGAAGCCCTTCCAGACTGTTCTGTCCAGAGGAGCCCCTGCCCTTGTGCTCCTTGTCCCACCCCGTTTCACCCGCGCGACCCTCTGACCCTCTGAGTACTGCTTCTGTGTGAGGAGCACGTTGCTGGTCTCCCCAACAGCAGGGCAGCCTCCAAGGGCAGGACCTTGTCTACCCCGTGCCTTGTGTCCCCACAGCCCTGGTATGCAGAGCCGGGCACACAGTAGGTGTTCTGTAAAGGTTCAGGGAATGAAACGCGAGCTTCCCAGGCTGGCCTGTCCCCCGGGGACAGGTGAGACTTGCGTAGCAAGGAAAAGCTTCCTGTATTCATTCACTCCACGTGTGGTGATGAAGCTGACAGGGTGTCCCCAGGAGGTGTGGTCACTCGCTCTGACTAGGAGAGTCCTGGGCAATGTCAGGCAGGTTCCCTCGCACTCAGGAAGGATGTCAAGGTGGCTGAGGGGCCAGCCTGTACCCAGAGTGTATCTGGGGCTCAATGGAAGAATAAAGCCTCTGGTAAAAATAAACCCTGGAACGCTTGGCTGCCGAGGTGGGGTGTGAGGGGGACGGTCACCCTCATTGCCTCATGGCCGGGATCACTGCCCTTTGCACCTGTGGTGCGGCCCCAGGCATGGGGAGTCCCCGAGCTGACAGCCCAGGCCCCAGTCCTGATCTGCTGCTTCCCTGTGTCCCAGGAGAAGGAGAGGAACGCGCGGAGGAAGAAGAAGAAAGCCCCGGCGGCGGCCAGCGAGGAGGCTGCGTTCCCGCCCGTAGTGGAGGATGAGGAGATGGAGGCGTCGGGCGTCAGCGGAAACGAGGAGGAGATGGTGGAGGAGGCCGAAGGTGAGGGCTGGCGCGGCTTGGTGGTGGCTGGCAGCTGTGGGTCTGAGCTCTGAGGGAGGGCATGGCGGGAACTGACCCTGTCAGCCTCCTCTCCCCTGAGTCATCTGGGTCCTTCTTAGAAGGGGCTTCGACTCCCTGGAAGGGGCGGGCCTGACTTGCCAGAAACTCACCCGTAATGGGCACAAGGATGATGGCCACAATACTGAGAATAATTAGCTTCTCTGGGAGCCCCAAGCCTCACTCAGCCCTTCTGACGCCCATGAGTTCAGTCTTATGCTTGGGTGATGGGATGTCCAGGCCAGCCCTGTGGGTGCCTGCTGTCTTTCACCCCATCCGCTGTCACAGTTTAGAAAAAAATTTACTTTGGAAAAGTTTTTTTTTTTTTGAAATGGAGTCTCGCTCTGTCGCCCAGGCTGGAGTGCAGTGGCGCAATCTCGGCTCACTGCAAGCTCCGCCTCCCAGGTTCACGCCATTCTCCTGCCTCAGCCTCTCCGAGTAGCTGGGACTACAGGCTCCCGCCACCACGCCCGGTTAATTTTTTTGTATTTTTAGTAGAGACGAGGTTTCACCATGGTCTCGATCTCCTGACCTCGTGATCCACCCGCCTCGGCCTCCCAAAGTGCTGAGATTACAAGCGTGAGCCACCGCGCCCGGCCTGGAAAAGTTTTTTTTTGTTTTTGTTTTTTTTTTGAGACGGAGTCTTGCTCTGTCGCCCAGGCTGGAGTGCAGTGACATGATCACGGCTCACTGTAACCTCTGCCTCTCAGGTTCAAGCAATTCTCCTGCCTCAGCCTCCTGAGTAGCTGGGATTAGAGGCACCCGCCGCCACACCCGGCTAATTTTTGCATTTTTAGTAGAGATGGGGTTTCGCCCTGTTGGTCAGGCTGGTCTCAAACTCCTGACCTCAGGTGATCTGCCCACCTTGGCCTCCCAAAGTGCTGGAATTACAGGTGTGAGTCACCACGCCAGGCCCGAAAATTGTTTTTTGACCAGAACTCTTTTACAAGGTAACCAGTATAAATAGAACCTATGTGTCAGTTGGTAAATATTGTAAAAGTTATATAGTTATTTTCAGTGCCTCCTTTTATTCCTAAGTGTCCCTATTTGGGTGATAAATAATTCCGTCCCCTTCTTTGGTGTCCCTGTTTTCTATGTGGGGAAACTGAGGCTCGAGCACTTAAAGGTCCAGGCCTAGGTGCCCCAGGTACCACAGAGTGTGTTGTTTGCACCAGCTGTAGACTAGACAAATGCCCCACCAGGTGAGTGCTGCTGAAGAGAGGGCGTAAAGCCATCGTGTGCGTGGTGCTGGCAGGTCCCCCCAGTCCCCTCAAATGGAGGGCTGTGAACACATGAGCTGTGTGTTGTCCAGGGCTCCGGAGAACACACGGTCAACTTTGTTATCAGTGGTTATAGACCCGGGAACTGAACACGGGCTGCCCACACCTGGCCCCGCACTCGGTCACGAGTTCATCCACCTTCGACCCCCACCCTGTGCCTCTTTTTCCCTGTCGAAGAGGAAGCTAGGGGTCTAGACTGCTCCCCCTGTGGCATGACCGAAGGCCCCTGGAGGACCCCAGCCCTTCTCTGCTGAGTGTCCCTACCCTCCTCTCTGACTCTGAAGGAGAAGCAAGCAGCCCAGCGGAGCCCAAGTCCTTGGTGAATTCAACCCTCCTTCCTCCTGCCCCGTCTGGGGTCCTTCTTCTTGTTCCTATCCTCCCTCCCTCTCTGCCTTTGAACGCCCTGGCTTCTCCCTGGCAGAAGGTGCAAGTCACCTCCTGGTTCCATAAGCCCAGCCTGCAGATAAATCCAGGCTCCTCCAGCCCACAGTGTTTCACCAGCCCGAATCCCTGCTCCCGGCTGGAAATGGGCAACTGGGCCCTTGGGTGACTGTCATCTCAAGTTGGGGGTGGGCCAGGGACACTGAGTCTGGCCTCCCCACCAGCTTTGGGTCTCTCTGACCCAAGTTGGCCAGAAGCCTGGCCAGTGTCTGATAGAAGGAAGGCCTGGGCCACGAGTCCCTTGGGTCATCCCATTTTGGGTCCTGGGTCTGTAGCCAGGACAAGAGAAGACCCTGGGAGCAGAAACCCAGTCCCCTCTGTAAATATCCCTCCAGTGTCTGAATGGGCAGGATGCAGGCTTGGTGGGAGCATTTTAAGAAGCCAAGCTGTGGCCACACATTAAAACCGGAGCAGATGCTGCCCAGGACTGTGTGGTAATGACCCCCGCATCGCTTGCAGCGCTTACGTAGCCCCGAAGGGATGGGGAGGGGCATGCTTTGCTGGGTGGGGGAGGAGGGAGGGCTGAGGTGGCTGGAGCTGAGGCTTCTGTGACAACACGGTGGTCTTCCGTGGCTGCTCTGAGAGATTGGGGACGGCAGGTCAGAGGCCCTGATTAAGCCTCCTGGTGCCCAGGGTGTTACCCCATCTTAAGGACGAGGAGACTGAGGCCAGGGGAGAGGAGAACCCCTCCCATGGGGTGTCCCAGCACATAGCTGGTAGGCTCGGGGTCTGCCAGCCCAGCCAGCGCACACTGCGTGACCTGTCTCTTGTACTCAGGATGGGGAGGTGAGGCAGGTGCTGGGTTGGAGCCTGAGATTGGCCCTACCTGAATCTCACCAGAGACCCAGCCAGCCCCAGTGGCACTGCAGGCCCTTCCCCGGGGGCGGTGGAAAGCGCCTTGTTGCATCTGGGCTGGAAATACAGCAGCGCAGGGCTGGGAGTGATACCCTGACCCAGTGGTTTCTCCAGTAATAATAATAATATCCTCATAGTGAACGAAGCAGTGCTGTTCTCCACATTTTACAGATGGGGAGACTGAGGCATAGCGGGGTTATCCAAGGCACATTTGGTGACTGGGGTTCAAACCCAGGCAGCCTGGTACTGGGGACCTCCAGGCAGAAAGGAAAGGAGGCCATCTGGTGGTGTGTTTTTATTTTTTATTTTTGGTGGTTTTTTTGTCGCTCTTGTTAAGCACCTACTGTGTGTCAGGCGCTGCACAAAGCACTTCACCTGGATTCTAGGGCAGCGGTGGCAGGGTGTTCCCTGGGATTTATTAGAAGTGCTGATTCTCGGGCCCCAGTCCACACATACTGAATCAGAAACCTTTGGGGCATAGCGCAGCCACCTGCATTGTCACAAGCCCTTGGAGTGCTTCTCGTGCAGGCTCCTGCCCCAGACCCTCTCGATAACCGTGAGACGGAGGTGTTAACTGCCCATTTTGTAGATGAACAAACTGAGACCCAGAGGTTTCATCCCTGGTCCTGGGGCCCTCAGCGTTGGCCTCCCAACATCCCATACTCTAACTGTGGAAGGAAGGGAATGACATTGCTGAAGTCACCAGGCAGAGGAAGACCAGGGGTTAGGGACACAGGAAGCTGGGCTCAGTGCTCTCCCCTCCACAGCGTGGCCTTGGGCAAGCTGATTAATCTGTCTGCCTCCATTTCCTCATCTGCACATGAGAGTTGATGGTCCCAGTCTTAGAGGTCTTAAAGGAGTCGTGTGAAGAACTCGGCACGGAGCCTGGCCTGCACGCAGCCAGCGTTGCTGTCATTGCTATTGTTTCTAAAAAGGGTGGCCTCTGCTCTGGGTCCTGAAGGGAGGTGAGAAGCAGGAGAGACTGGGGGATTGGTGGGGGGCAATGAAGGCTGAAGAGGCCCCAGCAGCCCCAAAAGCCTCTCCCTGCAACCTTTCTCACCCCTGAGGTCAGCACCTCCCACTCCAGGCATCCTGGGAGCCTGGTTCCACCAGGAGGCTGATGACTTAGGGCAAGGACACCCAGAGTGGCTGAAGCTCACTTTTCACCCTGAACAACCCCATTATTGGCTGGCCTTGAACAGGCCACTGGACCAGCCTGTGCAGGGCTATTGCGGGTCACCTGTGGCCGCTGGCCAGAGCCCAGAGGGAGAGGGCTCATCTGTCCAAGGAGAAGGGCAGTCGGGGCAGGAGAGCAAGCAGCAGCGAGGCCTCACTGTTGTGCACCGGGCTTCAGGCCCCTCTTGGCCACGTTGCCTCCTCCCTCCCCTCCCACTACTTGGTGCCTCCTCACTTCTAACTCTTCTCTGACTTCCTTCCAGCCTTACATGCCTCTGGGAATGAGGTGCCCAGAGGGGAATGCAGTGGCCCAGGTACGAATGTGGCCGGCTGGCCTGGGGGGTAGGGCCGGGCCGGGGCGGGCATCCCGAGGTCCCCGGTCCTCCACAAGGAACCCTGCTTCTGAGCACATACCTCTTTCTGTGAGTGCCACCGTTTGTGCTCTGCGGCCTCTGGGCTTCCTTCCCAGCACAGTGGCTGTTCCCCATGCTGGTCCCGGGCTCACTCCAGCAGACCAGTTTCCTGTCTCCACTGCTTTGCTGATTTTCACTGGTACACTTGGGTCTCCGACTGGGTTTGATTTCCTGATAGCAAATGCAGGGATTTTCAAGTATCCCCATTTTACAGGAAATGGGGGACATTGAGACTCAAAGAAGAGCCTGGTGTGGGTTTGGGGGCTAGAGAGCCAGGAATGCGGCTGGGGTCTCCTCACCATCCTTGGGTGCATGCTTTCATCCTGCCACTCTGTCAACACAGATTGCGCTCCTGCTGTGTAAAACCCATGCCGAGGCCGTTGGTGTGGGCTGTGCCCTGGGGACCCTGCACACGCACTGGCCTCATTGCCCACTGTGCCCGGGTTCCCTGTGCACGCACTGGCCTCATTGTCCGCTGTGCCCGGGTTCCTTGTGCATGCACTGGCCTCGTTGTCCACTGTGCCTGGGTTCCCTGTGCACGCACTGGCCTCGTTGTCCACTGTGCCCGCGTCCCCTGCGCACGCACTGGCCTCGTTGTCCACTGTGCCCGGGTCCCCTGCACATGCACTGGCCTCATTGTCCACTGTGCCTGGGGCCCCTGCATGCACACTGAGCGCATTCTACACTGTCATGTGATGATGATGGTGGTGATGATGGTGCAGCAGCAGGCAGTCACCAGGCAGCTGCCCTTGCCATCACAATCGCTGGCTTCTCCTCCCTGTGAGATGGGAACTATTGTTCTCCCATTCTACAGATGGGAAAACTGAGGCCCAGGAGGTAACCTGAGTTTCCCATGGCACACAGCCAGTGCGGGGCAGAGCCGGGGTTAGAGCTCAGATGAGAACACGGAGACCCCCAGGACGAAAGCCTCTGCCCACGCCCGCCCTCAGTCTGGCTCCATCTGTCAGGGGTGCTGACCACCAGGAGGTCCTGGGGTTGGGAATTAACCAGGTTATGCCAGCAGGGTCAGACCGGGAGAAAGGTGGCCAGGGAAGGGCAGCAGCTGTGGGTAGGGGCCTGGCCAGGGGCTTTGTCTCAGGGGCGGGGCTCCAGGCAGGGGCCCAGGTGTATAGGAGCCTCGGGGCTGTTTTGGCATCAGGCAACAGAGTGGCCTCATCCCGAGGGTCAGGGCCAGGGCCACGCATCTCTTCTGGAGCCCCCGTCAGACCCTGCTCATCCCCTCTTCCTTCTCACCCCGCACAGCCACTGTCAACAACAGCTCAGACACCGAGAGTATCCCCTCTCCTCGAGCTGAGGCCGCCAAGGACACAGGGCAGAATGGGCCCAAGCCCCCAGCCGCCCTGGGCACCGACGGGCCACCCCCAGAGCCACCCACCCCACCACCGGAGGACATCCCGGCCCCCACTGAGCCCACCCCGGCCTCTGAAGCCACCGGAGCCCCTACGCCCCCACCAGCACCCCCATCGCCCTCTGCATCCCCTCCTGTGGTCCCCAAGGAGGAGAAGGAGGAGGAGACCGCAGCGGCGCCCCCAGTGGAGGAGGGGGAGGAGCAGAAGCCCCCCGCGGCTGAGGAGCTGGCAGTGGACACAGGGAAGGCAGAGGAGCCCGTCAAGAGCGAGGGCACAGAGGAAGCCGAGGAGGGGCCGGCTAAGGGCAAGGACACGGAGGCCACTGAGGCCACAGCTGAGGGGACACTCAAGGCAGAGAAGAAGGAGGGCGGGAGCGGCAGGGCCACCACAGCCAAGGGCTCGGGCGCCCCCCAGGACAGCGACTCCAGTGCCACCTGCAGTGCAGACGAGGTGGATGAGCCCGAGGGCGGCGACAAGAACCGGTGAGTGGGCGCCAGGCAGCCCTAACCTTGGCTTTTGTCTGCAGACACTGAGCAGCGACTACCTACTTAGACAGCCGCACCCAGTCTGGCTCTGCCTGCTTTGGGGGAGCCTGAGGTGTGGTTAGGGAGGCAGACTTGGCATAGAGTCCAGGCATGGGAAATGCAGGCTGGGAAGGGGCGGAGGTGTGGCTGGGAGGACCTCCCCAGGAGGTGACATCCAAGCTGAGACCCGGATGGGGGAGGCAGCCCTGGGCAGCGTTAGGGAGAGAGTGTGCCAGGCAGCCTGCTTGCTTCCTAGGGCCGCCCTCACAAGTAGCTCGAGCCAGGTGGCTTGAAACAAATACAGTCCTGGAGGCCAGGAGCTTGGGGACACTATGCAGGCCGAGACGCATCCTCTGAGCCTCTGGGCAGATCCATCCCACCTCTGCCAGCTCCTGGCCGCTGCTGGCGGTTGTGATTGCTGGCACGCCACTCTGTCTTTGCCTCTGCTGTCACATGACCTTTGCCCTGTGCTTCTCTGTGTCCACATTTTCTTCTTCTAAGAACACCAGGCATTGGATGAGCAGCTGTCATTGGATGAGCAGCTGTCCTAATCTAGTGCAGCTTCATCTTAACTTGATTATATCAGCAAACAGCCTGTTTCCAAATAAGGTCACATTCACAGAGACCCTGGGTTAGGACTTGAACGTACCTTCTTTGGGGGGACACAGTTCTACCTTCAGTGTGGCGGGAACAGCAAGTGCAAAGGCCCAAGGTGGGAATGAGCTTGGTGGATTCAGGTGCCAAAGGGTGGCTCAGGGAGGGGGCAGTCTGGTGGTGTGGGGTGGGCAGCCTGGCAGGACGGGGGGCAGCTCTCATGGGAGTGGGGGCACTGAGTCACGCCCTGGCAGGTGGGGGCTGCATTTTGTTCTCAGGGCAGTGAGAAGGCCTTTACGAGCCTCTCCTAAGAGAGCCAGATGTGATTTACCCATGAAGCCATGTGGGGGATTTGCTGGGAGTGAGAGGCACAGTCAGGAGGCAGCTGCAAGTGCCCTGGGGCCAGTGATGGAGATACGAGCATGGTGGCCATGGGGATGGAGAAAAGCCACAGGTTCAACATGTTTTTGGTGGTTCATCTCCCGTCAGCCGAGGGTCCAGGGCTCAGGATCACAGGTGATCACCTTGGATCACCTTGGATCACAGGTGCAGAGGTTCCCTTTGCAAATTCCTCTCCAGCTGGGATGGCCTGGAAGAACCCAGTGCCGTCCTGTTTGGGTGCTGATGTCTCTGAGGTGTGTTCTTTCCTTTCTGGCCTCCATCTTTGCTCCTGGCCTGGGTGACCCCACATCCCTGAGAATGCCGCCTTTTACCCGTTTTCAGCACAGATGCTTTGGGCCTCAAGGCCTCCAGCCCAGAACCAAAGACGGCTACCCAAGTTAGGGCCAATCTCTGGTGGCAGAGGGCAGACCCGCAGAGACTGTGTCCTGCTCACATCTGGACGGCTGGAGGAATTGTTTTCTGGTGGGGCAGGCGGGCCATTTTATTTTGACTACAGCGTGGTCTGTTTTCTCCCCTCCCAAGTCCCTTGGAATGGTCCTGGGCAGAGCGATCGAGGGAGGAAAATCGGACCCGCAGGGTCATGCGGGGGCCCTTGTCTCTGCCCTGGGGTTCACCCTGGACCATGTTAAAGGGGGAAGTCCTAGGACATTCCAGGAACTGAGGTTCACCAGGATCTCTGTAGGTTCCACAAAACAAAATCTCGGGGACCCTGGGAATCACTGCCGACAGGAACCGGGCCCATGTGTGTGAGAAGTGGTTGGCCTGACCCGGACCCTGTGATGAGCAAAGGCCTGGCCTGCGGGTTTCTGAGGGCACCGAACCCCTGAGCTTCTTGCCCGACAGTCCCAGCTTGGAAAACAGTGCTCATGGTGTGGCTGGGTCTGCCCTAGAGGCAGGCAGCCAGGGCCATTGTGCCTGGGTAGCGAGGTCAGGGCAGACGGCTCCCCGCCTCGCTCCTGCTGGCTGTGGGGACAGTTGTGGAAACACATGTTTCTGCCTTTGCAGGGGGAGCGCTGAGGTCACGGGGCAGCCCCACTGATGAGCTGCCTCCCAGAGTCTGTGTTTTGGGTCCATGTGGCTGGCCCCGGGCTGGGGAGCCGGGGCATCAGCTTGCATCCTGTCCGTCCCCAGAACGTTCAGGCTACGCCTGAGGTCCCGCAGGGCACTTGCAGCCTCCCGTCCTCTCCCCTGCAGCCCCACCCAGGGCCGTGTCCTCCCTCCCCCAGCTGGGCCTAGCGTGCATCCACCCCTTGCCCAATGTCCAGCACACAGCCCCTGGGGTGCAGGAGTCCTCGGCTGGGAGTCAGGACACCTGGTTTGTCCCGCCCTGTGCGACTAGGCCCAGGCCCCCGCCCTTGGGGCCTGCTTTGCCCTCTCAGTGAACGAGGCTGGACTCTGGCCAGCCTGCTGACCTCGTCCTGGCCGGCAGCCCGCCACCCCTCCCTCTGCTGGCCACGACTGCGCAGGGCCGGGCAGACGCTGGAGGATGCGGACAAGATGCGTCAGCGTAGGCCCCGGCAGCCAGGGCCTCCCGGGAAGGGCTGGCGGGACGGGTGGGCCCCCCAGGCGACCCCTGCTCCTGGCTGCCTGCCCAGTATCATCCCTCCTGCCTGGCAGCTCCAGTGGGGGAGCTCTGTGTTCCTGGATGGACGCAAGATGACTCGTCTGGCCCCCGCCCGGGTGCCTTTGGGAGAGAGAAAATCACATTCGCCTTTGGCCGCTGGCGCTTTCTTTGAGGTGCCCCTGCCTGGGTGTTTTCCTGGCAGACAACCAGAGATAGTGGCTTCGATTGCAAAACCCCAAGCCTGCCTGCCCTCCCCTCTCTTACTCTTCAGAGAAGGTGCCTGGGTACTTTTCTGGCAGGGCCTGGCCTTGGGAGTCCCCTCCCCCAAGCCTCAGTTTTCTCATCTGTAAGGTGGGCGTGGATGGCTTATTCCAAGAATAACTCAGTTAATGCTGGGCCACAGTGGGTGCTCAGTCAGGGATTAGCTGCCCTCCTTTGGATCTGCTTTGGGACACCCCCGAGAGGTCACCCCAAGAGGGGGCTGGAGTGCAGCTCCTTCAGCTGTCCCTCTGGCATTTTGGAAGATCATAACCACAATTTCACCTTTGTTACTTTATTCTGCAAGTGACTGATGGCACCAGCGTGCGCCAGGCGCCGGGGGTGCTGGAAACTGCATAGATGAGGCCCTGACTCCAGGCACTTATATTCTAGTGAGGGCGTGGAGAAGGAAACCATTGTTTATGGGATGAGTGGGTAATGGGGAGCGGGGGAGAGTGGACTGGTCAGGCGGGGAGGGCCTCTGGGGAGGTGACATTGGAGGGCAATGAGAGCCTTAGTGTGAGGGAAAGCCAGACCCCCTGGGAACCACCAGTGCAAAGGCCCTGTGGCCGCATGAGCGTATGTCCAGTGGACAGCAGAGAGGCCTCTAGCAGGGAGTAGAGTGGAGTGAGCAGCCCAGGGAAGAGAGGGTGGAGAGGTCAGAGGTGGGTAGGCCCCACGGGTGGGAGTGACGGGTCAGGGTTTATCTTGGGGCCTTGGAAAGGCAAGGGATGCCTGTTCACAAACCAGCCCTCCCTCTCCCTCCCAGCCCTAGGGTGGTGGCAAGGATCGTCCCAGCTTGATGACCATGGGGAAACTGAGGCAAGGGCTGGGTGGAGAGGGGATGTACTGTTGCAGGCCCAGCATGTTCCTGATGAATGGCCCCAGGCCCTTGTTCCCCTTCTCGTGTCCCCCTCCCCCACTGGCCTTCCTGAGTGGGAAGGAAAACGACAGTGAGGAGAAGGTGGCCCGACCCACTCGGCCCCACGTGCTGGTCACCAGCATCCCCACGCCCACCCGTGGACAGCCTTGAAGCTTTCGTCTCCACTCGCCAGATTGAGAAACCAAGGCACAGTTGGCTAAGTCACATGGTCAAAGAGGGGATCCGAGCCTTTGCTCGCAACTGCAGGGCTGGGTAGGCAGGGCAGGGCCCCTCCCGGACACATGCTGCGTGCCAGGCCCTGGGAGTCCCCACCCCACCCAGGCCTCCAGAAAGGAAAATAGAAGTGGCTGCCTTCTAAGAAAACAAAGGAGAGAGGCCGGGCGTGGTGGCTCATGCCTGTAATCCCAGCACTTTGGGAAGCCAAGGTGGGTGGATCATTTGAGGTCAAGAGTTCAAGACCAGCCTGACCAACATGGAAAGCCTGTCTCTGCTAAAATACAAAAAAAAATTAGCCAGGTATGGTGGCACGTGCCTGTAATCCCAGCTACTAGGGAGGCTGAGGCAGGAGGATCACTTGAGCCCAGGAAGCAGAGCTTGCAGTGAGCCAAGATTGTGCCACTGCACTCCAGCCTGGGCAACAGAGCAAGACTCTGTCTCCAAAAAAATAATATATAAAATAAAGAAGGGAGAGTGGAGGGTGGGGAGAGCCAGCCAGGAGGGCTTCTGGAGGCGGCGCTCCTCCCGCATGGCTACGGGACAAGGGGCGGTCGGATGGACCCTGAGCTCTGAGCGTTTGCCACCTTCCTCCTCCACTATAGGTGGCCGCTCCCTCTGGGAGCTTAGGACTCTCATTCTCCTCGAGAACTTGAACCCAGCCCTTGTGTTGGCTGCTGCCTTCTTTACCATGAGAGAGCTCTGGCTGGGATCAGAAGACCTCTTATAAAGTGCTACCTCCATGACCACGGTCCCCACTTGCTCTGGGGGCTCAAGAAAGAGGGGTCTGGGCCTCTTTGTGTGCCCCCCAGAGGGTACCTGCTGCGAGCTTCTGGGCAGCAGCCCCTGCCCCCGCTCACCCCCTGCCAATCTGACTGCCCACCCCCTACTAGGTGAGGGGCCACAGGGAAACCAAGGCACAGGGGGCACTCAGGCCCCACATAGAAAACCCAAGCTCTTGGACGGACTGCATGGGACAGTGGCACCTCGTGTTTTGTGTGTGTTATAAAATCATATTTTTTATCTCTGTAGAATTATCTTTACACATATACAAACATTTGCATTTCAACCTTAAAATTTATATTTTATTTTTCTATTTGTACACACATATAAAAATACTATTTTTACTGTTCATAGAGAAAATACAGCTGATACGTCGAACCCTTTATTTTATGGCTAGCATATAGTATGGTCTTCATTTCATTTTGTAACAGAGTTATTAAGATATCATTCATATACCATACATTTCACCATTGAAAGCGTATTATTTAGGCCAGGCACGGTGGCACACATCTGCAGTCCTAGCCCTTTGAGTGGCTAAGGCAGGAGGATAGCTTGAGCCCAGGAGTTCAAGACTAGCGTGGGCAACATAGAGAAACTTTGGCTCTACCAAAAAAAAAAAAAAAAAAAGTAAAAATCAGTCAGGCATGGTGATGTGTGCCTTTAGCCTCAGCAATTCCGGAGGCTGGGGTAGGAGGATTGCATGAGCCCAGGAGGTCGAGGCTGCAGTGAGATTGCAGCACTGCACTCCAGCCTGGGTGACATAGCAAGACCCTGTCTCAAAAAAAAAATGTGTATCATTCAGTTTTTCTTAGTATATTCAGTGTTATACTAAGAAAGAAACCCTATGCCCATCACTAGTCACCCCCATCCTCCCTCCTCCCAGCCCTGGCACCCACTCATCTCCTTTCTGTCTGGATGGATTGGCCCGTTCTGGACTTTTCACAGGAACGGAATCTACACTAGAGGCCTTCTGTGACTAGCTTGTTTCACGCGCGTCATGCCTTCAGGGTCCACCCACGTCATAGCTCGTGTCAGAGCCTCATGCCTTTTGATGGCCACGTGTTCCATTGTGCGGACAGGGCACACTTTGTCTCCGTGTTCATCTCTTGGTGGATGTCGGGTTGTCTCTGCCTTCTGGCTGTGGTGGGCTGGGCGGTGCTGCAGTGATGGGCGCGTGCAGGTTTCTGCGTAGACATTTGCTCTCATTTGCCTGGTGTGTGCCTAGGAGTGGAGGTGCTGGGTTTAGGGCAATGAGGGCTCACCGACTGCTTTCCAAAGTGGCTGGGGAATTCTGTCTTAAATTTAAGCTTGCAAGTGCGAGCTGGTCGAAATGGATGGTGATAGATAAAACTGCGGGGAGGGACATGGGGGTGGTGGCAGTTGAAGCCGCAGGTGGAGAATGTTGGGACAGGTGATACCATCTGTGTTTGGACCTGGGTTAGGGTACCTTGTCCTGAGGATGGCGGGGAGAGCATGGCTGGGCCCAGGTCCAGGGAGTGAGGCATGGCAGCGGCCAAAGAAGAGGCTTTAGGTGGTCCTGGGACATCAAGCAGGGTCGGGACAAGTGGAGGGAGGGGAGGGAGGAGAGTGGGCCGGCGGTGGGGGCGGTGGAGGTGCATGCAGAAGTCAGGGTGACCTTCCTCATCTGGCCCCCGTCTGTGCGCCATGGGCAGCCTAAGCAGGCGTCACCAAGTCTGTGTCTGCTCTGCCCGCTCAGCTGAGCGTGTGGCAGATGCAGGCAGCAGGCTGGTACCGGCAGGACAGGCCGATCACATGCCGGTGGCCCCATGGTCCTGCCGTGGCAGAGATTGAAGAGGGGACTGCCGGCAGGGGCCTCAGCACCCTGGGCATCTGCCCTGCTCATCTGCAGGAAGGAGATGGGTGCCTCTGGGCGCCAGGCATCCCGCACCGGCAGCTGGGGAGTGGGCTGTTGTCACAGCTCTCACCTCGAGGCCAGTAGGCTGTGACTTATAGTCTGCATAGGACATCATCACTGTGGTCACGGCACAGAGTAGGGGCTGTGCTGACAAGACCTGCCGGCTTCTGGCACCCAGGAGTTTTGCCCTCTGGCTGAATTCCAGGCCTGTGGCTGCTGCCCTCACGCCTGCCATGTGGTCATTTCACTAGCTTGGAAGACCTAGGACAGAGACTGGGTTCTGCATCACCTCCAAATACACCCAAATGCAGGCCGGGCTGCTTCCATACCCCCAAACGCAGGCTGGGCCACCTCCATACCCCCAAACATAGGCTGGGCCACCTCCATACCCCCAAACACAGGCTGGGCCACCTCCATACCTGCATACGCAGTCCAGGCTGCCTCCAAATACCCCCAAACTCAGGCCAGGCTGCCTCTATACCCCCAAATGCAGGCCAGGCTGCCTCTATACCCCCAAATGCAGGCCAGGCTGCCTCCGTACACCCAAATGCAGGCCAGGCTGCTTTATGCCTAGCAAATGCAGGCTGCAGGAGGGAGTCAAGAACTGGGCAGCCCCGGGCAGCCACACTGGGCAGGTGAAGGGTTCTCAGGCTGGAGCAGATCCAGTTCCTGCCCTCTGAGACCTCATACCAACTGGGGAGCCAGATGGGGATTATGGCGGGTGCTATGCTCAGTGTTGGGGCCTTAGAAATCCTGGAAGGCTTCCTGAAGGAAGCGGCACCCACTGAGCAGCTTGGGAGCCACACCCCCAATGCATGCTCTGCTAGGCACCCTGTGCCCTGTGTCGGCCTCTGGTTGTGCATCTCAGTAGCAGACAGAGGAAGGAACTGTCACTGTGGCTGATTGGTAGACAGTGGGCATGCCCTGCCTGCCCCTCCACACAAAGTCTGTGGCCTGGGCCCTTGTTATCATGTCCTCGTCCTTCGTGGCTAGTGTGTGGGAGAGATTCCAGGAAGTGGGTGCAGCTCCCCCACTCCTGCCTCCAGTAACCGGAGCTCATTCAGCTCCATGCCCACTGTCTTGCCCTGGCACCCGAGCCTCTCAGATTCGAGTGATGAGGAATCTCTTGGTGAATCTCTTCATTTCTCTGTCCCTGAATCGGGCTGATTCTTTGGCTTTCTGGCAGCTTCTGAAGGGCTACGTGTGGTGTGGGCCCCAGGTCTGGGCTTCTCTGGGATTTTCCTTGCCTGGGGCTGTCTTTGGGGATGTTTGATCCCAGCCTGGGCCTCTAGCACTGCCCGGCTGGCCTCTAGGCTGGGGTGGGAGGCTGGCTTGGTCCCTGATGGGGCCTGCAAGAACCAGGGGAGCGAGTGAGGAGGCACCTGCCTGCCCACTCGTGCCTCCCCTCCCCTGGCCCCAAATCTTGGTCTGTTTTCCCAAGAGAAACCGTTGACATTATCTGGGTGACCTGCACTGTCGCCTTGTGTCTCAGGGCCTCAGCCTCGTCCCCAGGGCTTGAGACAGGAGAGCCCGTCAAAACCGGGCAGCCCCCCATCCTGGGAGAGTCCGGCTGTGGGCCCCCAGCTGATGGTGCTCGTGTGCCCGCAGGCTGCTGTCCCCAAGGCCCAGCCTCCTCACCCCGACTGGTGACCCCCGGGCCAATGCCTCGCCCCAGAAGCCGCTGGACCTGAAGCAGCTGAAGCAGCGAGCAGCTGCCATCCCCCCCATCGTGAGTGCCCGTCCCCAGAGCCCCACAGGGTCCACCCTGACCTTGACTTTCCCATTCATCGAGACAGAGAATCCCACGGGCGGGAGCGTGCACCTGCAGCCCAGCTCATCCGCTTCTGTTTCCTGGAGAAATCCCCACGGAGCTGAGGTGGGAACAGCTGGGGAAGCTGGCAGGCACACCGGGTGGGGCTCCCGGTGAAGGCAGGAACTGGCGGCCTAAGGCCTCCCCCCTTCCACCCCGCAGCACCCTTGAACCCCCACATTAGATACTGGGTCATGGGGAGGCAGGAGCTTCCCCCACCCACTCAGCTATAGCAACAGCTTGGCCAGGGAAGGGTGGGGCCTACCAGTTCTGACCCTGGGGCCCTCTGGGAACACCCCCCTGGAAGGTTCTCTCAGCTGGGTGGGTGGGCCCTTAGAGGTGCCTTCTCCAGGGAGGTGAGTCCGGGCTTCCCAGTTGCAACTGGGGGCTCTGGGCTAAAAGACCCTGAGCTGACCAGGCTGGTGGTCCCTCGGGGCTTTGAGTGATGGGCTCAGGGCATGCCAGGCTATATGGCCCAGTCCCCGAGGCCCACAGAATCCTGTTGCTCAGTCCTGGCTTCCCTGAGACCCAGAGAATTTGGGTCCACAGAAGGAGCTGGAGGAGAGGGTAACAGCAGGCTCCAGCCTCCTGTCCACCACCAGGCTGCTGGGCCAGGCTTTCTGGGAGGTGGGTTCCCTCTGTTCACCACCAGGCAGCTGGGCCAGGCTTTCTGGGGAAGTGGGCTCTCCCTGTCCATCACCAGGCAGCTGGGCCAGGTTCTGGGAGGTGGGTCCCCCTGTCCATCACCAGGCAGCTGGGCCAGGCTTTTTGGGAGGTGGGCTCCCCCATGTGCTCTGTGCTAAGACCTCCCCTTCTTGCCGCACCTGGGACCTTGAGCATGTCGCTGGCTTTCCCAGGCCTTGGTTTCCAGGCTGGTCACATGCATGTCTCTCCCTGACCCTGTCACTTTCGGACACCCTCTGTGGATGCTCACTTCTGCCTGTTTCCCTCAGCAGGTCACCAAAGTCCATGAGCCCCCCCGGGAGGACGCAGCTCCCACCAAGCCAGCTCCCCCAGCCCCACCGCCGCCGCAGCACCTGCAGCCGGAGAGTGATGCCCCTCAGCAGCCTGGCAGCAGCCCCTTGGGCAAGAGCAGGAGCCCAGCGCCCCCCACCGACAAGGAGGGTGAGTGCACACCAGTGGCTGAGTGGGGCTGGGGCAGCAGGGCACTGATGGGCAAGGGACATTTGTGTGTCCAGAGCAGCTGCTGCAAACCCCACGGCCACAGTGGCAGGGAAAGTAAAGTAAACATGGAACAGTTGAGCAGGGGGAAGCAGTTGGGAATGGTAGGGACTGCGGCAAATTGGAGAACTCTTGTTTTCTCTAAAGTGGGCACGTATTGGCCTTGGCCAAGAGTACCCTGTGGCAAATCAGGCCTGGGGTGGTTCTTCCAGCAAAGCCAGAAATCCATCTTCTTATGTGAAATCCCCCTGGTTTCTCAACACTGGCAACTTCTCAAAATTTTCAAAAGTATCGTGAATACACAAAAACATGTCTACAGCCCAGCCTCTGATTCAGTGTGAATCAGTCCACGCAGGAGCTTCTGGAATCACAGATGGGGCCCAGCACCTGGCTGGCAGCAGCTCTGGGGCCTGGACAGGAAGGGCTGCCCTCCCCAGCTGGCATCCTGACCTTGCTCCAGGCCCGGGTCTCTGGGTTCACCAGGAGCCAGGGTGGGGGGTGACTCCCAAGCCGCTGTGTCACAGGGACTGCCCCAGGCACATCTCACTGTCATCACGTGAAGCTCAAGGTCAGGAGACAGGAGGACGTGGTTGCTTGTTCTCTGAATCTTCAATCTCTGCCCCACTTCCCACTGGGCCCAAGAAATTCTGAACCTGTGTCCCCAAAGAGGCATCTTCTCCAGGTCAGCCTGGCATGCAGCAGGTGCTATTGTGCCTTGCAGGTGTTGGGGGCTGCCTCCCCAGAGGTTCCCCACCCTCGGCTAGCCCTGGCGCTTGCTGGCAGGCTGCTCCAAAGGTCTGAGGGCAGCAGGACCCCAGGCTGACCTTCTGACCAGCACAGCCCAGGGACAAACCCGGGTGACTGGAGCTACCATCAGCTGTCCCCTTCCCACTGCCTGGGTGTGACATCCCCCTTCTCTTTTTTTTTTTTTTTTTTTTTTGAGACGGAGTATCACTCTCGCCAGGTTGGAGTGCAGTGGTGGCACGATCTCCGCTCACTGCAACCTCTGCCTCCGGGGTCCATCCGAGGCTGCTGGGTCAGGACATTTGTTGAAAACCCAAGGCCCCAAGCACCATGCTGGCAGAGCAGGGATTAGGTAGGGAGGAGAGGAAGTCTCTGCTCTGGGGAGCTGCTGTGTTTTTGAGTGAGGAGGATGTTAAACAAGGGAACACGTAACGAAGCAAGATGGTTTTAGAGTCGTTCGTCCACCATGAGAAATGGGTCGAGCGAAGAGGCGGCTCCGGAAGGACCCTGTGGAGTGGGGAGCAGCTCCGCCGTGGGAGATCTCTGGGTGGGCATTGCGGGCCGAGGGAACAGCACATGCAAAGGCCCTGGGGTGGAAACACGCTCGGGGTGTGTAAGGAGTCGCCGGGGGTGGTTGTGGCCGGGGAAGGGTGGGCAGGTGGATGGTGAGGGAGGTGGGGACCGGATTGTGTAGGGCCTCTCAGGCCACAGCGGGCAGTGGATTTTTGTCTCAGGTGTGGCAGGGGCTGCTGGAGGGATTTGAAGTGAGCGTGTGTTGTGGAAGGGGAAGGAGGTACTTGTTATCTGATTTATATCTTGGAAAGCTCTCTCTGGCCGTTGTTGAGTCAAGGGCAGAAGCAGGAGGTCACAGCGCAGCTCTTGGCAGGCGACAGAGGCTGCCTGAACTGCACAGGTGGCTGTGGAGGTGGAAGGAAGGGCACGTCGGGAGTTTGTTTTGGAGGCAAAGCCAGTGGGGCGTTGAACCCGGTGTGGGGATGACGCCAGGGATGTCTCACTGGAACCGGGATGCCCCATGACAAGGGCTGGGCTGTCTGGGGCCAAGGTACAGTGTGCGGCCCAGGGTGTGGCTATGGGAGACGTTGCTGGTTTGGGGCGCCAGCCGGGGAAGGAGCTATGTATCCATGTCAGGGGCCCCAGCAGCTTTGGCCAGCGTCAGATCTGATCAGGGCTGGAACTGCACGGCGCCAGCCAGGTCCTGCTGAGCCAGGTCGCAGGCCCCTGTCCTGGGAGAAAGGGAGCCACTGGCCAGCAGTTCCTGCGGCTGGCACTCAGCCCGTTGGTGTGGCGAGGGCCTGTGCCGTTTCCTGGCCTTATTCCCTGTGGGGACGGTGCACCTGGCGTCAGGCCCTGCATGCCTTTCTTGCACAGCCTGGCTTGCAGCTCAGCTCCCACAGGGACACACATGAACTTGACACCCAGCGCTACCTCTCTGGTCTCTCAGGAAGCCAGCCTATGCTGCCCCTGGCTCCCACACAGAGCGGCTCAGCCAAGCAGGTCCCTCGGGGTCCCCTGGGCCCAGCTGGAGGAACAGGTTGTCTCTCCAGGCTCTCGGCCGCCCGCCCAGCCTGGCCTAGCCCCAGCTTGCCTTCCAGCATCGAACAGCTCCCCTCCTCTCCCTCCCAACTCTCTGGAACTGGGCTGGAAGAAGCACCAGAGGCGTACAGGGCTGGGTAGCCAGAGGGGCCAGGTCCAGGGCGTTTGTAGGATCTCCAGATCTGAGGCAGGCCCTGTACAGGTGCCTCCACTGGGAACTGGTTAACAATGAGAATTCCTCTGCATCTGTGCCCCCCTGCTTCCTGTGGGCTGCCCACCTCGCCAGGGCACAAGTCCAGGGGAAACAGTCTTCAAGGAGAGAATTGGGGGCGATTTGGTACACAGGCCTCCTTGCCCACCTGCTCTGCTCACAGCAGGCATCATTAATTGATCTTAGCACTCTCCTCCGCTGTCACACCCTGATGGGCCCTCAGAACCTCCTTTGTTCATCTGGAGGCAGCGTGATAGATGACACCTGCCTGCCATTCCTGTTCCAGAACCCAGAGGGCTCCGTCATTCCCAAGTTGTGTCTCTGCTCAACTTCTTGGCCAGTTATCTCCCCATATGATTGGTCCTCAGGGAGAGGTTCAGAGCTGAGGACAGATTTCAGCAAAGGGCAAGAGGCCAGCAGGAAGATGCCATGAAGCCAGGCCTGAGCCCCTGGGCCCTGCTGAGTTTACAGGATCTCCCCAGGCCTGAAATCTAGGACCCATCATCGCTTCTCTGCCGCAGGCCGTGTGGCGGGTTAAGGCCATGGTCTGCAGCCCCAGTGCATGGGTTCGAATCTGCTATCTGCCACTTGCTAGCTGGGGCCTTTGACCAGGTGGCTTAACCTCTCGGCCTCTGTTTTCCCGTCTGTGAAATGGGGATAATCAGTCAGTTCCTTGTAGGGTGCTGTGAGAATAAATGAGTGAACATGCTTAGATTCATGTCAGCCGTGGAGGCCTAAGAGAGCGTTACCTCTCGGTATTACCCTTTCCACGCTCCGCCTGGTAAGTAGTTCTGCCTGAGCTTGGCTGCTCAGCCAGCCAGCGCACAACCGCTGCTTGCACTGGCTCAGTGGGCTTCTGATCCTGACTCAGCTAAGTATTTGCTGGTGAACTCAGATAAGCCCATTGGTGTGTCTGTACCTCAGTTCCCCTCTGTAAAATGTGTCTGGCAGCAGTCTCTGTATGAGCTTAACAGGAGGCTCATGGAGGCCATGGGGTGCTGAGCACAGTGCCTGTGCTGAGTACCACTCAGCAAACTGAGGCTGACGCTGTGGTTGTTATCTGGAGGGTCTGGGCTTATAAACCCCCACTGCCTGCCACAACACACACAGGCACACACACACATCCATGCACTCACACACACATGCACATACACAGACGCACACACATCACAAGTTACCTCCTTCAACATTGTGTAGAGCACGAGCCAGCAAGCTTTTCCTGCAAAGAGCTAGAAAGTAAACATTTTAGGCTTTGTGGGCCAGACAATCTCTGTTGCAAGCACTCAGCTCTGCCATAGACAATAAATAAATGAACAGATGTGACCACGCTCCAGTAAAAGCGTATTTACAAAGTCAGATTGTGGGGCCAGGCGTGGTGGCTCACGCCTGTAATTCCAGCACTCTGGAGGCCAAGGTGGGAGGATCTCTCGAGCCCAGTAGTTCAGGACCAGCCTGGGCACACATAACAAGACCTCGTCTCTACAAAAACAAAATATAAATTAGCCAAGCGTGCTGTGGTGACACATGCCTGTAGTCCCAGCTACTTGGGAGGCTGAAGTGGGAAGATCCGTTGAGCCCAAGAATTCAAGACCAGCCTGGGGCAGCATAGCAAGACCCCATCTCTACAAAAGTAAAACAAATTAGCCAGGCATGGTGTGGTGGTGGGCGCCTGTATTCCCGGCTACGTTGAGAGGCTGAGGTGGGAGAATCATTTGAGCCCAGAGGTCAAGGCTGCAGTGAGCTGTGACAGCACCAGTGCACCCCAGCCTAGGTGACAGAGGGAGACCCTGTCTCAAAAAAAATAGGGGGCAAACAGACCCTTTGAGATACCGTTTGCCACCTCCTGGCTTAGAGGCCTGTCCAGGGACCTTGGCTTGCTGGACTTGGTTGAGTGCCTATGGGGTTGCAAAGCCAGAGGGTCCCGTTCTCATCCTCAGGGGCAGCTGAGAGCCCCCAGCTCAGACCTCGAGACCCCCTCCCCTGCTGAGCAGAATACCATGGGGTTACAGAGCAGCGCCCAGGCAGGCAGACTTGGGGGGCTTCCCAGAGGAGCCCAGGCTGTCACAGGCCACCACTACTGTGGGTGCATGAAGGCCGTTTGAGTGGGGTCAGCCAGGGCTTCCGAGATCTGACTGCCCCACTTCCTGCCCTCAGCAGAGAAGCCTGTGTTCTTCCCAGCCTTCGCAGCCGAGGCCCAGAAGCTGCCTGGGGACCCCCCTTGCTGGACTTCTGGCCTGCCCTTCCCCGTGCCCCCCCGTGAGGTGATCAAGGCCTCCCCGCATGCCCCGGACCCCTCAGCCTTCTCCTACGCACCACCTGGTAAGTAGCTCTGCCCGAGCTTGGGCGTCCCCTTCAGCCAGTGCACAATCGCTGTTTGCACTGTTTGCACTGGCTCAGAGCTGCACACAGAAGCATCTTAAAGCCTCCTGGGACCCAGCTGGAAGGACAACCTGGTCAGTGGAGGGAAAGGGGGAGATCTTTTAAGAAAGCTGCCCCGGGATTGAGATTGAAGCCACTGGCAAGAGGGAGCCACAGCAGGTGCTTGAGTTGGCGAGGGGCAGGCTTGGAGTGGGAGCTATGTTTTCCATTGGTGGCTTAGAGCTAGAGAATGGGCAGATGGCAGAAGAGCCTGGGGAGGGAGCAGAGGCGCTACCTTGGTTCACAGACTCTGTGAGGCTGCATTTCAGCCCTGTTCTAGGTCCTGCAGTCCTGCTGGGCCTCGCCAGCTGTAAAGCAGCACAGCCGGGGCTGGTACAGACTGCTGTTGGTAAAGGCTGGTGCCGAGGGATGTGTGGGCCAAGGGAGCCAGAAGAACAGGGAAAGTCATGCCAGGCAGACGGACCAGCATGTGCAAAAGCCCAGAGGCAAGAGAGAGCAGGCAAAGCTTGAGAAACTGAATCTGGCCACCACTGCCGAAGCTTGGTGCCCAGTGAGCTGGGGAGACCCAGGGGCCAGGTCAGGCGAGCCTGAAGGCCAAGTCGGGGGCTAAGACTTTCTCCTGAGGGCAGTGGGAGCCATCGAGGGCACACAGCACGGAGAGGGTGTGCACCAGTAGACTTTTCCAAAAAGGTCCTTTTGGTTCCTATAAGGGGAAGGGGCTACTGGGGGCTACAGTGGAGATGGGGAGACAGGGGATCCAGGTGAGAGTTGAGGGTGGTTGGATCAGGGCCTGGGCAGCGGGTGAGGTGGGAGGCTTCCCCAGGTTAGTGGTGTCTGCACCTAGGACTCGGGTCACTAATGAGGACAGAGCCGGGCAAGGCAATAGAGGGGCGCGTGTGGATGGGCACTTCCTGGCCAGGACAGGGAAGAGGTGGGGTGCAGCCTGGGGCGTGTGTCCAGCAGGGAAGTGGCAGCTCCTGGGCCCCACAATGGATGGACATGTGCTCCACAGGTCACCCGCTGCCCCTGGGCCTCCATGACACTGCCCGGCCCGTCCTGCCGCGCCCGCCCACCATCTCCAACCCACCTCCCCTCATCTCCTCTGCCAAGCACCCCAGCGTCCTTGAGAGGCAAATAGGTGCCATCTCCCAGGTGAGTGGTAGCCCTTCTTTTCTTGAGGGCTTGGTCTTCTTATCTGTAAAGTGGGGGCAATGGGACCAGTGAAGTCTGGGGGTGGGGGGGCAGGCTCTTGGGGGCCTGGGTCATCTCCACTCAGGCATCTGGGATCTGAGCTGGCTGGGTCCCGCCCCAGGCACTCAGGGCCTCATCCCTGGGGGGTCACTCTGTATTGCAGTCAAGGGCACGGCTCAGAAACCAGGCTGTGTGGCCTCAGGCAAGTTACTGAACCTCCTGTTTCCCCCACTGTGAAATGGAAGGGCAAATGCAAGGGGCTCAGAGGGCATGGCCCCTTCACAGGTGAGGGGGCCGAGGCTTGGGAGCAGCAGTGACTTGTCTGCCGTCACACAGCTGGACAGCAGCCCTGGCCTCTGAGCCACACGTGGGCTTTGTGAACAGGAGCGTCAGGCACTCTGGACTGTTGGGGAGGGACCAGGGTGCCCCCGTGACCCCGCAACTCCACCCCTGCAGGGAATGTCGGTCCAGCTCCACGTCCCGTACTCAGAGCATGCCAAGGCCCCGGTGGGCCCCGTCACCATGGGGCTGCCCCTGCCCATGGACCCCAAAAAGCTGGGTAAGGCTCCTGGCCCATCCATCTGGGTGGCTCAGGCTGGGCTCTGGCTGTCCTGTGGGTGGGGCGGGGGAGGAAGGGGTATCTTGGCCCACAGAAATCCAGGTAGCAGCTGGGAGGTCCCCACTCAGCAACCCTGGCTGGAACATGGTGGGGAGGGGCAGCGCTTCCCAGCCCTTGGCTCAGGTTGGGTGGGGACAAGCCTCCCGGGACCCTTCTCCGACAGCACGTGACTCGCTCCTCTTACTGGTCCTCAGCACCCTTCAGCGGAGTGAAGCAGGAGCAGCTGTCCCCACGGGGCCAGGCTGGGCCACCGGAGAGCCTGGGGGTGCCCACGGCCCAGGAGGCATCCGTGCTGAGAGGTGAGGGCCCTTCTGCCCTGGGCCCCCAGCGTCTGCCCCTGTTCCTCGGGTGCCCAAGGTGCCCTTTATTCAAAACCTGCTGGGAAGCGGCATCTCCCAGAGGGTCTGGGGGCCCCTCTTCACGGCCGTCTCCCTCACCATTTAGGGGTAGGGGGACTCCCTCTGCGTTGAAACAACTAGCACAACTTGTGGGTCGCTCGGTCAGGGTGGCTCTCAGGACTGGGGCCTGAGGAAGGAAGGGCCACAGACACCCCCTCAGCCCCACATCTTGTGTCTTCCAGGGACAGCTCTGGGCTCAGTTCCGGGCGGAAGCATCACCAAAGGCATTCCTAGCACACGGGTGCCCTCGGACAGTGCCATCACATACCGCGGCTCCATCACCCACGTAGGTGTCCTGGGGTGCGGCATGAAGGACGGATTGGGACCAGCACGGGGCCAGCCCATCTTATAACCCCTTGTTGTCACCAAACCATTAGCCTCAGCCGATGGGGTGATGACGGGGGGACAGCAGTTCACTCCATGAACTTTCATCTAGTCTGCATGGAGTCAGGCACTGGGATTGCCAAGCACAGCTCGAAACTCTGCCTTCAGGGAGCTGCCATGTGGTGGAAGGAAACAGACCAGGGTAAATAACTAGGCTGGTGAAAACTGAGCAGGCAGGCAGAATGTGAGCGTGCCACGGCTGAGAATGCCTGGCCAGGGGCATTGCTTAGACAGGGAAGGAAGGTGACATGTCAGCTGTGGCCAGAAGAAATTGAGGGTGCAAGCCATGTGGGAATCTCAGGGAACACCATTCTAGGCTCAGGGAACACCATTCTAGGCTCAGGGAACAGCACGTGCAAAGACAGAGTGTGAGAGGAGTTCCTGAATTGTGCCAGGACTGGTGCCCCAGCCTTGCAGCTGATGAGCTAGGGACCCAGGGTTTTGTGCCACGTGTGTCTGGCTCTCAAACACAGTGACAGAGCGTGGGTCCACACACATGCGCACACGTGCATGCAAGTTCTAACAGTAGAGCTTCGGGCAACAGGATGGTCCACAGGGAGGCGTTTTGGACTCAGGCAGTGTCAAATCCCACCACAGAGGAGCCATTTACACTTTGCCCTTCTCTGAAATCTGTAGGTTTAAAAAATCTGAGCTTTCAAAGGCAGCTGTGCTGAGTGGGAAGGGCAAGTGCTTTGGACAGAAGTCAGGCTGAGGGCCCTCAGGTGCCAGCTCCACCACCTACTCAGACAGGCAGTGGCCTGCCCTGACTCCGTTTCCCCTTTGCTAACAGTATTCCTGGGAGAGTCATTCTCCTGAAGTCGTAGGGACCTTTGAAGTTCCCAGGCATCCACCTGCTCTGGGTTCCTGAGTGGCCATGACCCGCACCCTTCCTCGAACCTCTCGGTTACACACGTCTCTTTGATTGCTTTTGGCAGAGAGCCAGCTGCCAAAACATGTGAGACAGGCAAAGGTCAAACTTCCCTGCAGTCTCACTACCAGATAGTGAGGAAGTCAGCGTGTGGCCCGCACACACAGAGCCGTTCATTAACCGAGTAGGTGCCACAGGCAGGGACCACGTGGTTCACAGCTGGCGAGGGAGGCTCAAGGAAGTCCCAGCTGCCTGATCTTCCAGGGACTTCCTGCCCATCTTGGGAGTAGAGTTCATTGGGGCCAAGAGCAAGAGGCTACAGGCTCATCTCCTGGAAGCAGACGTTATGCAAACAGAAGCTTCCCTGTTAATGGGAGTCTGTCCAGTGTATTCACCCGAGAGCAGGGGCGACTGGCTGGATTTCTGTTCTCTGTCTAAAATACTATAGCTCAGAAACATCAAGCTGGGCACGGTGGCTCTTGCCTGTCAGCCCAGCATTTTGGGAGGCCAAGGTGGGAGGATAGCTTGAGCCCAGGAGTTTGAGACCAGCCTGGACAGAAAGAGGCCTGTCTCTACTGAAAATTTAAAAATTGGCTGAGCATGGTGGCACATACCTGTAGTCTCAGCTACTCGGGACTGGGAGGCAGGAAGATCACTTGAGCCCAGGAGTTTGAGGCTGCAGTGAGCTATGATGGTGCTCTACACTCCAGCCTGGGCAATACAGCAAGACCCCTTCTCAAAAAAAAAATCAGATGCCTCAGTTTCACCATGGAGAGCCCCCCCCTTTTTAAATCATTTATTGTGATATTCAGTAAGCCACTGATTTCTGCAGTACAAACCCAGTTCTGACATGGACCATCTGATGTTAGGGCTGGATACAGAAAGGGGTGCACTTGTATTAGCTGCCTCTTGGGGGGCTTTTCCTGCCAGGATGCTGCAGGAATCCTGTGCTTCCCTGATGGGAGAGGTGGCTGCCCCGAGCTGTCACCTGACTTAGCACCTATTGTGCCACACTGTTAGTGCACAGGTGTCTTAAAGCACAGAAGGGAGATGCCGCTCAGAGTATTTGCTTTGAGAAGTTTGTGGGGAGCTCATCGGAATTCAGGGCGTCTTGCTGTTACCCTCCACAAAGACCAGGATCTGCGATGAACACCCCGGGGTACCAGGTGCTGCCCCAGGGGATGTCCCCAGCCGAGCGAGTCCAGCCAGAGACTCAGAGCTCACTGGTCAAGGTCTTGGGACATAGTAGAACCCCTGCCGTTGAATCTGCACCTGGAATCCTAGAAAGAGAAGAGGGATATTGAGATTTGGGGACCCCTTGTCCGTGCCAGATGCCTTGGAGAATCGTCAGTGCAGAACGTCTCCATTTTGTGGATGTGCAAACTGAGGCTCAGAAAGGAGGTCCCACGGCAACTTGGTAGTAAAGTTGCTGTTTGACACCCAACGTTCTGACTCCAAAGTCACATTCTACTCTGATGCTTGTGTTCTTTAAAGTCACCCAAGGCGGGATGCTGCCCCACGTGGCCATCTCCTCTCTGCTTGAACACATCCTCCAACGGGGAGCTCATTCCCTATAAGGCAGTGGTTCTCAGTTGGGGGAAATGTTGCCTTCAACTCTCTAGGGACATTTTCGGTTGTCCTAACTTGGTGAGAGACACACTGGGGAGGCGTGTACTATTGGCCTCTAGTGCTTTGAGGCCAGGGATGCTGTCAAACAGCCCTCAGTGCACAGGATGGCCCCACAGCAAAGAAGGGTCCAGCTCCGGCTGTTAGGAGGGCCGAGGTAGAAAACCTGGGTTAGAACTAAAATTTCTGGTGTCCTGCCCTGACGTGAGTCCTTGTCCTGGTTTTAGGAAACCAAAGTGTATGACGTGGTCACGGGCACAGCACAGGAGCAGAAACCCCAGCATCCCCGCCAGTTACCGTTTTCGGTAACTGAATGTCAAGGCTCTGAGAAGTAAACCCCACGCAGTGGTGGGGACACAGACTCCAGGACCAGAATGCCTGGGTTCAAGTCCCCGCCTGCCCCTCATTAGCCAGGTGACCCCGGGTAAAGTCACTGTGCCTCCCTGTGCCTCGGTTTCCCCATCTGAAACAGGCATAATCAATAGGGTTGTCTTAGGGTTGTTTCGAGGATTAAATGAGCAAATCCATAGAGAGCACCCAGAACAGTGTCCGCTCATGAGAAGCACTTGACAAGGGATCTTCATTCTTCAGGTTCCTCTTAGGGTTTTGTTCCATGCAAGCTCTTACCCATTTGAGACAGTGTGTGTGGACACGCGTGTGCATCGGTGGGCACATGAGCTTGTAAGCATGTCTTTGCCTGCATTTGAGTTGAGAGGGGTCCTGGGCTGCAGCCTCCTGGGCGCTCACTCCTCTGCACCTGCAGGGCACGCCAGCTGACGTCCTGTACAAGGGCACCATCACCAGGATCATCGGCGAGGACAGCCCGAGTCGCTTGGACCGCGGCCGGGAGGACAGCCTGCCCAAGGGCCACGTCATCTACGAAGGCAAGAAGGGCCACGTCTTGTCCTATGAAGGTGAGTCGCAGGAGGAGAGGAGGCCCAGGACCAGGGGAGGAGTGTGTTTGGCCCACCGAGGTAGCTTCACAGGGGAGCAGGGCTGGGTTGACATCAGAAAGCACAATCTGATAGGTGGTGACTTCCCCATCCCTGCAGGTATGCAAGCCAGCAGCAGGGAAGCGTTGGCCTTAGCTGCCTCCCACCTCCGCCCAGTTCTTTACAATTTAGGAAACAAACTTGTGGCCAACCTTTTTAGAAGCATAGGAGGGAAACTGAGGCCCGGAACAGAAGCCCGAGCTCACGCCGCCAGGCCTCCAGCACCATACTGACAAACCACGCACTCTCTCGTTGGCCATGAAAGAGGCCATGGCCAGAGTGCCCCTCGTCCCACTGTGTTCCAGGCTCTTGCTGCGGAGCCCCCATCCTCTCCCTCTCTAGGCACTGGGTTCCAGAACCAGGAGACCCTGCCAGGAAGGAGTTAAGGGAGTCGAGTGCCGGGAAAGAGAATTTCCTGGCAGTCTAGGGCACCCAGGGGTGTGCAGATGAAAGCTGCTAATGGGCGCCTCTCTCAGCACTGCAGCTGCAAGGCCCGGAATTGCCCCTCCTCCATCCGCCTCCGCCTGTGCGCGCGGCCCCCTCCCCAGGCCTGGGAAGTGGAGGTGGCACCTTGTGGCTTAGGAACATATGCGCTCCCTGCTGCCACGGAGAGAGCCTTGGAGACAGGCCTGCAGCTGTGTCTTGGGTGCCAGCGCATGCCCTGGTGCCCCTGGACTGAGTGCCCTGGGGGTGGCGGGAAGCCTGGGAAGGGCTGGTGGCGGGGTTAGTCAAGGGCTTGTCTTGAGAGGTCACTGGGTAGAGTCCCACCTTGGGACCCCAGACCAGTGCCTGAGCCTTTATAGGCCTTGAGTGTATCGTCTTCATCATGGGTTTCAGTCGGGTCCTTCAAACTCTCATCTGCTCCCTGGGCCAGGTAGGCAGTGCGGGCAGTGGCAGGTGTGAGACACTAGGGAGTGGGGAGGACTGTGGTGCCTGCCCACGCCGTCCACTCCCCTGCGGCCACCTGTCAGCCAGGCTTCTCATCTCTCCGTTTTTATCTGAAATCTCCCAATGTTTAAACATTGGCAATTAATTTGGAACGTTTTCTGGACAGCAACCCAGTACCCTCCTGTTGGCAACCCCTGGAGTAGCTCCTGGGCCGCGGGCCACACGAAGCAATGGTTGAAAAGCCCGAGAGCCTGTCAGTTGGTCATTCCCTCTGAGGGGTGGGGTGGAGGCCCGCGGGGCTCATTTCTGATAGCTCTGGACTCAGCTGCCCTGAAAAGAGAGCCCTGGCTAGATGGGCAAAGCCAAGCCTTTACCTTCGGGGGCCACCTCCGTCTGTTCAACCCTTTGCCTGTCCGGGGAGCAGTGAGCCGGGCCCATCTGGGCTCCTTTGGCCTCGTGAGGCCACCCCTGCCACGGAGACTCCCTCACCACTGCCTGCAGTACACACCTCTCCGTGCACACGCAGACTTGTGGGCGGACACTCACATGCACATCGACACAGGTTTCTGGGTGTGACGTGTACACATACAAAGCCGTGTACTGCCTGCACCCTGGTACATGTGTGTACATGGACCCACTTAGTTCTCAGCAGCCAGGATCATGTGCATGTGCCCACATCCACTCCTGCACACACGAGACCCGTGCCAGTGCACACGCGTGCTCCTGCCTGCCCGCACGTCCACACTGCTGATGCGTCTTTGCTCACGTGCATGTGTGTGCACATGTTCATGCCCCATGTCGGCACCCGTGTGTGTGGACACAGACTCACATGCTCATGTGGTCGCAGGCACACCCTTGCTTGCAGACAGAGCACCCTAGAGGGCTAGGGTACGGGGTGCAGGCAGCGTGCCCTGCTTCTCCCACTGTGCAACCCCCTGGAAAAGCTCCTGGGTCCTGCTGGCAGGCCCCCGGGGGCTGCAGGCTTTGGGCTGCCTCTGGAGGCCTCGGCCACTGCTGGCTCCTGCCTACCGTCTCTGCCTGTCCTGCCTGTCCACTGCGGTCCTGGGCCCGTGCACGCTGTCACCCCGTGCCCAGCTCCTCACCGAGTGCTTCGTGGTTTCCAGGTGGCATGTCTGTGACCCAGTGCTCCAAGGAGGATGGCAGAAGCAGCTCAGGACCCCCCCATGAGACGGCTGCCCCCAAGCGCACCTATGACATGATGGAGGGCCGCGTGGGCAGAGCCATCTCCTCAGCCAGCATCGAAGGTGATAGCAGGGAGGAGACTTCATCTCTCGGTGCCCCCTGGTGGGCGGTGGGGGGATGGCTGACCCCATTTTACAGATGGGGAAACTGAGGCTGGGCTTTCTGAGGCTCCATCTGGAAGTAGCGCAGGGACCTTCAAGTGCTGGGTCCTACTCCACCATCATCACGGGGACGACCACTGGTGGCTGTAGACACTGACCCCTGTCACTGCCCGGTGCCGGCTCAGGGACCCACGGAATGATGGCCTTACCCTCTCCCACCCAGGTCTCATGGGCCGTGCCATCCCGCCAGAGCGACACAGCCCCCACCACCTCAAAGAGCAGCACCACATCCGCGGGTCCATCACACAAGGTACCGCCCTGTTCCCTGCTGCCTGGGTGCCCCCAACAGGTGTACAGTCAAGTAGGGCGCAGGAGGGGAAAGACACAGCCAGAGTGTGGTGGGAACTCAGGACAGGTATGCAGAAAGGCCTGCAGCACACACGTACATGATCAGTACGTGAGCTACGGAGCAAGGGTGTCTCTTACTTATTTGAAAACAAAAATGAAAAGCAAAATACCACCAATCACCCCTCTGCTTTTAGGTGTCACACAGCAACTGCCCTGTGCTTGGCACTAACCCAGGTGCCACCTGCATATCGTTTTACAGAACATCCTGGTGAGGCACATGCGATTGGGAGAGGCTTGGAGAGCTCTGAGAACTCTTTCAGGTTCTCACGGCTGGTCCATGGCACAGTCAGCTACTGTGAACTTGGCAGCTCTGTGGTTTTTATTTTTATTTTGTTGTTGTTCTTGTTTGAGACAGGGTCTCACTCTGTTGCCCAGGCTGGAGTGCAGTGGCACGATCTCAGCTCACTGCAGCCTCTGCCTTTCAGGCTTAAACAATCCTCCCACTTCAGCCTCCTGAGTAGCTGGGACCACAGATTCACACCACCACATCCAGCTAATTTTTGTATTTTTGTAGAGATGGGGTTTCGCCATGTTGCCCAGGCTGGTCTCGAACTCCTGAGCTCAAGCTATCTGCCTGCCACAGCCCCCTAAAGTGTTGGGATTACAGGCGTGAGCTACTGCACCCAGCCTGTGGTTTTTGCTTCATGATTTCATAGTGTTCATGACTTGCTGAGGTGGTTCAGTTAATATTCTCGTTTTGTGTACGAAGAAGCTGAGGCCCAGAGAGGTCAGATTCCCTGGTCAAGGTCACACAGCAAGTGGGATTTGAACTCAGGCAGACTAGCTCCAGAACCCACCGGTGTGGAGGCTCTTGGTGGGTCTGGGCGGGGCGGGGCGTGAGGGTCAGTGCCGTCTGCCCGGCAGGGATCCCTCGGTCCTACGTGGAGGCACAGGAGGACTACTTGCGTCGGGAGGCCAAGCTCCTGAAGCGGGAGGGCACGCCTCCGCCCCCGCCGCCCCCACGGGACCTGACTGAGGCCTACAAGACGCAGGCCCTGGGCCCCCTGAAACTGAAGCCGGCCCATGAGGGCCTGGTGGCCACGGTGAAGGAGGCGGGCCGCTCCATCCATGAGATCCCGCGCGAGGAGCTGCGGCACACGCCCGAGCTGCCCCTGGCCCCGCGGCCGCTCAAGGAGGGCTCCATCACGCAGGTACGGCCCAGGGCCAGGCACACGGGCCCAGTTCTAGGAGGGGTGGCCGTGGCTGTGGGGCACCGCCCTGGGCCTCTCCACATGGGGAAACCGAGGCTGAGAGCCCTCGCGTACCTTACAGTCACCCAGCTGCTCATCACCGGGCCTCGGCTGTGTGTGTTCCGGGGCTGTGCAGGGGGCACCAGGCTCCTGACCTCATTCCACTGAACTCACATTGTTCCCATTCTTCAGGGAGAGAAACTAAGGCCCAGAGAGGCCAGGCAGGCTTCCAAGGCCACAGGACTAGACGTAGTCACGAGTAACTACCTCTGTTGAATCTTTGTGAGGGGCCAGGCGTGGCCTGGGGATGTTGCATGCGTTCATTGTTTCACCCCCTAGCAATGCTCTGAGGTCGTTTTCTTAATGACCTTATTTTATTTGCTGAGTAAATTGAGGTTCAGAGAGGTTCAACGACTCGCCCAGAGTCACGCAGCAAATGCAGTTGTGAAACCCAAATCCAGATGTTCCTACAGCCGCAGCATCCACTGCACCCACGCAGGCTGCACCACAAGAGGCCCCAGTCCCCCCAGGCAGCCCCAGCTCAGTAGGGGAAGTTCGTGCCGATGGTATGAGGAGCTGCTCGGTGGAAAGCCCCTGAAGGCCACCATCCTTCCACATGGGCAGAGGTGGCCTCCTGTGAAGGGGAAGGAGAGTGGGAGCCACCGTGGGGTTGTGGGGCTGTGAGGCGGAAGGACTGGGGTGGGTGTCCCGGGAGGGGTTCCAGCTTGCAGGAAGGTTTTGAAGCCGGGGAGAAGGCAGAAGCAGTAAGATCCCTGATTGCCAGGGGAAGGGTTCGGCTCTCAGCCCCTAGGCAGTTCTGGAGTCCTTGGAAGCATCCACCGCATGACCAAGACAGGGGCCAGATTCTAGAATATTCTTTTGAAAAAACAAGGGCAGTTCCCCTTCTTATGAAAGTAATGAAAACATCCCTAAATACAGTTTTGTTGCTTGCAAAGCCCTAAAGTCCCACCATATCAGTGTCTCCCAAGCCTGCTGAAAGGAGGCAAGGGACCTGGTGACCCGGCTACGAAGGTCCCAGTCTGGACTGTGACCCCCCCGTTTCCTCACCATCCTTTCTGTCTGGAGGGCAAACACCTCAGCCCTGACCTCAGTGTCCCCAGGGCTGAAAGCCTCAGGGTGGGTGGCATTGAGTCTGGGTGCTGACTTTCTCTGCTTGGCATTGGGTGGGCCATGGAGCGTCCCAGACTGAACAGAGGAAGGTTTTTTACCCACATGAGGGTGTTGGGCTTCTTTCTCGCAAACTCCAGGGACCATCAGAGGGCCCACCACTCGCAGCAGGGAGAGTTGACTGCTGAACCTTTTACCCTTTTCTGCAGTCCCCCCAGGGAGCTTGGGGACCACGGTCAGGCCCAGGGTGGACAGGGCATTAAGTAACAAGCGTGCCCATCTCAGGGTTAGCAAAGCCCTGTGTCTCCTTGCCTCTGGAGGCATCAGGTGTCACTTCCATCTTATAGATGGCAAACTGAGGCTCAGAAGGGGGATGCAGCTGGTCTGGGCTGTGGCTGTGGCCAGGGCTGGAGCTCACACCCCCTCTGCCCCAGGGCACCCCGCTCAAGTACGACACCGGCGCGTCCACCACTGGCTCCAAAAAGCACGACGTACGCTCCCTCATCGGCAGCCCCGGCCGGACGTTCCCACCCGTGCACCCGCTGGACGTGATGGCCGACGCCCGCGCACTGGAACGCGCCTGCTATGAGGAGAGCCTGAAGAGCCGGCCGGGGACCGCCAGCAGCTCGGGGGGCTCCATTGCGCGCGGCGCCCCGGTCATCGTGCCTGAGCTGGGCAAGCCGCGGCAGAGCCCCCTGACCTATGAGGACCACGGGGCACCCTTCACCGGCCACCTTCCGCGAGGTTCGCCTGTGACCACGCGGGAGCCCACGCCGCGCCTGCAGGAGGGTGAGTGGGGTGTGCATGGGCCTGAGCGGGGTGGGCACCTGTCTGGAGAAGCTGTGCCTCCCCATCCACCATTAGCTTAGTTTGCACCCGGGACATCCTTGCCACCCACTTTCCACCACATCCAAACCACCTGCAGGCCTGTGGGCTCTGCCTCCAATTCCAAACCCTGTCCAACTCCTTGCCACCTCCCAGACCGCCATGGTGTCTCACCTAGCTTCCCCCACGCCCCTCCCTCTTCCTGCTATAATCCACTCTGCAAACAGCTACCTGCATACTTTTTAAAAATGCAAATCAAATTATTCCACTTCCCTGCTTTCATCCTTCTAGCAACTTCACACATTTTGCTGTGGCCTTGGGGTGCCTGCCTGTTGGGGCCCTGCCTGCCTCTCTCGTTCAACCAGATTCCTTCGTCCTCCCTAGCCCCAGCCCCTGGGCCCCCTTTCTCTTTGTTCCCTGGCCATGCTCAGCTCGGTCAATTCAGTCTTTGCTGGGGGCCTTTGCATGGCTCCTCCTCTCTGCCTGCCATGTCCCCGCCTTCCAGATCTTTACTTAGTGAGTTTCTTTCCATCCTTCAGGTCTTTGTTTAAATATTACATCCTTGGGGAGGCTTCTTCTAACCAGACCCCCTCTCCCCAGTTCATATCACATGCTGTGACATTTTAAAATTGTCTTCCGGCCGGGCATGGTGGCTCACGCCTGTAATCCCAGCACTTTGGGAGGCCAAGGCAGGCAGATCACCTGAGGTCGGGAGTTCAAGACCAGCCTGGTCAACATGGTGAAACCCTGTCTCTATTAAAAATATGAAAAAATAGCCGGGTGTGGTGGTGCACACCTGTATTCCCAGCTACTTGGGAGGCTGAGGCAGGAGAATCACTTGAGCCTGGGAAGCAGAGGTTACAGTGAGCGGAGATCGTGCCATTGCACTCCAGCCTGGGCAGCAAGAGTGAAACTCTCAAAAAAAAAAAAAAAAAAAAAAAAAATGAAAGAAAATTTTCTTCCAAGCATGTTTCACTCTGTAATTCTCATTTGTTTGCTAGTTTATCACCTGTCTCTCACATTGAATGTCAGCTTGTGAGGGCTGGGATTTCTGTCTGTTTCGTTCACTGGGGTGACCCCAGTTCTCACAACAATGCTTGCCACATAGTAGAGGCTGCATCAATATTTTTTTATTGATTGAGTGAATGGATGAAAGAATGAATTTTTAAAAAACTATAACACAAAAGCAAATGAGTCAATGAGCAAAAAGTGAACTAAGGCAATGAAGAAATGAAGGAGTGAATGAAGAGGCCTGGTCCTTGGGATCCCGAGGTCCCTACCCTCAAACGACTCCCCATAAGCGCCGGCCCCAGAGGCCCTGCGTGGGGGGCCAGTGCAGGGGCCCGATGCATCCACCTTGCCCGTCCACAGGCAGCCTGTCGTCCAGCAAGGCATCCCAGGACCGAAAGCTGACGTCGACGCCTCGTGAGATCGCCAAGTCCCCGCACAGCACCGTGCCCGAGCACCACCCACACCCCATCTCGCCCTATGAGCACCTGCTTCGGGGCGTGAGTGGCGTGGACCTGTATCGCAGCCACATCCCCCTGGCCTTCGACCCCACCTCCATACCCCGCGGCATCCCTCTGGACGCAGGTGATTGCCCTGGGGCCCCCAGAACCCTGCAGTGGTGCTCAACAGGGCCAGGGACCTCATCAGTGTTCGCTCAGGGACTCCTTAGGCATCAACCATCAGGTTCCCCTGGATGGGGAAACTGAGGCCTCGGGATTGGAAGACCCAACAGTGTAATCATGACCAGCTTAGGTTGGAGCAGAATTTCTCTTAGTAGTTTGCAGGACATGTGGGGTTAAACATTTCAGTGGTTTTCTTTTCCTGCAGGACTTATCAGTGCCTTTAGCAATGCAAAGGTATAGCATGAGGACTTGAGTATATGCATTTTTCAAATAGACATGATCTGAAAGTCTTTTTTAAAAGTTGCCGGGCGTGGTGGCTCACGCCTGTAATCCTAGCACTTTGGGAGGCTGAGGTGGGCGGATCACGAGGTCAGGAGATCGAGACCATCCTGGCTAACACGGTGAAACCCCGTCTCTACTAAAAATACAAAAAATAGCCAGGCATGGTGGCGGGCGCCTGTAGTCCCAGCTACTCGGAGAGGCTGAGGCAGGAGAATGGCGTGAACCGGGGAGGCGGAGCTTGTAGTGAGCTGAGATCGCGCCACTGCACTCCAGCCTGGGCAACAGAGCGAGACTCCGTCTCAAAAAGTAAAAATATGAAAAATAAAAATAAAAAGTTGCATCCCTTTGGTGTGTTAATCTGCATTGGGATGTCCTATGTTTGGGACAACTTTGATGCAAAAAGCATCCTTCGTAGAAGTCACCCTCTTGTGTCCTGGCGTGATGTTTTCCTGCTGTCCGACGCTCAGTTCTGGTTTGTGCTTTGGGCAGCCACACATGTAGGTGGGAGAAGCTGTCCGGGTGCAGAAGTAGGGGGCATCCAGACAGGTAGAGCGACACCATCAGGCCTAGGTATGGCTGGTCTCACATAAGCTCCCCTCTGCCCCGCAGCCGCTGCCTACTACCTGCCCCGGCACCTGGCCCCCAACCCCACCTACCCGCACCTGTACCCACCCTACCTCATCCGCGGCTACCCCGACACGGCGGCACTGGAGAACCGGCAGACCATCATCAATGACTACATCACCTCGCAGCAGATGCACCACAACGCGGCCACCGCCATGGCCCAGCGAGCTGACATGCTGAGGGGCCTCTCGCCCCGCGAGTCCTCACTGGCACTCAACTACGCTGCCGGTCCCCGAGGTGAGTGGCGGGCAGACCACCTCCACAGGGTTTGCCCTTATTCCCTAAGGACATGGGTGTGTCCCTGTGGCCTCGCAGAGGCAGCTAGACCTGGTCACCTTGTGTGGCAGACCTGGGTGGGTGGCCTGGGGTTGTGCATGCTGTGGGTGCTGGTTGGCATCTGGTAGGTGAGTGCACAGTGTGTGGCTCCTGGCTGCATTCTCAGTGGGTGTGCATGCATCTGTGTATACTTTTAGGATACAGGGGCCTCAGGAGTTTAAAGAAAGATCAAAATGTGGCCATGCACAGTGGCTCATGCCTGTAATCCCAGCACTTGGGGAGGCCGAGGCAGGTGGATAACGAGGTCAGAAGTTCGAGACCAGCCTGACCAACGTGGTGAAACCCTGTCTCTCCTAAAAATACAAAAATTAGCCAGGCATGGTGATGCGCACCTGTAGTCCCAGCTAGTCAGTAGGCTGAGGCAAGAGAATCACTTGAACCCGGGAGGCGGAGGTTACAGTGATTGGAGATTGTACCATTGCACTCCAGCCTGGGCAACAGGGCAAGACTCTGTCTCAAAAGAAAAAAAAAGATGAAAATGTGAGGCTGTTTGGAGTTTGTTCCTTTGCCTCGTAAACAGCCCACAGCTGCTTTGCATGCACATGTTCCAGGGCCATCCTCAGAAACGCTTCTGGAATAACCAAGTTCTAGTTGGGGCTCGGCTGCAAAAACCGAAGTCACACTTAAGTATTTTGAACAGCGAGGGTTGAATACAGGGAATGGATTGTGTAGGCGTCAGAGGCTGAAGGGGCACAGAGGGCCTGAGATGGGAACCAGTCAGGGCAGCTGCAGGAGATGCCGTGGCTCGGGCTTGGGAGCAGAAGAGGAGATGGGACTGAGAGAACCTGAGCATTCAGAAAAGGGTTCCATGGCCGGTGCTGGGAGCCGAGGAGGGAGTGCTTGCCACCAGCTCTGCTGGCTCCAGAAGTGTGTGCCGTGCTCTCCAGGAGGGTGATCTGGCCGGTGGGCAGCCTGGCCTCTCTCCTCCCTGTGGCTACAGCCCTGGCCTAACACCTCCCGCAGGCATCATCGACCTGTCCCAAGTGCCACACCTGCCCGTGCTGGTGCCCCCGACACCAGGCACCCCAGCCACCGCCATGGACCGCCTTGCCTACCTCCCCACCGCACCCCAGCCCTTCAGCAGCCGCCACAGCAGCTCCCCACTCTCCCCAGGTAGTGCCACCGCCCAGTTCGGGGTGGGGACCCCGGCATCCATGGGAGGCAGCTGGGGAATGGGCGGGCAGAGGCGCTGCTCTCTCTGCCCCACCCCAGAAGACAAAGCCAGGCTCTTCTTGGGCCCTGGGGCTGAGTCTCTGGCCTTTGGGTTTCCTAGGAGGTCCAACGCACTTGACAAAACCAACCACCACGTCCTCGTCCGAGCGGGAGCGAGACCGGGATCGGGAGCGTGACCGGGATCGGGATCGGGAAAAGTCCATCCTCACGTCCGCCACGACGGTGGAGCACGCGCCCATCTGGAGACCCGGTAGGGCATCAGAGTCCCCGCCTCCTGCCCCGGGACTCCTTGTGGCCCGCAGGAAGCCTCCCCCTGCTGATGCCACTGCCTGTCACCAGGTACAGAGCAGAGCAGCGGCAGCAGCGGCAGCAGCGGCGGGGGTGGGGGCAGCAGCAGCCGCCCCGCCTCCCACTCCCACACCCACCAGCACTCGCCCATCTCCCCTCGGACCCAGGATGCCCTCCAGCAGAGACCCAGTGTGCTGCACAACACAGGCATGAAGGGTATCATCACCGCTGTGGAGCCCAGCACGCCCACGGTCCTGAGGTGGGCCAGGTTGGCATGGGGGAGGGGCGGGCAGGGGGATGGGTGGTCAGTAGGAGGATGAGCAGATGAGAGGTTGCTTGGTGGGAGGTACATGAGAGGTGGGTGGGTGGGCAGATGTGTGGGGGTAGAAGAATAGAATATGTGTGAGTAGTGGATGGGTGGGTGGTCGGGTTAGGTCGGCTAGGTGGGTAGGTAGGTCAGTGGGAAGTTAGGTTAGCTGCGTGGGTGGATGGATGGATGGGGGGGTGGTCGGGTTAGGTGGGTAGGTGGGTCAGTGGAAGGATAGATGGCTGGGTTAGCTGGTTGGATGGGTGGATGGTCAGATTAGGTAGGTAGGTGGGTGAGTGGAAGGACAGATGGCCAGATTAGCCAGGTGGATGGATGGATGGGTGGGTGGTTGAGTTAGGTAGGTAGGTGGGTAGGTGAAGGATAGATGGCTTGGTTAGCCAGGTGGATGGGTGGGTGGTTGGGTTAGGGAGGTAGGTGGGTGGGTGAGAGTATAGATGGTTGCCTTAGCTGAGTGGGTGGATGGGTGGGTGGTTGGGTTAGGGAGGTAGGTGGGTGGGTGAGTGGATAGATAGCTGGGTTAGCTGGGTGGATGGATGGGTGAGTGGTCACATTAGGTAGGTAAGTAGATGGGCAAAAGGATAGATGGCCAAGTTAGCTGTGTGGGTGGGTGGGTGGTAGGTAGATAGGTGGGTGGCTAAGAGGATAAATGACTGACTGAGTTAGCCAGATGGATGGATGGATGGATGGATGGATGGGTGGATGGGTGGATGGGTTAGGTAGGTAGATGGCTGGAGTAGGGTGGGTGGGTGGTGGTAGGTTAGGTGGTGGGTGGTGGGTGAGGTGAATAGGGTGGCTAATGGGGGTGGGTGGTTTGCTTAGGTAGGTGGGTGGGTGAGAGTATAGATGGCTGGGTTAGCTGGGTGGGTGGATGGATGGGTGGGTGGTAGGGTTAGATGGATGGTTGGATGAGTAATTGGGGGGATGAGTGGATGGAGGCCCAGGTGGATGGACGATGGGTTGGGCGGTGGGATGAGTAGATGGGGAGGTTGTTTGATTTGAGAATAGAATCTGTGGAGAGGAAGAGACTGAATGGGGGTGCTGTGAGGAAAGACTTTCCCAGTCCCCCACATTTAGCAAGGCCGGCAAGGGAAAGAGGTATCCTTCTTGCCTGGACAAAGTCCCGAGTTTCTCTGAGATGGGAGAGGCCCCTGAGTGTCCTCTGGTGACACACACTCCAGAGATTGTGGGCAGAGCTGCTTCACCAGGGGGGTGGGGTCACACCTCAACACCTTCCCTGCCCAGGACATTTTTTTGTTTTTTTTTTGAGATGGAGTTGTACTCTGTCACCCAGGCTGGAGTGCAGTGGTACGATCTCTGCTCACTGCAACCTCCGCCTCCCAGGTTCAAGTGATTCTCCTGCCTCAGCCTCCCAAGTAGCTGCAATTACAGGCATGTGCAACCACCCCCGGCTAATTTTTGTATTTTTAGTAGAAATGCGGTTTCACCATGTTGGCTAGGCTGGTCTCAAACTCCTGACCTCACGTGATCTGCCTTCCTCAGCCTCCCAACGTGCCGGGATTACAGGTGTGCGCCACCAGCCTCCAGGACCTATTTAGAGGCAACTTACTCCTCCAAAATGAATTTTCATTCAAAAAAGTACCTGTGCCCCAACTTCCCGCTTAGGAGCCTGAAGTCATACCCTCCCCTAATCATTATTTCAATTATGAAAAATGGCAATTTCCCAAAAGCAGTGGTGACTTTGTCACCCCTGACTCAGAGACCCAGCAGGTGCACGAAGCACTAATCCCTGGCTATGGGGAGCAGGGTTCCGCACACAGGCTCTGTGGTATATGCCTGCGGCAGCCGATTCAAAAATATAATGGAAAAAACGAGCGCCTGCCTACTTCCCGCTCATGAATGAGGCTCTGGGAGGTAGAGTTAGCGAGAGATGGGGGTGCCCCCATGGAAACTCAGGGCTCCGGGAAGGCCGCGTGGGTGGAGCAGCCAGCTCCCATTCCAGCCCCAGCTTCTCCCTCACAGAGCTGGGAACAGCGGCTTTCTCTGTTCTCAGCGCCCACCCTGGCCACCCCCTGGTGTCCTTCCCCTCGCTCTCCCGCTCCTTACCTGGCTTTTTTAGCTCCTCAGGTATCCTGAGCAGGCCCAGCTCCCTCATGTGCCCCCTCCCTGGAGACCTCCTAGCCCTGCCTCAGCTTCCTTACCGTTCTCTCCTGGCACCTCATTGACTACCTCCACACAGTTACCAGGCTCTGTAGAGCTTGGGATGTCTGTTAATGTGTTCATAGTCTGTCTTCTGAATTAGATGGTAAGATGCTTGCATCCGTTTTATGACCGCTGTATTCACAGTGTCTACAACAGTGCCTGGCACCTAGTAGCTGCTTCATCAGAAGTTTTGGAATGATGCAAGGAATGAATGAATGAATGAGTGGGATAGGTCAAACCGTGCCACACAGAGTCTGGCAGGTTACAGTCAGGGGGGCAGTTTCACTCTGGGAGCAGCAGGGAATGTGGATTTATTCCAGGACAATGGGGACTCATCGAGGGTGGTGGAGGAAGGGGGCAGCTCCCATGACTGCCTGACCGCCTTCTCTCCTCCCCCAGGTCCACCTCCACCTCCTCACCCGTTCGCCCGGCTGCCACATTCCCACCCGCCACCCACTGCCCACTGGGCGGCACCCTCGATGGGGTCTACCCTACCCTCATGGAGCCCGTCTTGCTGCCCAAGGAGGCCCCCCGGGTCGCCCGGCCAGAGCGGCCCCGAGCAGACACCGGCCATGCCTTCCTCGCCAAGCCCCCAGTCCGCTCCGGGCTGGAGCCCGCCTCCTCCCCCAGCAAGGGCTCGGAGCCCCGGCCCCTAGCGCCCCCCGTCTCTGGCCACGCCACCATCGCCCGCACCCCTGCGAAGAACCTCGCACCTCACCACGCCAGCCCGGACCTGCCGGCGCCACCTGCCTCGGCCTCGGACCCGCACCGGGAAAAGACTCAAAGTAAACCCTTTTCCATCCAGGAACTGGAACTCCGTTCTCTGGGTAAGACCACCCTGACAGCGGCCACCTTCATAGACGCGATTATCATGCGTCAAATTGCTCACGATAAAGGGGCGCGAGAAGGAGGTGCGCTGGCCAACGGCTCCCCTCGCGATGGTAAGACTTCCGGCCCGCACCCACCCCGTCTCGTGGTCCAAAGATATTTTCAGATCTCTGCTTTTTACTTTGGCCCCCGTTTTCTTCGTTGTTGGTTTTGGTATTTTGTTTTGAAGCCCATCCGTCCTCGCCGGTTTGCACGCGCTGACGACTACTCCGGCTGCGCCCGCCCCTCTGGTTTGGGGACGCTCATCATTTGCACATCATTTTACCATGGTTTTTTTTTTTTTTTTTTTTTTTCTGGATTTTTGCTTTTTTTTCTTTAATGAATGGATCTGTGATTCTGACTTCGACTGCGCCCCATCTCCCACTTTGCGCCTGTGTCTGGGGAGCAGGGATGGGGCTGCGGGAGGGCTGGGGCCTACGCCCCCACCTGCCGGCTGCCTGGATGCAGTCGGACTAGGGGGAAGTGGAGGCAGGTGGTGCAGGGAGAAGCTGAGGCGGGGCGGGGGCCTGCGCATCAAGGAGGAGCTGGGTCCAGCTCTTGCATCCTGCCCTGTCCCCAGCCCATGTACCCCAGAAAAAGGGGAGCCCTCTGCATCTGGACCCCTGCCTTGGCCCTAGTTCACGGCTCCTCTCTGTTGGACTGGGATGACCGAGGCTGTAGCCCAGGCAGGGCCCCGGGGACCCAGAGTCACTCCCAGCCACACCCCCCTTCTCATTCTGCCCCACACACTCCTTCCCCAGAGACCCATGCTGCCCCCATCTCACGCTGGCCTCGCCCGGCCTCCACCGCCTGAACCCATCTCTGTCCCTTCTTGCCTACCTAATCTCTCTCTCTGTCTCCCTCTCCCTCTGTCTCTGTCTGTCTCTGTCCCGGGCTCTGCATCTCTCTCCACCTCTCCCTTGGCCTCCCTCTCTCTCCCCAACACCCCTCTCTGCCTTACTCTCTTTGGGAGCCCAAACCCTACCCCTAGCTTGGGTTCCCCTTGACCCCACGGGGACCCAGCCAGCTGGGAGGGCAGCCCTGCCCCTCTGACCCCAAGCACCTGGGCCCGGTGCCTGACTCTGCACCCTGCCTGCCCTAGGTTACCACGGCAGCAGCTACAGCCCCGAAGGGGTGGAGCCCGTCAGCCCTGTGAGCTCGCCCAGCCTGACCCACGACAAGGGGCTCCCCAAGCACCTGGAAGAGCTCGACAAGAGCCACCTGGAGGGGGAGCTGCGGCCCAAGCAGCCAGGTACGCCCCACCCAGCACCCAGGCCCCTGAAGCCCTGCACGATGAGGACCCTCACGGCCCCATCACGCAGATGGGAAAACAGAGGTGCCTGAAGGCCAAGGAATCGGCTGGGTCAGGAGGCTCAAAGGCACAGGGCTGGCATTTGGGCCCAGGAGCCCTGGGGACAGCAGACACCCCCTGACCAGCTCTGCTCTGCCTGCAGGCCCCGTGAAGCTTGGCGGGGAGGCCGCCCACCTCCCACACCTGCGGCCGCTGCCTGAGAGCCAGCCCTCGTCCAGCCCACTGCTCCAGACCGCCCCGGGGGTCAAAGGTCACCAGCGGGTGGTCACCCTGGCCCAGCACATCAGTGTAACTACGTGTTCTCTGCTGCTCCTTGTCACCTTTGCACCTGGGGGCACCAGGCCTGGAGAGGGGATGGGGAACCCCACAGCCCCTCTGTCCTGGTGGGGGTGGCTGGGGGATCCAGGGCATGGGTGAGGAGGGGGATCCAGGGCATGGGTGAGGGCCCGCACCATCACTGCCCCCTAATGCATGGGTGGAGCCTGTGATGCGAGCCGATGGCATCTTCACTGGCAATGAGGCCTTCCTGGTGGCCCGGGTTTCTCAGTGTCATGGGCCGGTCACATCAGCCATCTGCCAACTACCAGCTTGGGACCGCTGAGCACAGTCCCACTCCCATGCACACCGGGACACGGAGGCCCAGAGGGTGGCGGGCAGGTCCACAGTCACCCAGGAAGCTGGCCCCAGCCAGGATTCTGCCCCAAGCTCCGTCTAGCCCCTCGCCACCCCCAGAAGGTTCTGGCAGGAGGGTGCTGCCTGACCCTGGGCCCCCCCACTTGCCTGCAGGAGGTCATCACACAGGACTACACCCGGCACCACCCACAGCAGCTCAGCGCACCCCTGCCCGCCCCCCTCTACTCCTTCCCTGGGGCCAGCTGCCCCGTCCTGGACCTCCGCCGCCCACCCAGTGACCTCTACCTCCCGCCCCCGGACCATGGTGCCCCGGCCCGTGGCTCCCCCCACAGCGAAGGGGGCAAGAGGTGAGCAAGGGATGGGGGTGCCTCTTGCTGGTCAGCCGGTGGGAGGCCTTCGTCAGCTGGGTGCCTCAGAGTGGGGTCTGAGCTCAGCTGCATACGAGGCCCACCTGGCCTCATTGCACACGCAAGAAATGGAGGCTCCAGGAGATGGGGAAGTCACAGAGCAGATACATAACGAATAATAGCTGATAAAAGTACATGCTGTGCTCATTGGGTTCCAGGCACTCACGTGTACCCTTTGCACACAGCCCCCCAGGAGACATAGGCAGTATTCTCCCCATTTCACAGATGAAGAAACTAAGGCCTGGAGAATTGAATTCACTTGCCCACAGGGACACAGTCAGCAGGTGACAGAGGGGGATTCAATCCAGGGCTGTATGACTAGAGAGCAACCTTTCCACACATGCACACCGCATACACATGCACACCCGCGCACACATGCACACCACACATGCACACCTGCACACACATGCACACCGCACACATGCACACCCACACGCACACCCACACCGCACACACATGCACACCCGCACACACATGCACACCACACACACATGCACACCCACACGCACATGCACACCGCACACATGCACACATGCACACCACACACACATGCACACCCACACACACATGCACACCACGCACACATGCACACTGCACACACATGCATACCGCACACATGCACACCCACACGCACATGCACCACACATGCATACCGCACACATGCACACCCACACGCACATGCACACCGCGCACACATGCATACTGCACACATGCACACCCACACACACATGCACACCGCACACACATGCACACCCGCACACACATGCACACCGCACACACATGCACACCCGCACACACATGCGCACCCGCACACACATGCACACCGCGCACACATGCACACCCGCACACACATGCACACCGCACACATGCACACACGCACACACCCGCACACCCCTGTAGATGCACGCACATGCACGCACACCCCTGTAGATGCACGCACATGCACGCACACCCCTGTAGATGCACGCACATGCACATGCTCACGCACACGCCCACCCTGGTGAACCCTGGGGCCTCTGAGGGTCAAAAGAGGAAGAGAGGGGAGGGCCCCGAGCTCCAGGGTGAAGGAGGCGTTTTGGTGAGGGCAGGAGGTAATGTGTGTGCGAGGACAGACATGGCAAGACAGCAGGATATCTTTGGGGGACAGTAGTGTAGCTGGTACTGGGGTACAACCAGAATTCAGAGCAGGGGTCAGTAAACTATGGCCCATGGGCCAGATCTAGCCCAGGCCCTGTGTTTGTACAATTCATGAACTAAAAAGATGATTTTACATTTTTAAAGGTTGTTTAAAAAAAAAATAAAAATGATAACGATACATGCCAGAGATTACTTGTGGTCGAAAATGCCTAAAACGTTTATGATTTGGCCATGTACAGGAAAAGTGTGCTGGGCCCTGGTTTAGAGTGGACGGGTGCGTCCCCTCAGGAGGGAGACCTCTGACCACATCTGGGGCCCTTTCTCCATCCAGGTCTCCAGAGCCAAGCAAGACGTCGGTCTTGGGTGGCGGTGAGGACGGTATTGAACCTGTGTCCCCACCGGAGGGCATGACGGAGCCAGGGCACTCCCGGAGTGCTGTGTACCCACTGCTATACCGGGATGGGGAGCAGACGGAGCCCAGGTACTTCTGTGGGCACATGCGCTGCCCCCGGGATGCTCTGGTATCAGCTCCTTGCCCATCCTTGGCCCCAGCCCACCGTGGTGCCATGTGGAGAGTGACAAGGGTACAGGGCTCAGCTGGGTGACCTCAAGCCTGCCAAGCAAGTTTCACCAACTTGGGGGTGTGATACATGCCCAGCCTCCCTGGGGAGACCTCAGTGGTAGCTTTGCATGCCTTGGGCTGGGATCTCAGCTGGACCAGGCCCCCGTTGCCAGCCCCTGTTGAACCTCTAAGAAATAATGAGCTAGGTGTGCTGGGCCAGACGGGGGGCGATGGGTGAGGCGGGACCTGAGAAGGAAGCTGGGCCCGCTGGCCTTGGGGAAGGGCATGATCGGAACCCAGTTTCAGTCCTTGGGGCTCTCTTTAGAGGGTCAGGCTGGAGCAAGTGGTCAGAGGCAGCCCACCACGCAGTCAGGTGTCTCCCAAGACACCCGTAGCCCTAGGACAGGTAAACCGCAGAGGTTTCAGGAGCCGTGATCTTCTACCAGGCAGGGGATGCAGACGTGGGGGTGGGTGAAGCTTGCTTCCACATGTGTAAGGCATCTCAGGTGGTGAGTTCCCCGTCATCAAAGGCATGCAAGCTCAGCACCAAGTGAGCTGATGTGAGGTGTTTGATCCTCACAGCAGGATGGGCTCCAAGTCTCCAGGCAACACCAGCCAGCCACCAGCCTTCTTCAGCAAGCTGACCGAGAGCAACTCTGCCATGGTCAAGTCCAAGAAGCAAGAGATCAACAAGAAGCTGAACACTCACAACCGGAATGAGGCTGAATACAGTAAGGGGCCTGCAGACTCCCGGGGAAGCATGGGGCCACAGGTGGGCGGGTGGCCTGCCTGGGTAGCTGGAGCCGCCCAGTGGCAGAAACCCACGGTGCACCTTTGAAAGCTAAGTGGCCCTGCTGACCGCCTCCCCCCAAGCCCTTTGCCTCACATTTGGGGAGCCCCAGGGCAGTTTCTTGATTTGCTGGGCTTTCCGTAGGAGCTTACTGGCACAGAAGAATAGCACCCAGCACATAGTAGGTGCCCAGTGAATACCTGCATGAATACTGGGACCAGGGGTTGGGTCCCTCCCACACAAGGGCCGGGCGCCTCCCACGCTCAGCACCAGTGTGGCTTTGCACCCACTGACGTGGTTGCTGGTATGAATGCCCCACTCTGCTTCCCAGTCCCTAGCACAGCGCCTGGCAGTTAGATCCACCAGGGAATACATGAGTGGGTGGGCAAATAAAGAATCTGTCACAGTCCCTGACCCCAAGAAGCCTCATCTGCCAGGGGAGTTTGGACAAATCACAGATGCATTTCCCTTCCTGGGGCTGGAGTAGAAACCTTGCAGATAGTCACTGGCTTGCTGGGCACGGTGGCTCATGCCTATAGGCCCGGTACTTGGGGAGGATGAGGCAGGAGGATTGCTTGAAGCCGGGAGTTCAAGACCAGTCTGTGCAACATAGCAAGACCCCATCGCTACAAAAAATTAAAGAAACAGGCACACGCCTATAGTCCCAGCTACTGGGGAGGCTGAGATAGGAGGACTGCTTGAGCCTGGGAGGTCAAGGCTGCAGTGAACTATGATCACACCACTGCACTCCAGCCTGGGCAACAGAGCAAGACATTGTCTTAAAAAGAAAAAAAATCTCTGACCCAGGCTGGTAACTCCAGGGCCCTGTAAGTGCAGTCCAGGGAACCATAGCATCAGCATCCCCAGGGTACGTTGGCATCCCCAGGGTACTGGTTAGAAATGCAGGCCCTTGGCCGGGCGCAGTGGCTTACGCCTGTAATCCCAGCACTTTGGGAGGTCAAGGCAGGTGGATCATATGAGGTCAGGAGTTCGAGACCAGCCTGACCAACATGGTGAAACCCCCGTCTCTACTAAAAATACAAAAATTAGCCAGGCGTGGTGGCGGGTGTCTGTAACCGCAGCTACTCAGGAGGCTGAGGCAGGAGAAATCACTTGAACCTGGGAGGCGGAGGTTGCAGGGCACCGAGATCGCACAATTGCACTCCAGCCTGGGTGACAGAGCGAGACTCTGTCTCAAAAAAAAAAGAAAGAAATGCAGACACTTGGCCCTGTCCCAGGTCTGCTGCATCAGAACCTGCAATGAACAAGATTCCCCAGGTGATGCCAGCACACCTGGCCTGGACCACACAGGGAACTGGTAGGGCAGGTGATTCCCAGAGACCTGGGGGCCTCACCCACTGTCACCCGCTTCCAGATATCGGCCAGCCTGGGACGGAGATCTTCAATATGCCCGCCATCACCGGAACAGGTAACCCATCCAGCCCTTGCTATATGGCTGCCCAGGTCCCCTGCGCTCCCTCCCCACCCCTGCTCCAGCTGTCATGAAGGGAGGAGGAGCCTTCGCTAGTCCAGGTGTACCCCCTCATTCTGGGATGAACTAACCGCACAGTAGGATTCAGAGTCACACAACAGGCAGGCGAGGCTTGTTCCCCTTGTAGAAAGGACCCTCGCTATGCAGGGAGTCGAGTTAAGATGCCCTCGGGTGGTTAGTAAGTATCAGATGCACCCTCACCAGCTGGAAACTCACCTTGCTGCTTCGCCAGCCTCAGCTGGAGATGCACGTGTCTGGACGAGGGGTGGGCCTGAGCTCAGAGCACAAACCTCCAAGTTCACTCGGGCATTTGTTATAGCTAGACCTTCATTCCTTAATTCCAGCCAGGGAACTGGGAAGCCTTACTTTTTTTTTTTTTCAAGATCAAATACAGGTGTGTGGCAGAGAGAGGTGTAAAATTGACATACACTTTTAAGCTGAAACTTAAGACTTCTATGATCTTTTGGACTTAGGGGTCCCTTGAGGTTAGAGCCCCATCCTCTAGGAGGGCCCCATTGTGTATTTCCTTGGTGAGTCTGGGGTGTGGCCTCCGGGGGTCACTCTGCATGGGCAGGCCTGGCCCAGTGGGGCTGAGGCAGTTTCGGGGTCGGCTGCCTCTGTGTGGGTGCCTGGTTATCCTCTGGTCCTTTGGTGGAAGCCAAGGCCGGGATGGAGGTCGGAGAGGTTTGCTGATCTTCCCCGGGGGACATTCCTGGGCCTTGAGCCCTGGGAATGGTGAGCGAAGGACAGTCATTCAGATATTATCAGGGGGTCATCGAGGCCTCCAAATGGGAGTCCCAACTAGGACACCTCCACCTGCCCAGTGACTAGACACTGGGGGCATTGCCAAGCCTCAGGCAGTGGGAAGAAGACAATTTGGTCGAAACAACAAGAGGGTTAGAAATGAATGTTCCTGGGATGTTCTAAATCTTGAAATAGGTGCTAGACACACAGGTGTATCTGTGTGTACAAACTCATAGCATGGTACAGTGAAGATTTATGCTAACACTTATATGTAAATATTTTGTATTTATCTTTTTAAGACACGGTCTTTCTGTCACCTAGGCCAGTGTGCAGTGGTGCGATCACGGCTCACTGCAGCCTCCGCCTCCCAGGCTTAGATGATCCTCCTACCTCAGCCTCCTGAGCAGCTGGGACTACAGGCACTCGCCACTGCACCCAACTAATTTTTTAACTGTTTTGTAGAGACGGGCTCTCGATATGTTACCCAGGCTAGTCTTGAACTCCTGTCCTCAAGCTGAGGATCCTCCCACCTCGACTGATTTTTGTTTTTTGTTTGTTTGTTTGTTTGACAGAGTCTCGCTCTGTCGCCCAGGCTGGAGTGCAGTGGTGCGATCTTGGCTCACTGCAGCCTCTGCCTCCCGAGTTTAAGCAGTTCTTCCACCTCAGCCTCCCAGGTAGCGGGATTACAGACACCAGCCACTACACCTGGCTAATTTTTGTATTTTTAGTAGAGACAGGGTTTCATTATGTTGGCCAGGCTGATCTCGAACTCCTGACATTAGATGATCCACCCACATTGGGCCTCCCAAAGTGCTGAGACTACAGGCGTGAGCAGCTGCACCCAGCCTGATTTTTTCTTTTTATGCAGTTTTAGTCCACAGGAAGAAATTTTCTAGGCTCCAGTCTTTGCCACTCAGCCTGTGTCAGACTTCACCTTTATAAATGGAGATCGTTAAGCCTGGAGCCAGCTCCATCAGGTCATGGACTCATGGCCTTGGTTAGAAGGCCTGGTCGCGCTGCTGTGATTTCAGCACTCACCCGTGTTGGAAATGTTGCTTTTTCTTCATGCACATGGCTGTTTTTTCAAAAGTGCTGCAGAAATGTGGCCAAGACAGCAGAAAAGGTGTGAGCATCCCTGGCTACAAACGCATTTGAAACCAAAAGGGAAAAGAAAACGCAGGCAGCCAGCAGTTGCTACAGAAACGTGATTTTCAAAGCATCTGCGTCACCTGCAACCTCATGGAAGCCTCGGTTTAGTTTACAAAGGAGCGAGTGGTCAGACGATTTGACCACTTTGTATCCGTACGATTCATTCAGAGGAGAAGTTTAAAAATCCATGAAACTCTTGCCCCGTGGTGGGCACGGTGGGATGGGGATTCACTGGTGGCTTTTGAAAGCAAAGTCTGGTTTAACAAAAATTCTGAAAAGACAGCACCTACAGGGGGTCTGCAAAGGTCCCCCACCTCCACATGGTTCACAAGAAAGAAAAAAGGGAAAGGAAATGTGGTTAACAGAAAAGGAGGTTCCCCTGATTGTCAGGAGGTGTTCTGGAAGCATCCTCTTGGGACCGGTTTGTTGATTCGACCACTTTGTCCTTGGCACTGGGCAGCTGGGCCAGCTGGGGCCGGACCAGGGCTGGTCCCGTGATTGTGTCTACCTCTGCCCTGTCCCCTGCACGCACCGTAACTGCATGGCTACGACCCCGCCCTCAGCGTCCGTCTCTGCACCTCTTTCTCCTCATGGCTCCTGGGTGGGGAGAGGCAGAGGGAGGAGAGTAGGCCCAGCTTGGTGGGGAGGCAGGGGGCTGCACGTCCCAGGTCACACAGGTGGAGATGGGGCAGTGGGAGGACCGTCTGGTCACCTTCTCTCTCTCAGTCCCTTACCCAGCCCCCTGCCAGCCCCCAGCTCTGGCTTGACCCAATTTTCTAGCAGCCTGTTCCCCAACCAGGGTAGCCCTCCCATCTCCCACCCTCTCCATTAAGGCCACTTGGGATTTAAAAAAAAACAAAAAAACAAACAAAAAAAAACAGCCCCAGCTAGGATTGGAGGTGCAGACGGGGCTTGTGATTTCCTAGAGGACAGAATAGGAATGAGAATAGGGGCTGGCGGGGGCATCTGACCTCCCCTACCCCACCTCCCTGGCAGCGCCCAAGAGCTTCCGGGGCCCCAGGTAGAAGAAACCAGCCTCTCTCCTTTTATCACCACCCAGCAGGAAAAAAAGGGTGGGGAGGGATAGGGAAATAAATATGTTGCTTTGCCGAAATGTGCTCACTGTGTATTTCTCTCTCCTCCTCCTCCTCCTCCTCCTCCTCCTCCTTCCCTCTCTCTCCCTTCTCTCTCTCCGTCGCCCCTCTGGCTCCCCCTCCCCGGCCCTCATGTGTCTGTCTGTCTGTCTCTCTCTCCCAGGCCTTATGACCTATAGAAGCCAGGCGGTGCAGGAACATGCCAGCACCAACATGGGGCTGGAGGCCATAATTAGAAAGGCACTCATGGGTAAATATGACCAGTGGGAAGAGTCCCCGCCGCTCAGCGCCAATGCTTTTAACCCTCTGAATGCCAGTGCCAGCCTGCCCGCTGCTATACCCATAACCGCTGCTGACGGACGGAGTGACCACACACTCACCTCGCCAGGTCTGCAGGCCACCCCCGCCCCGCCCCCGTCTGTCCCCACCCCCGGTGTGATTAATCCTCGCTCCTCCGCGCTCCTCTGACAACCCCCTCCTCGAGCTTTGGAGCTTGTGACTTTATTTTTGTGCGTGTTTGACCTCGTTCTGGAGTTTGCTAATCTGAAGCTGGGCTGACACCCCCCAAGTGTCTGCACCCTCTGCCCCCCAGCCCCGGCCCTCCTGCCCACTAGGCCCGAAGCGCTGCCGCCTCCCTCGGACACTCACACTGCCGTCCGCCCCCCAGTCCTCCTGCCTTCTTCCCTGCGGGCAACCGGCTTCTTGGCCCTTCTGTCTCCTTGGGGGAGACCGGGCTGGAGTGAAGCCCCACCCACACTGTGTGGACAGGGGAATGGCAGCCAGGCCTGTACTCAGCATCTGCCAGGCCCACTATGTGTCCTCAGCTGCCCCTTAGCCTGGTGGGGAGGAGCCCAGGGTCTGTCTCAGCCCTGGGAGGCAGGGAGCCTTAGGGGTCAGCCCCCCATCTGCCTGGGTCCCCATAAATACCCTCTGTATCAGGGCAGGGAGCTGAGGAGAGAGTTGCAGTTGTCCAACCTGGACACCGAGGCCCCAAGAAGCTTCTGGAGCCTCTGTGGGGGTCAGGCCTGGCCTCAGGGGTCCTGACTTCTCTGCACGGGGCCTGGATCCTGCCTAGCCTTAGCATGGTCCTGGGGCCACACTCAAACTGGAAGCCCAGCTTCATGCTTAGGGTTCCAGCCCCTGGGGCTAGGGTTGCTGCAGGACAGCCCGGGGGCTATTGCAAACAGCAGACAGTTTAGCCACCTCCCCCTGCCCAGCAGAAACTCATCTCTACCCTCCGGGCTCATGGCTGGCCATCTGGTCAACCCTGGCTTCCCAGCTGGGGTGGGCAGCAGGGAGGAGGGGTTCACGTCGCCACTCTCCCTCCCTCTTTGGAGGGCCCGTGGCAGGACCTCACCCCGCCCCTGTGGCCCCACCGCAGTGTCAGTGCTGTCTTCACTGCCCAACGCAGCCCCTTCCCATCTTGTCCCCCTGCAGGTGGCGGCGGGAAGGCCAAGGTCTCTGGCAGACCCAGCAGCCGAAAAGCCAAGTCCCCAGCCCCGGGCCTGGCGTCTGGGGACCGGCCACCCTCTGTCTCCTCAGTGCACTCGGAGGGAGACTGCAACCGCCGGACGCCGCTCACCAACCGCGTGTGGGAGGACCGGCCCTCGTCCGCAGGTGGGCACCAGGTGGGGACAGGGCTGGGCTCGCCGAGCCCCCCGACACTGGGCTGTGAATGCTGCTGCCGGGGCACTGAAGGCTGAGCGCCTGCTGCGTGCAGAGCTCAGACTCGGGCCTGTTCTGTGGAAACGCTGTCCACGGGCCTGGGCAGCCGAGCCTGGCTCACGAACCGTCAGGATGCTTCCTCCAGGGGCACAGGCAGAGGAAAAGGGTGTGGCTGGGGCCGGCCAGATCACATGGGCCTGGTGGGCCATCCAGGGGAGCCTGGACTTCCTTTGATGGGTAGTGAGGAGCCATGGAGGGCTTTCGGAAGGGAAATGCTGATCTAACGTAGGGTCAGAAGGCCCCTGGGAGAACAGACCAGAGGAACGGTGAATAGGCTACTGCTATCGTCCAGGCAGAAGACAGCAGGGTGTGACCGGGGACGGAAGTAGAACAGGTGAAGAGAGGCAGACGGTTCTGAGACCTGTTCGCAATTAGAAAGAGCTGGGAGGGCTGTTGGACAGAAACGCTGAGGCCTCCGTTTCCCGGTGTGGTGGGCAGGCGGCCAGCAGGGGTTGCCGGGCTCACAGAGGCCTCCTGGGCATCTTCTGCTTCTTCCCGCAGGTTCCACACCATTCCCCTACAATCCCCTGATCATGCGGCTGCAGGCGGGTGTCATGGCTTCCCCACCCCCACCGGGCCTCCCCGCGGGCAGCGGGCCCCTCGCTGGCGCCCACCACGCCTGGGACGAGGAGCCCAAGCCACTGCTCTGCTCGCAGTATGAGACACTCTCCGACAGCGAGTGACTCAGAACGGGGGAAGGGGGGGCGGTGTCAGGTCCCAGCGAGCCACAGGAACAGCCCGGCAGGAGCAGGGTGGCTGCCAACTCCCCCCACCGAGGAAGGAGCCCCTGAGTCCGCCTGCGCCTCCATCCATCCGTCCGTCCAGAGCCGGCATCCTTGCCTGTCTAAAGCCTTAACTAAGACTCCCGCCCCGGGCTGGCCCTGTGCAGACCTTACTCAGGGGATGTTTACCTGGTGCTCGGGAAGGGAGGGGAAGGGGCCGGGGAGGGGGCACGGCAGGCGTGTGGCAGCCACACGCAGGCGGCCGGGGCGGCCAGGGACCCAAAGCAGGATGACCACGCACCTCCACGCCACTGCCTCCCCCAAATGCATTTGGAACCAAAGTCTAAACTGAGCTCGCAGCCCCCGCGCCCTCCCTCCGCCTCCCATCCCGCTTAGCGCTCTGGACAGATGGACGCAGGCCCTGTCCAGCCCCCAGTGCGCTCGTTCCGGTCCCCACAGGCTGCCCCAGCCAACGAGATTGCTGGAAACCAAGTCAGGCCAGGTGGGCGGACAAAAGGGCCAGGTGCGGCCTGGGGCAAATGGATGCTCCGAGGACTGGACTGTTTTTTTCACACATCGTTGCCGCAGCGGTGGGAAGGAAAGGCAGATGTAAATGATGTATTGGTTTACAGGGTATATTTTTGATACCTTCAATGAATTAATTCAGATGTTTTACGCAAGGAAGGACTTACCCAGTATTACTGCTGCTGTGCTTTTGATCCCTGCTTACCGTTCAAGAGGCGTGTGCAGGCCGACAGTCGGTGACCCCATCACTCGCAGGACCAAGGGGGCGGGGACTGCTGGCTCACGCCCCGCTGTGTCCTCCCTCCCTCCCTTCCTTGGGCAGAATGAATTCGATGCGTATTCTGTGGCCGCCATCTGCACAGGGTGGTGGTATTCTGTCATTTACACACGTCGTTCTAATTAAAAAGCAAATTATACTCCAGTTACAAAGGTTTCTTCTCTACCTCAGACTGGGCAGCCAATAGGGCAGGCAGCTGGGGTTCAGGGGACAGCGGGAGGATACCCCTGGAGGGCCAAGGCCACATCCCCGAGTCACCAGGGAGTGGATCCTTTTGCAAGTTGAATATTTATACCCTTGGTAAGGACATCACCATGAGGGCATCAAATAGTCACATCTGTGGTGAAGGTATCAAGTGTTCACACCCATGGTAAGTGTGTCAGATGTTCACATGGGTTCACACCCATGTGTCAGGTATTCACACAATGGTGAGAGTGTCAGGTATTCACACGATGGTCAGGGTGTCATGTTCACACTCATGGTGAGAGGGTGTCAGGTATTCACACCCATGTATCAGGTATTCACACCATGGTGAGGGTGTCAGATGTTCACACATGGTGAGTGTCAGGTGTTATACCATGGTGTCAAATATTCACACCATGGTGTCAGGTATTCACACCGTGGTGAGGGTGTCATGTTCACACTCATGGTGGTGAGGGTGTCAGATGTTCACACTCATGGTGAGGATGTCAGGTATTCACACCCATGTGTCAGGTATTCACACTCATGGTGAGGATGTCAGATGTTCACACTCATGGCAAGAGTATCAAATATACGCAGGGTGAGGGTGTTGGGTGTTCACACCCATAGTGAAGGTATCTAATATTCACATCCATGGAGTCCAGAATGGCCATCACTTCCTAATTGGAGTATTTTAATGTCATCCCTGCCCACGGAGATCATGAAAGGGGATGTCCCGGTGTGTTTTGAATACAGGCAGGAGAGAGAGCAACCTCTGCCAGCTTGTTCAGGTGCTTCTTGGGTTCAGGTGTACCACATCTTGGGTGTGCCCTGTCTTGTGCCCGCAGCATCCCTTCTGGAGCAGAGTGGAACGTGGGAATGGCCACAGTTCTTCGCTATTGACCCAGTCACCCTTGGCCTTGTCCCTTGGTGCCAGTGGCCTGGGCCCTCCCCCTCATTTTCCTGCCCTTTCCCTACGCTGCCACAGCGGCACGGCTGCCCCTCCACACTCCCCCAAAGCCTGACACCCCACCTGGTGCCCGGTCCTGTGTGCAGCGTCAGTCCCCGGAGCCAGATTGGGTGGCTGAGCTGGAAGGGCGTCAGAGAGACTTCATTTGCCCACTGGTCCCCAGGTATAGCTACCGGCGCCCTGGCATGGGGAGTGCACTGGGGTCCCCTGTGGTGCCACTGCCTGCTTCCCTAGAGGGAGGAAGCCCACCTTTGCCCTGGAGCTTCCCCTGCTGATCCGGAGTGGCTTGAAGCCTCCCGGTAGGGCTTCTATCTGGACAGCCCCATCGCAACCTCTTAGCCATCCTATGTCCCCAAGCCCATGGGGACAGCGCTGGCCTGAGGGTGGCCTCTGAGGCCTGCCCCCATCCTAGAGCAGAGGTCAGAGAACCTTTCCTATTGGCAGAGCCATGAGGTCAGCTCTGCCCCAATGGCATTCCTGGAGCCACTGTGGAGTGAGGACCCCCAGTTTGTGTCCCACTCCACCCAAGACCTACCAGATGTGTAGACAGTTGGCAGCCAGGAAGCGCCTGCCCTGCGAAAGCTGAGTCCTCCTGCTGGGTGGGTTCCCAGGGTGGCCCCGGCTTCCCCTAAAACCTTTGGGAGTGCAAAGGGGGCGGGAGGTGGGCCCTCTGCCCCTCATAGGCACAAGATAATCTGCAAAGCAGGGCATTCTCTTGTTGCTCTTCCTTCAGAAGTGCGTCTGAGTCGTGCTAAGCATGGGCGTCCCAGGATCCTGGAATTCTGCCTATCGCCATCCCTCAGCCTTCAGGCCCAGGCAGTCTGGGGTGCTGACCTCAGTTCACCCAGAAAGAGGCAGTCCCAAATCCCCAAAGAGGGCCCACCCTGGCCCAGCTACTGGTAAGCAGGGACAAAGGGGTGGTGCCAACACAGAATCCAGCCTTGGGGGTTCTGATGGGGATTTGCCAGCAAGGATGGCCAAGGCTGGGGGTCCCTGGCCCTGTGCTGGTGTCTGACCAGCCTCACATCCAGCACTGCAGAAACCAGCCCCACAGGACTGGGGGCAGTGAAAGGGAGAACCATGGTCTGCTGGAAGCAGAAATTGCCACCTTCTGCCCCGACCCTCCCAGGGGACCCAAAGCCTTCAGGGCCCAGGCTTGCCCAGGGTCCTGCCTCCCCTGGAGTGGGGACCAGGGAGGAGGGGCATCCTCAGGGGCTCTGCCCAGCCTCACTGGCTCTCGGTGTCCCACCCTGATTACTGTGCCCAGGTTACAAATAAGCAGAAGCCTTGGGCCCATGCAGGTCCTGGATTCCAGCTTGGTGATTGCGATCTGTGTGAACTTGGGGATGCTTCGGGTGCCCTCTGGGCCTTGGTTTCTCATCTGTTCGCCGGGCTCTGATGCGTCCCAACAGGGCTGAGCCTGGCACTGGGCTGTAGTTCTGAGGCCGGCAGGCAGATGGCAGTGTGGAGCCGGCAAAGGGCCCTGTCCCAGGCAGTCCTGCCCTCCACCCAGGGCACAGAGCGGCCCCTACCCAGAATCCAGGATGGGTCGGGGTGGTGGTCATGCCAGCCGCCAAGGGTTACCCACTCACGTCGGTGAGGCCCAAGATCCCACAGCATCTCGTTCAGCCACCAGTTAGACCAGAGAGATGGGAGTGGATCACAGAGCTCAGCCCTCACGGTCGTCACCACCAGCCCCCATCTCTGTGCCTCTGAATTGGTACCACTCAGCACCACGGCGTATCTTCTCTGAGGACCAGGGACTTAGACCCAACCCAGGCAGTTGTTTGCAGGTGCATGGAAAGCTCGCAGCCTCCTGCCCTCAGAGGGTCCACTCTGTCTCCCAGCTACAAGCCAGTTGGTCCTCAGCCTTCAAAGAGGTCATCCCACCTGCCCCCAAAGAAAGAGGTCATCCCATCTACCCCCAAAGAAAGAGGTCATCCCATCTACCCCTAAAGAGGTCATCCGACCTACCCCCAAAGAAAGAGTTCATCCCATCTACCCCCAAAGAAAGAGGTCATCCCATCTACCCCTAAAGAAAGAGGTCATCCCACCTACCCCCAAAGAAAGAGGTCATCTGAAAAGAAAGAGGTCATCCCACCTACCCCCAAAGAAAGAGGTCATCTGACCTACCCCCAAAGAAAAAGGTCATCCCACTTACCCCTAAAGAAAGAGGTCATCCCACTTACCCCTAAAGAAAGAGGTCATCCTACCTACCCCTAAAGAGGTCGTCCCACCTACCCCCAAAGAAAGACATCATCCTACCTACCCCCAAAGAAAGAGGTCATCCCACCTACCCCCAAAGAAAGAGGTCGTCCCATCTACCCCCAAAGAAAGAGGTCATCCCATCTACTCCCAAAGATGTCATCCACCCGTGTCTTGTGTGGCTGTTTCATTGCTCCATCTTTAAATTGAAGACTCCTGCTGTTCCCCTGACCCCTATCTCCCTGGAAAACTCCTATACACACTTCAAAACCCAGCTGGGGCATTACTTCCTTGAAGAGCACACTACCCTGGCCTATCTTCTCTCCCCTCTGGGTCTCTGATAACACAGTGCAATCCTTGTCTCAAACCCAACAGAGCCCTTGAGGGGCAGAGCTCTTGTCTTTCCTCTCCTGACCCTGCCTTTGGCTCTGAACCTCCCTGGCAAGTGTGTTGTGAACTGACACTGCATCTAGTTCTCAAAAGAAAGCTAGAAAGAGCTCTCTGTAAAGGACAGTTGGTGGCAAATGTCACCATGTCTTAGGACGTCGGGAAGTTGGTTAAATGCAGATTCCTGGGTCCACCTAGACAGTCTGATGCTCTAGGTCCAGGGTGGGGCCCAGGAATCTGTGTTTTCAACAAGCAGCCCAGGGATTTCTGGTGGGGGTGGTTGGCGACCCTCATTAGGATGGCAGGGACGGTGCCCAGGGTTGGAGCTAGGCCCTCACCTGGAACCTGGCTCCTTCACTTCCATCTGATCAGGAGGTCTCCAGTAAGTGCACAAAAGTCTCTGTAGAAGGAGGCCTGGCCACCAGCCCCAAGAGCTGCTGCCCAGAGAGGGGGCAGCAACGGACTGGTCCCAAAGCCCCTGGGGTTGGCTCCGGACAAGCTTTCCTGGGATGACACAGATAAACTGGAGCAGTGGCTTCCTGAAGGAGGCAGGTCTAGGGAAGGGAATAGGCTGAGAGGAGAAAACCTGTGTGGGCAAAGGCTGGGAGGTGAGGCCCAGCCAGGGACCCTCAGGAGCCCACCACCATGGGCTGGACGCGAGTCCTTGTGGGGGCCCAGGAGTGTCTGGGGTGGTGAGCTATTACTTAATAAGGTAACTTGGCGGTTTTCTGAAATCAGGGCAGTTTTGTCTTGCAAGGGTGCTGATGGATTGTGAGGGAGAATTAGACCTGGGAGCCTAGTGTGGGACCAGGATAAGGGGCTGGCAGAGTGGAGAGGCCAGGACACAGCCCCCTCGCCCTGGGGAGGGGGTCGGGGACAGACACCATCGTAGAGGGGGCAGGGGGCTTGGGGATCAGCACGATGCAAGGGCAGCGTGTCACGGCCAGCTGCCTGGTCCTGGCCCCGTCATTCGACCCCACCATGGCTCAGTTTCCGCGTCTGTCGAATGGGGTAGTGGTATTGCTATGGGGAGTGACTGCTACCTAAAAGCTATTGTTTTTTTTTTGGTTTGGTTTGGTTTGGTTTGGTTTGTTTGTTTTTTTACATAGCCGCTGTTTGCTCACCTGTATGGGAATCAGATAGTGGCCAGAGGCAAGGGACAACCGCAGAGGTGGGGAGGGAAAAGAAGCTGCAGGTGGTCGGCAGCAGTGGCTCATTTGCAAATCTGGGGAGCTGGCGCTGGTGGAAGGGTTCTCTGGCCATTCTGTCCTTGAGAGGCTAAGGAGGGCCATCAAAGAAAATTCAGTCGTTTACAGATTCTCTAGAAAGCCGAGAGGGCTCAGCGGTCTGCAAGCCACCAGCTGTCCTCACACGGACACTTCCTCTGGAGGGTGGGCGGGGGCACACGCTTCCTTCGCAGGATTCTCCTCACCCTTTGCAGGGCCATCGTGAAGATGAAACAGATTAAATACACGACATGCTCCCAGCAGAGCCAGGCACAGTGTGGGTGCTATGCAGGCCCTGGTTTTCGTTCCCATTCTGGCAAGGAAGAGATGGGACCAGTGTCGACTTCAGTGGACTTGCAGGGAAGGAGCACCGTGTGCAGGGCAAGGAAGGGGGCTGCTGAATCTCATTTTAGGTCTGGGAGGTAAAGACCTTCCGCTCATTTTGCAGATGCTTAGGGAAGTGAAGTGACCTGTTCCTTTTCCAGCAACGGAGCCCATCCTGTGCCAGTTTCCCCTCCCCGGGGCCTGGTGGGTGACAGTTGCCCCTCTGAGGACATCACCAGGGTCTGGCACGGCACATTGAATCTTGCACATCTGGTGTGCCTGGGCTGGGGGGAGATGGGGAAAGGCGCTATAGCCAGCAGCACGCGAGGGCTGGGCAGTTGAGGACAGCAGCCAGTCTCTGTTTCAGGGATGGAAGTCCCCAAGGGCTAGGATCAGACAGAACCAGTGCTTCTTTCTGCCTGTCTCCAGGTCTGCTGGGTTCCCCTAGGACAAATGAGCTGCTTCAAGGGAAAAGCATGTGCACTTGGGGGCCTCAGAGCGGTTGCCCTTGCCCTCTCCTTTCACCTTCTGCCTGGCTGGGCTTCCCTGGGCCCCTGCATGACCAGCAGGCAGGCTGGGCCTCCAGCATCATCAGCAAAGGCAAAAACCATTTGTGTGGAAGAGCCACCGCAGGAGGTCCACCAATTGCAGGCTCTCAGAGGCGGGCGTGTTCTCTGGGTTCTCCAGGAAACGGGCTGAGATGGAGTTAGGAGGGTAAGAGGTTTTGCACAGTAATGCCTGTGAAAGGGGAGTGAGGAATGGGACGGGACAGGAAGAGTCTGGCAGGCCATGAGATCTGACGGTTTCAGCTGATTCCACCTGAGCTCCAGAGCAAGACCGATCCCAGGGGAACCTCCATGTTTGTTGAATTCATTGGCACTATAATTGCACATGTCAGAAACCCTTATCCATTTTCCTTTCGAGATGGTGAGAGATCAAGGTTGTGATTGAAAATCAGGCTTGTGGAGTTGAATTTGCATGGATTAAGGAAGGTGCAAAGAATGCCACCCCTAGCAGGCATCTGTAGGGAATCCCATGAGTAAAGCAGGGCTCAGGTCTTGCGGCGCGCTTCTGTCCGTGTAGACCAGTGGAGGCCTCAAGATTCGTCCTCGAGTTGATGTGAACCTGTGTTGGACTCAGCCTCTCTGGCTTCCATCCCCCCTTCCCTGTTAGGGGCCGTCCTCCATCAAAGCAGGCAGCTGGTGGTTTAGAGTGTCCCGATCTTGGGTTCAGATCCTGGCTCTGCCTCCTACCAGCTGCGTCCTACCAGCGTGGGCAAATGACTTAACCCCTCTGCGCCTTACTTTCTCCTCTGTGAAGTGGAGATGCGGTCGCATCCATGTCAGCGGGTAGGGATGGCAGGCAACTTTTCATATGCAATGTTCCCTACAGAGCCTGGAATCCAAGGAGTGCTCTGAATTAGCACGCATAGCATTCCCACTAGGGTTAGCTTAACCACTGCCAGACCAGGGTGTGGACCTCAAGAGGCTACCACCAGTCCTGACCATGGCAATCTTGTGACGCATCCCCTTGAAAGACCTGTCCCCAGCAGTCTCTGTGGCAAAAGACACTCCCTTATCCCCTGCCTCCACCAACTCCAGAGCCTCGGAGCAAATTCTAGCCTGATTTTCCAGTCTGACTCACTGTCCCCTGGCTGCCGAGTGTCCCCTTTAACGCACTCACGATCTCCATGGAGCCCCACGGGCCTCTCCAAGGGTGAGATGGAGAGAAACAGATTGTAAGGTGCGTCCCAGCCGCCTGCTCCGCAGTGGCAGCCAAGGCTCTTCTCCAGGGATGCTGTGGGTTGAAGGGCTGGCCAGAGCGGAGGACCAGGATATGGAGCTGAAGACATGCACACCATCAAAAGTGCAGATGCCCGGGCCCGTCCAAGGAACTGCCCCCCAGATCTCAGTCCCTAGGTAGGTCCCAGGCCTCTGCATTTATTTACTAGCTCTTGGGTGGAGCTGGTGTACCCTGAGGCTGTCTACAGGGGTAGGGGCTAAGTGCTTCTTTGCTCCTTTGATCAGGGCCAAGGCTGGCTCCTTAGGGCACAAGCTCCGGAGTGGAAAAAAAGTGATGGCCACACAGGAAAAGGGGCCTGGAGACCCATCTTCCCCTTCCCCAACCCCAGCGGGAGCTGAGGGTCTCACAGACAGAAAAGGAAGTCCCGTTGGGTTTGTACAGTTTATTAAGATAATCAATCAATTTCTTAAGTTATTCCTTTGTTAACCAGAAAGCATCTCTGGAGGGAAAATGCACTCTCTGCATAGATACATAAAAATATGTCAGTCATTTTGCCCCTCCTGGATGTGAATGGAATCTCCCCATCTCACCTCTGCAGAGGGAGCTCAAGCCCCGGGGAACCTTCCCCTCCCCTTTTATGGGTTAGGGGCAACCCCCAACTGCGGGGTGCATTCAGGTCTGAGGGGGGAGGAAGGTTCAGAGGGGCATCTCCTCAGCACCCTGCCCCACTGCCGGCTTCTGGGGTGTTTGTTCAGCGGCTTGCTGGGCTGCCCCAGGCTGGGGACTCCCCCAGCTCCCCGTGCATCCTGGCTTGTTCCAGGGAGCCCTGAGCCAAGTCTTCGTCTGGCTCTTGTTCCTCTCACAACATCCCACGGGCAGGGGTGAGCCTGCCGCAGGAAGGAGTAAGGTGCTGTCATTGCGGAATCGATTGCGCACAGGAACGCAGGCTGAGGGCGGCTGCCCATTCCCCTCAGTGTCTCTTTAAACTGACAGCTGAGCTCCGACTCCCTCGAGTTCAGACCCGGCCTCACACAGGTGGCAGCATTTCCGAGAGCTTCACCGCCTCCACTGGGCACTTGGTTTTGACATCAAGGGTTCTAGTCCTGGAGGCGGTGCGTGGATGGGTGTCAGCTGGGGAGGCCCTGCAGGTGAGGCTCCAAAGGCTGAGCACCAACCTTTCCATTTTGACGGGCAGTGCCCCAAATCTTCGACACTGGAGGGCACGGGACACTGGCAAGGCCATGGCTCAAAGTATTTCTAGGCCTTCCCCGCCCCTAATATAACCAACTCCAGCCCTGGCATCAGCATCCGGCCTTCGCCCAACCTCCTGGCTCAACGTCCACCAGAGGCGGCTGAGCCACAGCTCCAGACCTCTCGGTGCAACCTGCATGTGTGTGAAAAGGCTGTTTTGGAAACACCCCAGGCCAGCAGCAGGGAAGAGAGGCACCCCTCTTCCCTCACACACGGCCTTGGCCACCAGCCTGGGACACATGGGGTGGCAGGGCTCTCGGAGAGTGGCAGCTATGCCCACCGGCTGAGGCTGGGATGCCTCTGTCCTCGCACTGCTTGGGGCTGTTCTCTGGTCAAGGGCCCGCTATGGACCCATTCTTCTCCCCTGACCCTGGAGGTGGCCACCACCTAACAGTGCGTGCCCCTACTGCCTTGCCAGCTTAAGTAAGTGCTAAAAAAAAAAAAAATAGATGCTTTTATTGAGTCCTTGACACCAAAACAAGGAGACCACCACCTAGCCTGTAGGTCAGGGCAGGTAGCCGGGAGCCGCCTCCTTCCACACGGGTCCTTGGGCTGGCAGCCTCCCTTCCTGCCTCCTGCCCGAGTGCCAGGCCGAGCTCATTGTGTCCATCCTCCCGGCTCCTCCCCAGGGCTCCCGGCTCCTCCAGCACCCCAGGCCGGCCCCAGCCCCGTCAGAGCGTGGCAGGGCCCAGGAGGCTGGGGGCGGGGTCCTGGCACAGCTGCAGCTGCACGCTGGCAGTGAACCAGCAGCTGGGCCGGCCCAGACTGCAGTGCAGGGTGGTCCGGAAAGTGCTCCTGGCGTGCTTGGGGAAGATGATGGTGGTGCTGCGGAAGTGCAGGGCGCGCGGGCGCGGCTCCAGGGTCAGCTGGCTGCGGTAGTTGCGCCACGTGCAGTTGGGCGCCGCCACGATGGTCTCGCTGTAGGCCGTGACGGTGGGCACGGGCGCATAGAAGACCTTGTCCTGGAAATGCTTCTCCGAGGCGTACTTGACCTCAGAGTTGCAGCTGGAAAGGGCAGGAGGGAAGCAGAGTGAGCCCAGGATGGGGGGCAGCCCGATTCCCTGCCCACAGCGTGGACACAAAAGGGCCCTGGGCAGATGCTCTGAAGCCTAACGGGTGTGGGCTGCTCTGAAATGTCAAGGTCAAGAAGGTCAAAGAAGGACTGAGGGACTGTCTTGGCTTCACAGAGACTAAACAGGCGAGACAGCTTAACGCAGTGAAGGACCTCGACTGGATCCTGAACTGTGGAGAAAAGTGAGCCCGGAAAGGACCTGATCGGGACGATGGGTGAAACTGAGCCGCGTCGTGTGGGTTAGGTGCTGGCGTCACCGTGCGCACTTCCCTGACGTTGACAACTATGCTGCTGTCATGGAAGAGGATGTCCCTGTTCTTAAGAGACACACTGAAGTATCTGGGGGCTAAAGGGCAGGATGTCACCAATTTCCTCTCAAATAGGGCAAGATATAAACAACCAGTGAACCTGTTTGAGAGGCACGTGCAACCTTTAAAAAAGTTTGAAATTGTATCAAAATACGTTTTCCAAAAAGTCCCTTCAACACCCCTGGAGGAGTGGCCGACTAGTATCCCCCAGTTCCACGTCCAGAGCTTTAGGAAATCAAACTGGAAGCTCTGGGAGGAAGAGAATCCTCCCCATCTCACTCCCCACTGAATCCCCAGGGGTGATCACAAAAGACTTGTGAAGGGATCAGAGGTCCCGAGAGTCAAGGCATCTGTCCTCCACCCTTGCTGGCCTTCTGGTGATCTAATTTTGGCTTTTGCATTTTAAAAACTAGACGATGAAGGCTGTTTGGGGGTTGAAAAATAACTTAGAAGTGGACCCGTTTGTCTCCTGGGACCATTGACTGGCTGGCGGGGTCGCAGGCCGTAGGTCTCAGACGCTTGGCTGGCCCCACTCGACAGGGACGAGTGGATGAAGAGAGCCCCGCAGATATGTGGGCAAGACTCACGGATCCCACACTCCACCCTTGAGAAGCCTGAGCCCCAGCAGCTTCAGAGGAGGGCAAATCGATGTGGGATGTTCCCAAGCAGGGGCACCTTAATTCAATTCGGATGCCGCCTAAGATGTTATATGCATGGGAGGGCACCCAATGTACTTACAGTGCAATAGCTCATGGGTGGCCTCAAGAACCTAAGTTACAGTCACAAAGAACATGGAGCAGCTGAGTGTCCCCCTAATACTTGGACAACAGAGTGGAAAGCAGTCCTGAGTTGCCTAAATGGTTAGGTTGTGAATACCTAACAATCTGCCAGGGCTGGGTGCGGTGACTCACACCCGTAATCCCAGCATTCTAGCAGGCTGAGGCAGGAGAATCACTTGAGCCCAGGAGCTGGAGACCAGTCTGGGCAACATAGTGAGACCCCATCTCTGCAAAAAATACAAAAATTAGCTGGGCATGGGGGTGCACACCTATAGTCTCAGCTACTCGGGAGGCTGAGGGAGGAGGACTGCTTAAGCCCAGGAAGTTGAGGCTGCAGTGAGCCATGATCCCACCACTGCACTTCAGCCTGGGTGACACAGTGAGATCCCATCAAAAAAAAAAAAAAAAAATCTGGCAGGAGAAGGGAGGGAGAGTTAGGGTGCACAAGTCGTTATGTTTATAATTTCCCATTTTTTCTGAGAGGTTGGATTTAAAATAAAAGCCTGTTGGAGGAGAAGGTAAATGGTGAAATGGGACATGGCTGAATAGGCCTGGGGTGGGGGCATGGGGTGGATACAGAGGGTCCCTTGGAGTCAGAGTCTTTTAAAAATCAGTTTTGTCTGTGGCTAAGATACGGCCATCCTCCCCAGGGGGCAGCATCCAGAGGGGCTGCCTCGAGGGTAGGGAGCCTCCTGAACCCCCAGCTTGGCCTAGTCCCCACCCCCATCCCACAAGAGAGTCAGGACCAGCACCCAACCCCCCGCCCCCTCCTCCCGCACAGAGCCCAGCGGCCCACTCACCGGATCTCATGTGTGGGTTCCGGGTTCACCTTGATGCTCTCCCCAAAGAACACTGGCAGCATCCGGGGCCTCATCTCCGACGCCGGGGGATTTGGGAGTTGGGAGGGGGGCTGTGGGGAAAGCCAGGAACGCGGGATTATACAGCCCCTTGTCGCAGTGGTCTCAGCTCCCTGCTGGGTACACAGGACCACCTGACCCCTCTGGCCCTGGCTTGGTCTGGAAGCTGCTTTGTGGGGCCCATCAGGAAGCCCACCCCAGCCCCCCTCCGTGGGATCCAGGCATTCAGGGGTCTGCCCAGCTCTCCACCACCAGCCTGCCCCCCAGCTCCCAGTTCTCAACAAGGGGTGTGGTCATGGCCTGTCACTGCAACCTCCAGGCCACACCCACCCCGGAGCCCGGCTCAGAGCCCTGGAGAACTGGGATCCCTCTGTGCTCTTTGCGGGGCCGAAACCACACTCGACCTGGAGAAAGGGTTTCCAGCCCTTCTTGGTGCCACCCAAGGCTCGGGTAACCTCCAGAGGGGTAGAGACCCCACCACACCTGTGTCTGTGGCACACCTGCCAGGGAGGAACACACAGGTGGGAGCTGGCCAGGCCTGTAGAGGGGCACAGGAAGCTGATCAGAATGGCAGATGTCTGCAGGAGGGCAGGGTGGGCCTACCCAGCATCCACATCTTCTAGAAATGGCACCACATCTCCTGAGGACAAGGACTGGATTGGATATGGGCATGTAACCCACACTGGGCCAATGAGAGCCCTACCCAGGTTCTCCTCCAGAGCTGTGGAGACAGCCCCCGCTGTGGGGGCTGAGAATGTAGGGGGGTTGGAAACCAGTGGAAATGGAGCTACGCTGAGGAGAGCAGGAGTCAAAGATGTGAAAGATCGAGTCTTTCCAACATTGTTCAAATGCCTGGATCAAGCCACACCTGAAACTGTCCCTCAGTTGTGAGCACCAGCAAATCCATTTTGAGGCTTCAGACCATTCCAGCTGCCTTTCTGTGGCTTAGAAGAATCTTGGCAAGGTGGGGAAAGAGAGTTCTATGGGAACAGAAGCCATCCACAGCCCCTTCAGAAAGAGCCCCTTCAGACAGACACAAAGAAAGCACTCTCTGTTCCCCTCCCAAATCCACCCCACAGCTCCACGCTGGGAAGTTCTTTCTCTGGTCTGTTTTAAAGTCTGTCCCAAAATTCCACTCCCTGTGGAAGCAAAGACCATCACAGACATGCCCCTGCCCAGTGCTCCTCACAGGAAGTGGCCTAAGGACCCCCACCCCATCGTACAGTCCACCTCCAGACTCAGCCTCACAGGCCTTTCCCTCTTCCACCAACCCAGGAAAACCCCGTCCATCTGTACTTGGGGGTCCTTCAGGGCCAGCCCAGCAAAGTGAGCGTCTTGAAGTAGAGATTTCACTCAGGGCAGGGCCAGGAGGCTCTGCTTCTAAAGCCTTTTTTTTTTTTTTTTTTTTTAGACAGGGTCTCCCTCTCTGTCACCCAGGCTAGAGTGCAGTGGTGCAATCATGGCTCACTGCACGCCTCGAACTCCTGGGTTCAAGCAATCCTTCCACCCCAGCCTCCCACATAGCTGGCACTACAGGTGCATGCCACCACGCCCCAGCCAATTTAAAAAACAATTTCTGCAGAGACAGGCTCTCACTCTGTTGCCCAGGCTGATCTCAAATTCCTGGGCTCAGGTGATCCTCCTACCTTGGCCTCCCAAAGAGCTGGAACTGCAGGCATGAGCCACCGCGCCTGGCCCCTAAAGCCTTTTAAGGCAGCCCTAGATGTTCTCCTTGAGGTGTTGCTGCAATACTCAAGTCACGGCCAACCTGTGAGGAGCACATGGTGAGAGCCAGAAAGAGGCCCTTGCTCTTCGATGCCATTGAGATTGGGGATGTTTGTTACGAGGCATCCCCCCGCCTGACTAGCCTATGCTGGGATAGCAGGGGGCCTGGCAAGGCCACTCCCTAGGGCCTCTGCTGGAACTACACGTGCCCGCACCAAGGGCTCAGGGAGGTGAAGGGCAGGGCTTTAAATAACCCGCCTATTTTTCAGATAGCTTGTTCATCACCGAGGTTATGAATAATAGACCCGGAGCGTATGAATAGCACAGCTTTGGAGAAAGCATGAGTGCAGATGCGAAGAGATGCTCGCAGCCACGGCAGAATGTCTTTCATTCAGCTCACCCACTGCGCACCTACTGTGTGCTGGCACTGCGCTCTCTACTGCTGCTACAGTGGTAAACAGAGAGGGTCTCCTCACCTCATCGGAGCTTGCTGCCTGAATCCCCCACTACTCTCACCAATGTCCCACCAGTGGACTAAGATTCCAACTGTCGGGAGGACTGTGATCATCAGGGTGATGAGGGCACCAGGTAATCAGGGAGGGCTTCCCTGTGCAGTGCCACTCAGGATGTGATTGAGGGGTGAAGCAGAGTCCACTGTGGCCCCGGGGCCCACAAGTCCTGGAGTGCCCCCATTGGGCACCAGGGCCACACAGCCACAAACAGCACCCAGGACACCCGCACGCCCTCAGCCCTGCCTCCCCCTGGCATGCAGGCCATGCCCTGGGACCCTGTTCTAGGGCTTCTAATACAGAGGCCACTAGCTGCATGGGGCTATTCAACTTAAATTCATTACAATTCAGTAGGTTGAAAAACGCCATTCCTCATTCACACCCACCACACGCTGGCAGCTGTCCCACTGGCCGGGGCAGATCCAAAACATGCTCACTGTCACAGCAAGCATCCTGCACAGGCCGCCCTAGCGGGATGCAGGTTGTGGGTGAGGTTCCAGCCGGCAGGCCAGCCCCCGCCCCAAATGACCACCGCATGCTGTGTGCAGAGGCCCTCAAAGAAGAGGCCCCAAGATGTCCCCATCAATGGCTCCGCTCCCCCCAGAGCCACTCAGGCTGCTGTCTGGGCAGGTCCTGGGTTTGCCCCTGGCTCTGTCTGCCTGTGTCAAAATGGGGAGGGATGAAGGTGCCTGGAGTGGAGGCAGGGACCCAAGGGAGGTGAGTCTGGTCTGAAACCTGCAGACCCTCTCCCTGGGAGGTGGGGCATGGCCCAGTGTGACCAAGACGAGATGGACCCACAGAGGTCCTTGAGAGAAGCAGTGAGGGTCAAGGCATGGACACCAAAAATGCAGCCAGAGGTGGCTTTCCAAGGACAAGGGCAGTGTGGGTAGAACAGGGTCCTCCCCCAAAGCCCATGTCCACGCAGACCCTGTGGACAGGATCTTATTTGGAATAGGGCCTTTTCAGGTGGAATTGAGGCTCCTGAGATGAGGTCATCTCAGAGGAGGGTGGGCCCTAAAGCCAATGACTGGTGTCCCTACGAGAAGAGTAGACACAAGCCAGAGGCGGTGGCTTACACCTGTAATCTTAGCACTTTGGGAGGCCGAGGTGGGTGGGTCACTTGAGGTCAGGAGTTTGAGACTAGCCTGGCCAACACGGTGAAACCCCGTCTCTACTAAAAATACAAAAATTAGCCAGGCGTGGTGGCGCACACCTGTAATCCCAGCTACTAGGGAGGCTGAGGCAGGAGGATCACTCAAACCCAGGAGGCAGAGGTTGCAGTGAGCCGAGATCTGCACTCCAGCCTGGGCGACAGAGTGAGACTCTGTCTCAAAAAAAAAAAAAAAAAAAAAGAGTGGACACAGATGCACAGAGACGATGTGGAGGCAGGGATGGCAGGGGCACAGCCACAAGCCAAGGAGCACCTGGAGCCACCAGAAGCCAGAGAGGCAGGAAGGAGCCTCCCCTGGGGCCCTCTGAGGCAGTGTGGCCCTGTCGACACCTCGATTGGAACTCTGGCCTCCAGAACTGTGCGAGAATAGAGTTCTATTGTCTCAAACCACCCAGTTTATGGTGGTTTTTTTTTTTTACGGCGGCTCTAGGAAGATCTCACAAAAAGGCCACATGCTAAAAATCAAGACAGGACCGAACCCTGGGGCCTGCACCTCCCAGCCCTCCATGAAGGCACTGGGGCTGGCTGAGACCACCCGTGGGTCCCCAGCCTGGCCTCCTCACATCTTGGTCAGGGACTGGGGATGGGAAGTCTTGTGAAACCAGTTTATCAGGGGAGTCCTCCCAGGGGAATGGAAGAGAGGGGCTAAGCAGGTGTCAGCCAGGCAAGGTGGGGCACAGTTGTGACCAGCCTGGCCCCGTCACACCAGGGGTGCAGGAATATGACTGCCCCAGCACTGGTCCCAGCTGGGAGAGTGGGCTGCTGGCCACTGGCTGCCCCACTTGTGGGGGTGGGAGTCACCTGGGGGAAGAAGCTCCCTTCCCCCCCAAGACAGCTCTCTAGGAAAGGGGACAGCTGCAAGCTGTGGGCAGCCGGGGTTCACGGCCACTGGGGACTGAGGCAGTGGGGCACTGTGCACAGCAGCCATGACACCTCGCTGACCCCCGTCACTGGGACACGGCACTTAGTGGGTTTTGCTTACGCATTTATTTCTAGGTTTGCGGCCCTCTCCCTGCTCTCTGGCCCTACCCAGATCACGATGCCCCCGCGGATGGGGAGGCACGGTCTCCATCCCCTACACCCCAGTGTCTAGTGCGTGGTGATGCTCAGTGCTTTGTTCTTGGCTGAAGAGGGGATAGCTGGCTCCCACGGGGGACAGCAGGCGGTGGGGACCCTATTCCTCCAGGCTGGTGCTCATGCCTGGGCCGCAGAGGGCCAAGCCTGTAACCATGGTGACCACAAGCACACCGGCCTCGGGCAGAGGGAGTGGAGGGCGGACATTGGGCTGGGTGGGAACTGTGAACTCAGAGCCAAGTCCTGCCGGGACCTGGCTTGATATCTCCTACATCTGTCCCCTCCCCGCCGCCCCCATACCTGCCTGGACAATGAGGATAGAGAGCTTTTTGCGCTGTCACTGTGCCGGGCACCATTCTGGGCACTCGCCACATATCCTTACTCACCTGATCCTTATAAAAAACCCAGCATGCAGCTGCTGGCAGCACCCCCATTTTCCAGATGTGGAAACCGAGGCCCAGAGTGGCTAAGTCATTTGCCCAAGGCCACACAGCTGGAAGAGGCAGATCAGGGCTGGAACGCTGGTGGTGCGGCTCCAGGGCCCGGGCCCTCACCCTCGCTCCTCCACTGCCTTTCATGCCCAGGGGCCTGTCTCATCACTGCCCCCTCAGCTCCAGGCTCCCCCAACACAGGCTCAAGGCTTCCCACTCGGGCCTCTGCCCGTTTCCCTCTCGGCCCCGTGTCTGTGGCCCTAGGCTGCTTCTGTGCTCCTGCTGCTGCACTGACTTCTTCTCTCTTGGGCTGGTGAGAGCCAACTCAGTGTCCGCTCCAAGTCTTAGGGGCATCCTCTGTGGGGACACGGGAGCACCCATCTACTGGCCTCCATCGTAATAACCCCTTTGCGTGTCTGTCACCCCCAGAGAAGCAGCTCCCTAAGGCTGGAGTCCTTATCACCTCTAAGCCCAGGGCCTGGCACCTCTCCGCCCCTGCACTATGGGGAGGGGAGACCCCACACCTGCAAAGCAGCCCCTGCGCCAACCCAGAGAGCCCCTGGTATGGGCCCACGCCTGTCTTCAAGTCTGGCAGCAGCCTGTGGACAAACCACCAGCAGCCCCATCTCTGCTAATCAAGTTCACCCCAGAACAAGGGCTGAGGACCACACGGAGAGGATCGAGGACTGGAGAAGCAGGAGGTTCCTCAAAGCCCCCAGCAGCTGGCCTTGAGGTGGCCCCATCTCTCCCTGGCATTGACATGGAGTGAGTGGCCCAAAAGAGAGGCAGCTGCTCCCTTCCTGGGTGTGGCATGCTGAACAATGGCCCCCAAAGCTGTCCACACCTTAATCCCCAGGACCTGGGAATATCTGCAGAAGGGACTTTGCAGATGTGATTAAGGATTCTGAGATGGAATATGGTCCTGGGTCATCCAGGTGGGCCCGATGTCATCACAGCGTTCCAGGGGGTCAGAGGCAGAGAGAGGCCGGAAGATGCTGCACTGCTGGCTTTGATGAGGAGGAAGGGGCCACAAGCCAAGGAGCATGGGCCCCTCTAGGAGCCAGAACAGGCACAGGAACGGACTCTTTCTGAGCCTCCAGAAGGAACCAGCCCTGCCGACGCTTTGATTCTGGGACTCCTGACCTCCAGAGCTGGAAGATGATAACAAATTCATGCAGTTTGAAGCCACTCTGTGTTTGATAATTGGCTGCAGCAGCCATAAGAGACTACTAAGCTGCGTGACTTAGGCCAATGACTTCCCGTCTCTGGGCCACCACAGCCTCCGCATCTCTGAAGTGGGGCAATAGGAAGACCCGCCTCCCAGGCTTCGGTGCGGCTGAGTCAGAGCCGGCAGCCACGTGGAACAGCACCCAGCCCAGGGGTGGCACTGGGTGCCAGTGGGCCCGCAGGGGGGATCCTCCTTTCCCATGAAGGTCTGGGGTGGAGGCGCCTCCCTGGACAGAGGTATAGCTCACACCCTTCTAACCTAAAACAACACTTCTCCTTACTTTCAGAAGCAAGCAAGCATCATTCCAGGACAGTCACTTCACAAAAACAAGGCAGTGACAAGACTGGCCCATCATCATCTTCTATGGCTCACCGTTCAGCCAACACTGACCCCAGGTGCAAGACTCTATATGACTCCCTGTTTCTAGAAATAATACACACTCCCCAGAAGACGTTATCTGAAGCTCGGCATTTTCCCAAGTGCATGCAGGTGTTTGTTTGCTGAGCACCTACTGTGTGCTGGGCCCGGTGGGAGTGAGATGAGGCACAGGAACCCCCAGGGCCCTTCTCCCGCAAGAGGGGGTGACGTGCAGCCACGGGAGGAGAGAGGAAGACACCATGTGGAAGGGGACATAAACACGGGCACTAAGGTTTGGAGGTGTTTCTTCTGTCCAGACAGGTGGAAGGGCTGGAGCGAGAGAGAGGCAGCCTGCTGCTGGCGTTACCCACCCACGCGCTGCCAAGAAAGGCTAACTCCTCACCCATCAAGCAGGGAGAGCTTATTTCAGAGGCAAAGCCTTTGTGCTGTGGCAGAGCCCCCGCCCCAGCATCTCTCTTGGGTCCACCCAGAATGAAGACACTGCCAAACCCTCCGGATACCGCCACACCTGGAGCGTGGGCGCCAACAAAGGCAGCCCCCTTCCGCCGGGTCCCGCTCCCCACCTGGCTGCCAGCAGCGGACAAGGCCTAATTCACAGGCCGGCCCGGGAAGCCAGAGCTCTGGGCACCATTTGCCAAAGGGTCCCGCTGAGAAAACACCTAAAATCCACCCAAGCTGGAAGCGCTGCGCAGGAGATAGCAGAAGCCGTGAAAGCCCAGACCGATACGGGCTGGCGTCCGGCGGGCCTGGGCGGTGAGACGGCTCGGGAAGTCCCCACCAAGGCCCAGGACAGTCCCGCAGAGCTGCAGGGCCAGACACCAAGGGAAGATGGTGGCAGCCACCAGTTCATCCTGAGGCTCGGAGCTTCGTCTTTCTGGCTGCAGGGCTATTTGAACATCGAACGGTCGTGGCGCCCCGCGGACTCCAGCCAGCCTGGGGAGTGGGCAAGGGAAGTGCCTCTCGTGTCCAAGAAGGCAGGCTGCGGCCCTGAAGTCTGACTTTTCAGCCACGCGGGAGCGAGATACTCCCAAAGACTGGGTCACACAGTCCCACGGGGGCTGGCAGGGCAGGGGAGGGCCAGGGAAGGGGTCCAGCACACGCACACGGGGACCTGTCATTGCTCACCTGCCCTGGCCATGCGGCCACGTTGAGCACAGGAAGCCCCCAGACAGGCCCGCTCCCCACCCCCACCGCCAGCCGTCTGTCAGGCTGCAGCGCCCTCCCACAGGCCCGGGCTCCTGTTCTGGTCTGGACAGAATCCGGTGAGATACCCTTGGCTGCCCTCAGTTTGCTCATCTGTGAAACGACGCTGTGCCGTCGGGCTGGGGGACCATCAGGGATGCCCAAGACACAGGCTGGCGGTTTCCTGGGGGGCTCAGCATCCGCCTCGAGGCTCTGGGATGTCGGGACAGGGGAGAACGAGTGCGTCTCAGGCAGACGGGAGGGTCACCCAGATGCCATGCTTCCTTCCCCCCGGGAGGGACGACAGAGCTGGCCCAGGCCCAGGTTCGCAGCTCCTTCCAGGGTCCGGGGCAAGCCTGCTGTAGCCTGGAGAGGCTGGGCTTACTCCCAGGCTCCTGGGCAGCAGGACGGTGTGGGGGGCAGGACAGGCCCTGGAGGGTGTTGGGTCCTGTGGACACTTGCCAAGGGCCCACCAGGCCGCACCCGCTCCCCCCAGGAGCCTTCCCCGGGAGCCGCTGGAGCGGGGATGAACACTTGCTGGCTGGAAGTCAAAGTACACAGGAGCTCTTCAGAGCTCCCCACCTTCCTGGCTGCTGCACAGGCCACAGCCCACAGGCCGGCGAGGCAAGATAGCCGCTCTGTTGTCGAGAGCTCAGTGCCTCACAGTGACGGCCTGCCAGACCTGGAGTCTGGGCCTGGCTGGGCAGGGACTCACAGGGAGGACAGCCTGGGCAACACAGGGCCATCCACAGAGACTATGGCCCAGTTCACTGAACCATGAGCTTTCACACAGGAGCCAACTAGCTCCATCCTTCCATCCATCCATCCATCCATCCACCCTTCTGCCCATCCATCCATCCTTCTATCTATTTGCCCATCCATCCATCCATCCATCCACCCATTCTTCTATCCATCCATCCACCCATTCTTCTATCCATCCATCCATCCATCCATTCTTCTGTCCATCCATCCATCCATCCATCCATCCATCCATCCATCCATCCACCCATTCTTCTGTCCGTCCATCCATCCATCCATCCATCCATCCATCCATCCATCCACCCATCCATCCATCCATCCATCTATCCATCCATCCATCCATCCATCCATCCATCCATCCATCCATCCTTCCCAACCCCAGCACTACCTCCCTAGCTCCCTTCCCTCTCCTCTCTCATTCTCAGTTTCACCATCACAGACAAGACGCAGACATGAGAAAATCCAAGCGTCCCAAGGGTCCCAGCCAAGGTCCAAAGGGATGGCTGAGACCACAGGTGGCCTCCAAGAGCTGGGCCCCCCGGGGAGTTCTCAGGGATGGCTTCTCTTGGAATGTGGGTCTAGGGATCCAGCACGTCTTCCTCAGGGAAGCTCTCACGTATGCTCTTCAGAAATCCACCCATTGCATAAACAGACTGGGAGAGGCTGGGTGGAGGGAGGGAGCCCTGAAGGTGACAGAGCCCAGGCCACCAGCTGTGGGTGCAGTCCAGGGCCAGAAGCCCCATCTCTGCATCTGAGAGGCGGCAACAGCTCAGATCTGTCACCACCTGCCATTGCCCCATAATGGGCTGAGTCCTTTGCCTGCCACAGGGGGGCTGTTCATTTGAACATGCACCCCAGAGAACACAATGTACAATCCCAAATGCCACTTTCGGTCTCCCTGAGTGCAGTAAGATGGCACGGGGCTACTTCTCCACACTGCCCATATTCACTTAGGGAGCTAGGTCTGCCTCAAAGCCATCCTCACTCCTCCACGATGCCAACCCCTAAATGCCCACAGCTCTGCCGGTCAGGGCAGGGAGGAGAAGAAGGGCGATCGGTGTTTGCTCAATCTGTGGTGACAGTCCAGGCCCTGAGAGCTCAAAGGCAGCAGAGACAGCATCTGTCCTGCTCAGCTGTGTCCCTCACCCACCCAGCTTTAAACATCTGTGGGCTGACAAGTGCCCATCAATCAAAGAGTGGATAAAGAAACTGTGGTATATATACGCCATGGAATACTACTCAGCCATAAAAGGGAATGAAATCATGGCATTTGCAGCAACCTGGATGGAATTGGAGACCATTATTCTAAGTGAAGTAACTCAGGAATGGAAAACCAAATACTATATTTCTCGCTTATAAGTGGGAGCTCAGCTATGAGGATGCAAAGGCATAAGAATGATACAATGGACTTTGGAGACTCAAGGGAAAGGGTGGGAAGAGGGTGAGGGATAAAAGATGACAAATTGGGTTCAGTGTATACTGCTTGGGTGGTGGGTGCACCAAAATCTCACAAATCACCACTAAAGAGCTTCCTCATGTCACCAAATACCACCTGTTCCCCCAAAACCTATGGAAATAAAACATTAACAAATAAATTTTTAAAAAGTGTGGGCTGAATGCAGCTGACAGACAATCCCCTCTGCCACCAGGCCCAGTGGGCAGGCTCCGCTGTCCTGGGCCATGCAGGAGACAGGTCCCCACCTGCATGGAGACACACCCTACACTAATGCAAAACGGCCACCTTCTGCGTTCCGCACAGGCACCCTCCTCACTCAAGTCTCTCATTTGAGTTTCTAATTTGGGGAGTGTGGAATGGAAGCTCATGATGCCTTTTTAAAAATAAAAATAGAACAGTCACAAGTAGTTTTTAAAAGACCAAATGGAATTTTAATTTTTGGTCTCAGCTTCACCTAGAAGTCACTGACCTGGCCTCTCCCGGCTGTCCCGGCCCCTCCGGTGGTCCCTGCCTCTTTGTGGCTTCTCAAGGCATTTGGCTACATGCATAAGTTCTTTAGTGGTGATTTCTGAGATTTTTGTGCACCCATCACCCGAACAGGCCACGCCTAGCTTGCTCGTGCCTCGGGACCTTTGCACATGCCATTGTCTTGGACTGAGCACATCTCAGCCCTAGAACTGTAAAGTTCGTACCCTGAGTGTGTGTGGGTTTCTATTAACCATCACCTCCCTGTCTACTGGCCTAAAGCTCACCTCTCACCCAGCTTCTGGCCTTAAGGACACTTCTCCATCCACCTGCTGCTGCCACACGTAGTTCAGCTGGTGGCTGTGTCTCCTCCTCTAGGATGCCAGTTCATGAGGGCAGGGACCGTCAGCATCTTGTTCACTGCTGTGTCCTCCATGGCCCCAAACAGAGCGTGACACACAGTAGGTGCTCAGTAAGTACTGGGGGGACCAATGCCTGATTCCCAGCTCTTCGTTTGCCTTGGGAGTGATCGGGAATGTTCCCACCTTTGCTCCGAGAGTGAGCACAGAAAGCCCATGGTGAGTGGGGAGGGGGTTCATTCATATCCAGCCTGGCCCCCAGGGCCTTGATGTCTTGGGGAGTGATCTCGCAGCCAGCCGCTTCCCAGATACCCTGCCTCAGTGGGTGGGGGGTGTCCAGGAGGCAAGTCCAGCTTATTCAAACAAAGTGGGGGGCCTCTTTAATGAAGTGAAGCGTAGGCAGGTTTAACATGCACGTCCGTCCAGCCTCCTAAAGTAGGTGACAAGGTGGTGAGGACCTCAGTGGCTTAGATTTGGGGGCAGGACTGCAGTCCATCCCAGCAGCTGAGGCATGTGCCACCAACTTTTATCAGAAAGGTGGTGTCGGTCACTGGATACTGGAACAAAGACACCCACTCTGCCAAATGCAGTCTGAACCTGAGGTCCACATGGATACCCGGCACCGCTCACCCCAGCCTCTACGTTGGGTGTTGGAAACCATCAGCCACGAGGCACAGCACAGGTCTCCGCCTCTTTGTCCTGAGACAGTATGGGGTGCCGATATTTGCACCTAAAAAGCACTCTCCCGGAGTCTTCAGCGAGCAGGGTGCGGTTAAACACCGCTCAGTAAAGTTTAGCAGGAGTTAACGGGGAGGTGGGGCGCCCTGCGGGGTGGGCGATGGGTGGGTGGGCATGGCCACAGCGGCAAGCCCCAAAGCTGAGAAGAGGGGGCGCCAGGCAATCCTTTCTCCCTTTTATTAAAAGCAGCCCTTCAAACCTGGTAAGTACACAGGCATTTTGTTTTCCAATTAAAAAAAAAATCACAGGTAGTTAATTAGCTGCACGGTGAAAAGGGGGATGATATGAGGTTGAAGGGCAGACTCTGCAGTCAGACTCCCTGGGTTCTAGCCCAGCACAGCTGCTTCCTGGCTGGGCAACTTTGGGCAGGTTGCTAACCTCCTCTGTGCCTTGGCTTCCACCTCTGGAAAACGGGGCTAATTGGAGTGTAGGCTTCATGGGAATATAGTGAAAATTAAATGAATTGGTGTAAATAAAGAGCTTAGGACAGTTATCCTGGCACACAGTATGAGCTATCTAAATGCCAAGTCTCATTACCCATGAGGAAACAGCCCCGGGCTTTGCTTTTAAGCCAAATTAGAAGATCAGGGCAACACAGTTCCATACCTGGCATCTAGTGAGCAGGAAGGGGAAAAAATAAAGTCAAGTAGAACAGCCAAGACAAGTAAGCCAGCCATGCTATTCTTGCGGCAGCCATGGGCTGGCCCGGATGGCAGAGAACGCTTCCAGAAAACCCTCTGTAAGGAGGCTTCTGGGTCATGGAAGGAACCAAGGAGAAGGCGGTTTCCCCGTCGTTCTTCTCCAAGCCCCACTATGCAAGGCACCACGGGGATTCAGTCCCAAAGTGTGCAGCCCAAATGCGCGACAGTGCCAAGTCCCAGACACTCTAGCAGGAAAGCTGGCCCCCTTTAGACAGCAAGATCAGGTTCACTGCAAACAGCCCTGGTCACCTCTATCAACTCCTGGAAGTCCTCACTGCCCCTTCCACCCGCCAGCCTCCCATAAAGAGACCAAAGTTCAAATTTGCTGCATGATTTGGTCTAAGATAGTGACTCCCAGACTTGGCTGAACAGTACAATCGCCCAGGGAGACTGAAACTCTCCTGATGCCGGGCTGCACCCTCTATCAATTCAGTGAGACTATCTGGGCGGTGAGTGTGGGTGGGTTTTAAAGATTCTCCAAGTGATTCCAGTGCGCGACCAAGTTTGGGACCCACGGGGCTAAGAAACAAGCAAGGCACGAATGAAGGTCATGTCCTGAGGCTTGAGGCGGGGGAGCTGCTCCTTTCTGCTGTGGGGAGGAGGACTGCCAGGCAAGAATCCCCGGGGCCCCAGGAAAGGGGAGTGGAGCCAGCACACACGCCCCAGCAGAAAAGCTGTTAAGGTGGGCAGGGCGCAGCCAGAGAGCGGGCAGGGATGGGCAATCACTCATTTCAACTTGTCATTTCCTCAAGCTGCAAAGGCGCCCGCTCGGCCCATATGCTTCCCTGCCTGCCAGGGGGGCGCCCAGTCTCAGGTCAGGAGCCAAGCTGGGTCCCCACCGGAGTCCACCCCCAGGCTGGGCTTAGTCTGGCAGGAGACAAACTCCTGAGTTTCCTGACCCGGGGTTCCAGCCTCCCCCTCCCGCCTAAGCTCCACGTCAACATGCCTTAACATCCCGGGAAGGAAGGGATCCTGTCTGGGTTTGGTTATTTAAAAGAAAGAAAAGGCTTTCACGTTGGCAGCGCCTGGACAGTAAACAGGGCACCCGGAGCAGCAGAGGGGCCAGGTCCAGATGTCTGCAACATGCCGGGCCTCTGGGCGCGAGCCCACCTAGCCAGCAGCCAACTTCTTTGGGAATTTCGGACTGTCCTTTACCCCGCCTCACGAGCCCCCCATTATTACTGACAATAGGAAGAATCACTCTGGAGGGAGGCCCACCGCCAGGGAGCCGTCTTCAGGTTCCGGGGTCAGCCTGGGCCACCTTCCCCTACACATCCTGGTCCCCACCTGAGAAGCGTGGCTGTCACTGGCCACCTTCGTGGCTGCCGGGCAGGTAGAGGAGGAGGCCCGTCCTGCTTCTGCAGTAGCGCGCGTCTCGGGGGGCAGCCCTCGCCCACCCGCCCACGCAGTCCCCCGTTTGGGAGAGAGAGCGTCTCCTTACCGCTCTGGCCTCGCTGGGTCCCGGGGGCTCCGAGGAGGCGCCGGTGCCCCCCGCGCGCGCGTCGAGGATGCCGGGCGCCAGGGAGTAGAAGGGCGGGCTGGGGCTGGGGCTGGGGGGCAGCCCGGAGTCGGGGCTGTCCAGCAAGCCCTCCCGGCCCTGCTCCTTCAGGCCGTCGTCCATGCCCTGCAGATGCAGGTGGCCCACCATGTCTGGGGGGCGCGGGGCGCGGGCCCCCCGCTCCTCCGGGGGCTTCTCCACCGCGCTCCCGGGCCCGGGGCAGGCGGCGGCGGGGCGAGAGCTGCGCGCCCGGGGACCTGCGGGCACCGCGAGAGGCGGCGATCAGGCCTGGCGCCCCCCGCGCCCCCGATCCCCGCGGGCCTGCAGTCTGCTCGCCGCCGCGGGCCGCACTCCTGCCAGCGCCGCCGCCCTCCGCCCTCGGCCCTCGGCCCTCGGCCCTCCGCCCTCCGCCCTCCGCGGCGCCCGCTCGCCGGGCCCGGCCTCGCCTCCGCGCTGCGCTGCGATCCCGCAGGCCGGCCCAGCCCCGAGGCGCACGTCGCCGCCCGGCCCTCTCCGCACCTCCCCGGCCCGCGCCTCCTTTTCTAGGCGCCTCCTCCTCCCCCTTCCTCTCCCCGCCCCGGCCTGCGCGGTGGGCAACAGCCCCGGGCCGGCGCCTCCGCCGAGGCCCTCCTGCTCCTGGGCACTGCGCGCCCAGCCAGCAGCTCGAGTCCCACGAGGCGCGTGTGTCCCCCACTCCCGGAACAAGCACCACACTCGCGCACCGAGGTTGCCTTGTGGGGTCCCCAGGTCATCCCAAGTAATACGAGTAATCATCATCATCCTATTTCAGGGTGCTCTTGGAGGTTTTCTCTATCTCATTTGAAGTCCCAATAAAAGCAGCTTGAGAAACTTTATTTTAGAGAAGTTTTCTTTTTCTCTGTAACTTACAATCGATGGGGAGGGGGGCCACCACCCTAGTACTGGCGTCTCGGTTACCCGCACACCCAGGGCCAGCTCTTTGGGCCTTGAGGGTGGAAAGCATTGGGTGGAACCTACGGGTGGGAGGCGGCGGCGGCGAGAGCAGCACTTCCGGGAATCCCCAGGCATCTGGCTGTTCCTGCATTTTTTCCAGGCGGGTCCTTGCTCATGAATAAGGGTCCTGCCCGTCTTTCCCTTCTTTTCCTTCCTCCCAAGAGAGAAGAACACGTGTTTCCCTTCCTTACTGTTTTCTTACCACATGCCTGGCAAGGGATCTCCGCATTTCCAGCGCCCAGCTACACAGACGCCCCCCACCCCACTCCTGAGGGTCCATCCTTCCATTCTGCCAGCGGGGCAGCTGGGGGTGTCCATGGACTGCTTTGAAAAGCAGGAATGTGGGAGAGGCTAATACGGCGAAGAGAGCAGAGGGAGACTCCAGGAGGGGTGAAAGTGTGCACAGACACATTCACTTCCATTCTGCTTACAGCAGAAAGCCCAAGATCAGGGGCGGGAAGCTGGGTGTCAGAATCCGCTCTTTGGACATCTCCAAACTGAGGGCGGCACTTTGAAGATGTTCTCAGGCTCCCATTTTGCACCCAGCCTTGGCCGGACCTCAGAACGGGCACGCGTAAGACAGCAGGCCCCTGCCCTGTGGAGGGCCCAGTCTGATGAGGGAGGCTGTCAATGCACCAGGAAGCTAAGGCTGTGAGTCTAAGGGAAGGAACTTAATGAGGTGCTGCAACCAAGAATAGTCAAAGGGACAACTTAAGGCTTGGAGTGTTCAGGGAAGGCTTCTTGGAGGAGGCAGTTTTTAAAGATAAGATCTGAATAGCCTAGCAGTGAGAATTAGCGCATCATGCGGAGGGAACAGCAGGGCGCAGGCCCTGCAGCAGCAGGAGTAAGGTGCATGCGGGACACTGACAGAGGGTGGGGCCACTTCCTGAGAGCCCACAGGGTGACAGGCATGCACCTGTCACCAGGTGAATTTACAGCCCATTTCCATGTCACCCAGGAAAGAACGCTGGAAGTCTGCTGCCCAAACAGAACTAACCAGAGGTTTGAATACCTGAAACATTCTGGAAAAAAACAATAGGACAACGGATTCCATTTGCTTCAATTCTTAGGCAAGACAGGCCTTCTTCAGCCCTTGGGCCACTTGACCAGAATGAGTGGCTGAACGGCTGTCACTGACTAGGATCAAAGTGGCGGGGGGAGGGGGCTTTCTTTCTGGAACACAGACACATGGAAATTCACATTTCCCAAATGCCCACCCACCCAGACCCAGCAGTCTTCTGCTTCCCTGGAGAAAGTCTTTGGCAAGAACTAATTTCTTCTTATCTCAGGGACTAATGACCCCTTGGCCACAATAGCTACCAAGGGCAGGGCAGGATGCGGGCAAGGCAGAGTTTCAGAATTGCAGGGTTCCTCTGTCTTTATTTAAAATGTTGATATTTTGAGGCCTGGCGTAGTGGCTAATGCCTGTAATCCCAGCACGTTGGGATCACCTGAGGTCAGGAGTTTAAGACCAGCCTGGCCAACATGGTGAAACTCTGTCTCTACTAAAAATAACAAAACATTAGCCGGGCATGGTGGCAAGCGCCTGTAATCCCAGCTACTCAGGAGGCTGAGGCAGGAGAATTGCTTGAACTCAGGAGGTGGAGGTTGCAGTGAGCTGAGGTCATGCCATTGCACTCCAGCCTGGGCAACAGAGCAAGACTCTGTCTCAAAATAAAATAAAATGTTGATGTTTTGTTCATCTTGAACTGTTTGCATCGATTTTGACTTTTAAAACATTGCAGCGAAATACCATTTGTGGTGATTTCTGTCTTTGAGGGATGTCCTGAAATTGCCTTGCCCCACACCACTAATCCTGGCCGCCATGTGCCATTCATCTTGATCTAGAAGCCCGCTTATCAAGAGCCTTCATGACTATGCCCACCTGGGTTCTGGAAGTTTCCCCTAAAACAGGCTGCCCTGTGTGGATAACGGTTGGAGATGTGTGCACGCCAGACAGAAGGCAGAACATGAGTGCACTACAAATGTCAAACCCCCAGAGAGCAGCCCACACTGATGGCCCCAGTGACCGTGACCTCTGACCTATTCGGATCCACTGCTGCGGGCTGGGGACCGCCCCTCGACTGAAAGCCAGTACTGTGGAAGCTTCTATTTCTCACAGCACCAGATGGTCTGCAAATGTCAAAGAGGGGAGGAAAGGCTGAAATTTCCATAAATTCATTTGAGCCAGGGGCTAGCCAGTGGGCAGGGCGGGAGGCTCTTGTGGCCAGTCTCAGAAGGAAAAGGGACTTGAAATGTGAGGCCTGAGGAGCAGAAAAGGGGGTCTTTCAAGATCGGGGTGTCTGCTCCAGGCCCAGCGCTATGGGAAGGGGCAGAGGGAAGGAGGTACCAGGTCTACGGAGGCCCTTATGCTGTGCTAAGGGATTAGGGCTTTATCTGCCAGGGATGGGAGAATCTGCAGAGGTTTTGAAGCAGGTAAAGAATGATCCGATCCATATCGCTTCCAAAGTTCCTCGCATATACACATATATGCACATAAACAAAGTTGGATGAAAAAGAGGAGAGTTTGGAGGCAGAGAAAAATTGGGCAGAGAAAGTAGATATTTAATAGAAAAGAGGTATTGGGGTATCCCTGACAAGGGGTCATAAAGAGTGTGTCTCGTGTTAGAGAGAAGGGGAGAAGGGAAGACCCCTTTACCCCCACGCCCCTGGGAAGAAAGACCTTCCTCCACAAGCTTCTGAAGTCACTGGCTTTTAAGAGCACATGTTGGGGAAGAAAGAAAAGGGACCTGGAGTAACCCCAAGCCCCAGCCCAGGGCTCCCCAAGCACTCCCCATATCAGGGGGATTATCCCAGAATGCTTTGTGTGGCGGAAGCTCAACTCTGCGAGGAAGGCCAGAGGGAAGGGCGTCAAGAAAAAAAAAGGCTTTTTCACGGACAGCCATTTGCCACTTGTTCCAAGCTGCATTGAAGGAAGGCTCCTAGAAGTAGGGCTGGGCATTCCTGGGCAGCTTACAGAGCTCTGCACACGCCCCTTTGTGCACTTGAACCCTGGCTCCATATTATTTCCATTTTAAAATAAAGCAGGCCAGGAGCAGTGGCCCACATCTGTAATCCCAGCACTTTGGGAGGCCAAGGTACGTGGATCAACTGAGGTCAGGAGACCAGCCTGACCAACATGGTGAAAACCCATCTCTACTAAAAGTACAAAAATTAGCCAGGTGCGGTGGTGCACACCTGTAATCCCAGCTACACCGGAGGCTGAGGCAGGAAAATCCCTTGAACCTGGGAGGCGGAGGCTGCAGTGAGCCAAGATCGTGCCACTGCACTCCAGCCTGGGCAATAGAGTGAGAATCCAACTCAAAAAAAAAAAAAATTAATAAAATAAAAGACAAATCATAAATAAATAAAGCAGATGGAGCCATGGAGACTCAGAGAGGTTAAGTGACGGCCTGAGGTCACACAGCCTACCCTAAGTAGAAAGCCACACTGGAGGCTGCTAGGGTGGATGTGGGGGAAGGGTGTCAGTGGGTCCCAGTGGATCGTGACGTGGAGGCAGGAGGGCTGAGGTCGTCATGCCTGACAACAGCAAGGCCTTTCTGTGACCTGCAGAGACAGCCCTGAAACAAGGCCATCTGAGCGCACTGGAGGCCGCTTGCCCTCCAAGGAGACTCGCAGACAAGGAAGGGGTCTTCCTGCCATGTGCACGCTCGGCTGCCTGGGTTTGAACCCTGGCCCTACCATGTCCCGGCTGTGTGATGTGGGCAATTGGCCTGCCCTTTCTGTGCCTCAGTCTCCCCATCCATAAAGCATGGATGATAATAAAGGTAGTGAATGAAGATTAAATATAAGCATATTGAGGGTGTGCTTCCAGGCACGCCAGGCACAAGCTGAGCCCTCGGCATGGCGCCAGGAAAATTTCCGCAGGCTCAGCTGGGCCCTGCTCTCATCACCACACCTCATGCCTCTCTGTGTGAAATCACCAAGATAATCAATACATTTAGATACACACACACACTTATGCATGCACATAAATGCATATGCACATACACACACACACACACAAACACAAGCACACACATATACATGTGCACACATAAACACATGTATACACATAAACACACAAATATACATACACACAGATGCATACACAATACACGTGTACACACAAGCACACGTATACACACAAATACATAAATATACATACGCGCACACACATATGTATGCACATACACAGGTACATACATATACACATGTAAACATATGCACCCATATACACATAAACACACAAATACACACATACACAAATATGCACACATGCAAACGCATATACATGGACACACAAATATACACAAACACACATGCACATACATACATATACACACATGTACCCACACACATGTATACACACATCTCTACGCATCTACACACACACACACACACACACACATATGCATATACACTTTTTAGAAGAAGAAAAGACGAGAGAACTGCGGTGTCAGCAAGATCTTTGTCTTTCCTAGGGAGAGCCCCGGGCTCTTGCCTATTTTTAGGGAATGCAGAAATAACACCGAACATCATGGAGGGTTTGAAAGTAGCCACAGAAGAAGCTGAAGTGGAGGCGTTCAAAGGGGCGGCGAGAACAGAGGCAAGAAAAGCGGCTTCTTGATCACACGTTCCTTACAGGCCCTGTCTGAGCTGTCCAGCCGGGCATGTGGTCAAATGTTTCAGAGTGAAGTCCCCGGTGACTGTACGACCGTGAGACCTGGGACTCTGCATCCTCAGCAGGCCAAGTCCTAGTGTCTGGCCGGGAGATGCCTCCCTGCCCCGGAGAGTCGCATGTTCCCTGGTGGCCCGTCTCACCAGAGGGACTTTTCTGCAGTGCCCTTGCTCAGTCCCCAGCTGTACCACAGACGTCCACGCCTGGACAGCGCTCCAGCAGTGACTCACCTCTTCATTTTTAGCCCGTGTCCTCTCGGAGCCTGCAGCCCGCCTTTGCTGGGCAGCTGTCCGGGGGTCAGGGCCCATGCCCTGGGTGTCCACTCATAAAACCAGCTCTTGACCACTTGCCCTACTAAGACAAGGAAGTGGGGACAAAATGAATTCAAAGTGCCTTTGACCTGGGCATACGCTCTGCTGCCATTTGTATGTGCGTGTCCAGGAGAGCCTCCGGATTCCCAGTGCTTTCAGTGAGTCATGAAAGCTGTTCTAAGGGTCTGCAGCCAGCGTCCTGGCTTCGCTTTCCCGCAGCCCCTCCCGTTCCCATTCCACAGTGGGGCTGCTGGACTCACCTCACAGCTCCGGGCAAAGACGCCCACGGCTGAGAGGCTTCTTCCTGGCTGGAAACTCGCCGCTTCACACCTTCCGGCTGTAAGGAGCTTTCAGCTGAAAAGGCCTTTTCTGCCAGCTTCTCCCAAGCTTGAGTAAACAAAAAACCTATTTATGTCTTCAGAGCACTTAATTAAGCCAGGGCAGGGATAAAATCAGAGACTGAGTGTAGTGAAAACACAGTCGGTAAAGTCGGAAGAAGGTCGCTCCCGGCCAGGCTTGGCCAAGAGCCAGCTGTGTGTTCTTGGGGGAAGCTGGGTCCCCCTGAATTTTTGCAAGAATAATACAACGAAAACCCAAGCACCATTTGGGTTTGTTAGGTGTTGACATATCGGATCTCTCTCTCTCTCTCATATGTGTGTGTGTGTACTGTTTATTTTGTTTTGTGTTTTGCTAAACCATGTAAAAATTGGTCATAAACATCATGCCCCTTTGCCCCAAAACTCTTCAGCAGTACCTCCTAAGAAGAAAGATGATATGGAACCACAATACCGCGATCATACTGAGGGAATTTAACATTGATACAATTATATAACCTATATTCCATATCAAAAGGTCCCCAATTTTCCCAACAATGTCCTTTAAAGCTGTTTTCTTTCTCAACCCAGGGTTCAAACACACGTTGCATTTCGTTTGATCTTAGCCAAAAGGCCAGAAGCTATCACGCACATTGCCTTTCATTGTCACTATTAGGAGACAATCCTTCATGAGTCTCCCGTGTTTATTCCCATCTTGCAAACAGAGGCCTTGGCCGCCCTTTGTTCTGGGCTATCATTTCAATAATGTTTGTAGGGAGAACAGTTGAAGACATAGTGTCTCTCTTCAACTCAAAGGATAGGCATGCTTCCTGTCCACTGTAATAAAAATAATGGTTCCCTCTGGGGAAAAGGTCAGGCAGGCTTATTACCCACTGTGAAAGATTCGGGTTCCCTACACTCTGGGGTCCTCTGCTGTCGTGCAAACAGCTGCATGTGCAAGGGTCACCTGGGCCCCTTCTAGTGGCCCTGTGGAAACCAGAGCTGGGGAACTGGCTCAAGAACATGCTGACCCCCTGGCTTCTGTGACTATTGTGAGTAATAACATCCTTTGTCTCTGACCCAGGAGTCTTGTATCTTCTGCTTGAGTCTGTGAGACTGTGGCAGAGCCATGTCTTCCCTGGCCAGCAGGGTGAAATCCCAGTTCTGTGTGGTCACATCTCTTTAGTTCTTTGACCCTAAGAGACCCCATGCCTATTTTGCCTTTCCTGACATGGGTAGTTTTAACGAGTTTGGGCCAGTTGTAGAGCGTCCCATGATCTGGATTTGTCTGACTGCTGTCTCAGGATTCGATGTAGGATAAACACTTTTGCAGGAATTTTTCAGGGTCCATGTTGTGCCATCAACCTCAGGAGGCACATCCCGTCAGCATGTCCCACTGTTGGTCATGCTAGGGGTGATCACTGGGTGGAGGTGGTATCGACCTCATTTCTTTGTGCTAAAGTTAGCTTTCCCTTTGTGATTTATCAGGAAGCTCTGGGGACATATTTTGACATCTTGGGGATATCCTGCTCCCTGACAAGCCTTAAACTCCATAAACCCCAGCTGATTCATTGGTAAAGAGTTTTCTGCGCAGGGGGCGGTGGCTCACGCTTGTAATCCCAGCACTTTGGGAGGCCAAGGTGGGCGGATCACGGGGTCAGGAGATCGAGACCACGGTGAAACCCCGTCTCTACTAAAAATACAAAAAAATTAGCCGGGCGTGGTGGCGGGCGCCTGTAGTCCCAGCTACTCGGAGAGGCTGAGGCAGGAGAATGGCGTGAACCCGGGAGGCGGAGCTTGCAGTGAGCCGAGATTGCGCCACTGCACTCCAGCCTGCTAGACAATAGCCCCAGATACTATGACTATGATGTTTTCCTCTTGCAACAGAGAACGCATAGTCTGCAGAGACTAAACTATTTACAATCTTGCCTTGTATAGAAAAAGTTGGCCGACCCTTGCAATAGTGGGTAGCAGGTGGTATAGGGTGAGTCTAGAGTTACCTTCAAGAAATCCCCTTCAATACACCCACCTTTCTACACCACTTTCTTTATCATTTTTCAGCTTTTTAAGAGTTCATGATTCTCTTCCTCCCAAGTTGTAGAATGCTTAAAGTGAAACACATATACCTTTCTGGCTAACACAATAGTGCGTGACACTCGTGGAAACGGCGCCTGTGCACAGCAGACGAAAAGCGTGAGCACTGCCCCCTCTGCATGCCTCTCACTCGGCGAATCTGTGCAAAGCAAATGTTTTGAGATCTTCTAAATGTGGCACGCCATCCAGATTGCTTTCCAGTTATTTTGTCTGACTAGAAACTGTGATGTCACATAAATTGGTGACTGTGTCTGCCTGAATCCATAATGCCAAAACATCATTTGTTGATTTAGCAGGTTTGGGGATAAACAAGTTGTTATATTAAAAAAAAAAAAAAAAAAAAGGAGGGTTCCAAAAAGTGCTGTGGTTTTTCAAGAGCCGTGATGGCAAAAACAAAACAAAACTCATTAATAGAACAGTCGTTTTGAACTACAGCTGAGTAAATTACCAGACGGACATCTGTGCACATTAAAAGTAATATCGGATGTTCTGATGCTTACTTGAGTCATGCAAAAAAATGTTTAAAAATTTTAAAAAGTATATATAGCATGAATTTCAGCCAGGTAAGAGCCAAGTGGCTGAAAGGCATTCAGGAGAGAGAGTGAGTCCTTCCCAGCTGATGAAAACGCAGAGATGGCAAGGAGGAAGCACAGTTTCCAGGGGCCCACTGGCCCCCGAAATGCTGCAGGGTGAGTACACCAGAGAGCGCGGCAAACGCACGCCATTTCCATTCATTCCTCAAGGAAGACGCAAGTCCAGGCAAATATTCTGGTTGTGTGGTTTTTCAGCTGAAAGCGAAGACAAAGGGCGTTGAGCAGGAATTAATGCAAGGCTCCAGGCTCCTGGCACGCTGCCCGGAGCTCCAGAAAGGGCAGAGTCTAGGGACCAGGCCCAGCGGGAGGGCAGGGTCCTGGAGCGGCCAGGGCTCAGTGATGCTCCTGGTGCAGTACTGAGATGCTAAAGTAGGGGAGGGGAGGGGAGGGGAGGGGAGGGGAGGGGAGCGGAGGGGAGGGGGGCTGTCTGTCATCCCTTCGATCAGCAGTGATGAGTAAGCACCTACTGTGTCTTGGTCAATGGGGGATAGAGCCAGGGACTAGTCATACTTGGTCCTCATTTGTGGGGGACATCCAGTCTGGGGTAGGGGTTGGGGGAAGCAAATAATTAAAAGAGGTAATTTCAGAGAGTTATAAATACTATAAAATGAAAATGGGTGATGGGGCAGAGAAAGACCATGGGGGAGCGGCTTTCCACCGCAGAGGCCAGGCCACAAATATCTTTCAGAAGTGGCTTTTGAACCGAGAGCCTGGTGGGGAAAAGGGGCCTGCTCTGCAAAGAGCCTGAGAAAGGGCGTCCTGGCAGAGAAACAGAGGTGCAAAGGCCCTGAGGCTTCCTCTGTTACTGCAAAGGCTCTGAGGCTGGCACACTCTGCAGGCATCTGTGTCCCGGGAAGAAGGTGAAGAGAGGCTTGGGGAGATGGGTGGGGAAAAAGAAGCAGAGAAAGAAAGGCAAGAGAAATAGGTATGGGAGGGAGAGGAGACCAACCGTGGAGAACCGGAGGGAATTGAGGAAGAGAGTTCATGGAGGGCACCAGGGAAGAACTCCCAGACACACTCTTGTGTGTCTGGAGACAGGGGGATGCGGGTGCATGGGGAGCAACCCGCAAGGCCTCTGCTCCTCAGTGGTTCCCGCTCGTCTCCACATGCCTGGGCCTGGTGTCTTTGCTAGCTTTGTGTGTGCTTAGTTCTTATGTCCCCAATTGGATTATCAACTCCTCAAAGGCAGAAAGCATGCCTTATGCTTTTTTTCTTTCTGGACAGCACTTCACACCATGCTTTTGCACATGGGGGATCATTAACTATTGTCTGGATAAGTGGACAGATGGATGGACGGATGGATGGATGGATGGATGGATGGATGGATGGATGGATGGACTGACAGATGGACGAATGCATGGATAGACGGATGGATGGATGGACTGACAGATGGATGGACAGATGGATGGATGGATGGATGGATGGATGGATGGATGGACATGGATGCTCATGTAACTTGACATTTCTGACACTCAGGCTGTTTTGAACCAAGGAAGACCAATTTGGTCAACAGAATCTAGGAGGTTTAGTAAGAAAAAGGATTATTGCTATGTAGGGAAAGACATGAGTGCCTGTGTGTTTTTTATTTTTTTATTTTTATGAAATGTCTGTGTTGTCCCCCTTCCCCAAATGTATATGTTGAAATCTCAGTGACTAATATGATGGTCTTAGGAGGTAGGGCCTTTGGAAGGTGATTAGGTCATGAGGGTGGAGCCCCCATGAATGGGATTAGTGCCCTTATGAGACATGAGAGCTTCCTGTCACTTTCTACTTTGCATCATATGTGGATACAGTGAGAAGGAGGCTGCCTACAGGCCAAGAAGCAAGTCTTCACCAAGCACTAGCTCTGCCAGCACCTTGATCTTGGGCATCCCCACCCCCAGAAATATGAGAAATACATGTTTGTTGTTTAAGCCACTCAGTCTATTGTCATTTGTTCCAGCAGCCTAAACTGCCTTGAGCCAGGTGTATCAATGTAAAGATGAACTAGAACAGGGAGGTGATACCAAAGAGAGAAAGAAAAAGTAGCAAATGTGGCAAGATCACTAATGTTCACTGGTTTTCAAATTCTTCTCTTCCTCCAGGAAACCACACTGTACTAAATTCTCCAGGTTTCTGTGTGGTTAGGTGTGGCCATGTGATTGAATTCTGAACACTAGAATGTGAGTGGAATGGACATGCACTACTACCAGACCCATAGAAACTTCCCTTGCATTCCTTCTCCATCCACTGGCTGAATAAAGAGGACTCCGAGGGTATCAAGGAGGGTGGAGCCACAAGATGGAGGGAGCCTGGGTCCGTGAATGACTGTGTGGAGCAGAGCCCTCAGGCTGACAGCTGAGCCATAAGCCACTGAGATGCAGGGGTTGTTTGTTACAGTAGCTGGTGTTACTTATCCTGACCAATGTAGAAGAGATGAAGAAGGTGAGAAGAAGGGGCTCTTTCTTCATGCAGAAGATTCTAGAAGAAGGGGACCTCAGCTCAGTGGAGTCTATATGCCAACAGCTGGAAACAGGACAGGGACATGAAAGAATTCTCTCAGTGACATCAGTCTGATAGACAAATCCATTAAAGGAAGGACAGCAGGGCTTTATTTTTTCCAAGGGTTATAGGTACCAGAAAAAGGGCACCTGAAGCCAAGCCACTTGACATGGAGTCAAAGCTCACATATTGTTAAAGGGAGAGAGAAAAAAGAGGTTTCACTGGAACTTCATCTTGAAAAATAAATCTACAATGATAAAAACGCAGTAAGCTAATTTTATCTTTAACAAGGCTTGGGAACTCTGCTGTAATTCTTAGAGCAGAAAAATGACAAAGAATGATTTTTTTCTTTTACTTTCCGTATTTTTTCCCAGCAAGACTTTCTAAGGGCACAATTGACATTCGTCCCTTCACATTTGACTTTTTTTGCAGCTCTTTGGTTCAGAATTAATCTTTTTTTTTTTTTTTTTGTAAAATGTTCAAGGGCTTAATCGTTTCCATGGGCTTCTTTTAGTCCTTTGAAATTCAAATCATTATCTTTCATGAGTTCAGACCCAGGCCAGCTTTAATATTGCTGGGGGAATTTTGGATCATGGTCATGCCCCATCACCAACTTCATACACAGATGGGGTCCGAAGTGTGTCCCTTTCTTTGTTCCCTCAAGGACATGCCAAGAGGGACCTCTGGAACCACCACTTCCTGCCCAAGGGACTTAAAGAAGCAGTGTCTTGCAAGGGGAACCCCTCCATGGAACTCAAATGGCCAACTTGATTTTGGAGTAATTTGCTGACAGGAGTCGAGGTCAGAGTCACTGACTGCACTTTCTTCTGGAAGGTTCCCAGGCTGCTGTTTACCCTGATTCCTGGCCATTCCTCATATTTCCTACAACTGTTTTTCTAGCCTACTTAGTTTGGTGACATTCATGGGGAAAATATCACAGCGGGTAGGAAGTTTTTGCTCAAACCTTAAACAAAGAGAAGGAAAGCAGGAGCAAAGGGAAAGAAGGTTGAAAAAAAAAAAAGACTTTGAGAAATACCGAGTGCTCCCGTTAAGCAAATAATTTCCCAGGGTTTCTTAACATACAAGGAAATGCGATCACTGCAAAAATAATCCAAGTTGAGGAAAATACCCCTGTTTCAGATTGATTTTCTGTACTTGTGCTGGACTCAGTGCACAATGAGGTTCCTGGTATCTGCTGATGTCCGGGCCCCGGGGGAGCCCCTGCTTGAGAGAATTCTGGACACCTGGGAGTGTCTTGTCATTATTTCCCTCACCTGGGCTCAAGAAGTAGGGTGCTGGGTTTGTTTTTCTTCTGTTTCTTTCCCTGTGCAGGCTTCTAATCAAATGGGAAGTAGAATATGAGGGAATGTCTTTCTTGGAACCAGTAGCTGGATTCTTGTCCCCTGTTAGGGCTCTGCCCAAAGTCACCTCCTCAGGGAAGCCTTCCCTGATCTTCCCATGTAATTACCCCTCCCCATTCCCCAGTCACTCTGTATTTTCTCACCCTGTTGATGGTCTTCAGAGAACGAATCACCACCAAAAATTAGAGGGCTCATTTCCTTTTTGTGTCTTCTACCTTGGCAGGCAACTCCACGGTGGATGAGATTTTACCTGTGTTATTCACCAACCCATTCCCAGTACCTGGAAGAATGTTGGACACATAGTAGGAGTTCAATAAGTACTTGTTGAGTTAAACAGAATCCTTAATCTAAAAGCATTTAAGGGCCGGGCGCAGTGGCTCACGCCTGTAATCCCAGCACTTTGGGAGGCTGAGGCAGGCGGATCACGAGGTCAGGAGATCGAGACCATCCTGGCTAACGTGGTGAAACCCTGTCTCTCTAAAAATACAAAAAATTAGTCGGGTGTGGCGGCATGCGCCTGTAGTCCCAGTTACTTGGGAGGCTGAGGCAGGAGAATGGCGTGAACCTGGGAGGCGGAGCTTACAGTGAGCCGAGATCGCGCCACTGCACTCCAGCCTGGGCGACAGAGCGAGATTCCGTCTAAAAAAAAATAAATAATAAAAAATAAAAAAATTTAAAAAAGCATTTAAGAAGAAATGATAGAAAATGCCATTGCATTCCAGAAAGAGTGGGCTCTACCTCCTGGGAGTTTCTTTATGGAAAAAGTTACACGCTTTGATTTTTTTTTTTCCTATAGGTGATTCAATGAATGTACCTCTTATTTAAAGCACAGCATGAACTACTCAAGATCCTGGGGAAGAATACAATGAGAGAATTGTGTCAAGTCAGTCCTTGGCACACTGTCTGATACACTGGGAGTGCTCAATGAATATTGGCATTTAATAATAATAACACACTGAGCTTATCATTTTCATACATGCTGCTATGAATCTATGGCTTGTCATTTTCATACATGCTGCTATGAATCTATGGCTTCCATTTCCAGTCCTTCTTGTTTGTTTGTTTGTTTGTTTGTTTGTTTTTGACGGAGTCTTGCTCTGTCGCCAGGCTGGAGAGCGGTGGCTCGATCTCAGCTCACTGCAACCTCTGCCTCCCGAGTTCAAGCGATTCCCCTGCCTCAGCCTCCTGAGTAGCTGGGATTACAGGCATACACCAGCATACCTGGCTAATTTTTACATTTTAGTAGAGACGGAGTTTCACCATGTTGACCAGAATGGTCTCAATCTCCTGACCTCGTGATCCACCCACCTCGGCCTCCCAAAGTGCCGGAATTATAGAGATAAGCCACTGCACCTGGCCCCTTCTGTTTTTTTAAGACATTGTTTGATCTCTGTTACAATTCATCTTGTTCTGCTCTGCCAAAAATATTTCATGGTTCACCAGACTGTTCTCCCCAGCTTTGTATCATTTTTTAATGTGATCAGCTTAGCTTTTGAAGGCCTTGTGAAAAATCATTAATGAGAACATTGAACTGAGTGAAACAAGGGCAGAGCCCTGTGGCGTACCACTAGAGACCTTTCAGCAGGTTGGCATCAGCCACATGAAATCAGCCCTTCTTTGTTCCTCACTGTAACGGTTATGAAACCATTTAATCATGCTCTTACCCAGCTCACATTTCTCTATCTTATTTATGGGACACAGAGGCAAAGTTTTTGTTAATGCAAGCTGAACTTCAGATATCCTTATACTACAAAATTCCTCTCTGTATCACTCGTGTAACCCTATCAAATACATAAAAGGCATTTGTCAGGTGTGACTTGTTCTATGTGAACTCATAGCAGCTTTCAGAGACCACTGTTTTATTTTCTACATTTGAAAATGATTCTGTTAGTAACAGTGTTAGTCAGCTTCAGCTAAGTTCTGCCACAGTAACATACAGCCCCTGGCTCTCGGTGGCTTATAACAACAAAAGCTTATTGCTAACCCCTCGAGTCCATTGCAGGCTGGCTGAAGTTTTTCTGCATGTCAATCTTCATTCTAGGGACCCAGGCTAAAGGAGCAGTCCCTCTTGGAGTCATGTCAGTCTTGTGGTAGGGAGAAAAGAGAAGCGGAGGACCTCATGGTAGCTCTTGGGGATTCTGCCCAGAAGTGAAGCATGTTTTTTTTGTTCATACCTATTGTCCAAAACAAGTCACATGGCGAAGCCTGCTATCAATGGAGCAAGGACATACAGAAGTGTGGGATGGAGCCCAGGGGAAGGGCAGTGGCTATTTGGAACAATAACACAACCTCCCAGCTACATGTTACTACATACATGAAGAGCAGAATCCACCTCCTACCTCTTTAGAAAATTGGCGTATTTTCCCAATACTATAGTGTCTAGAGTTATCAAAGCAACAACAGCTCACTCATCTATCAGCATTCTGACAACTCTGGAATATAATTTGGATATTTTTGGGGGCACCCCACCCCTGCAAGTGCCCAGTAGGTCAGAGTCTTCCTATAAATATCCAAACGATACCCTAGAGTTGTCAGAATGCTAACAGATGAGACAACTGAACTGTTGTTAGTTTGATAACTCCAGACACTGTAGTATTGGGAAAAGGTAGGAGGTGGAGTCCACTGTTCATGTATGTCATTAACATGTAGCTGGTAGGTTGTATTGTCGTTCAAAATAGCCACTGGCCTCTACCTACAAATCGCCATCTAACATACTATTTATTACTTGGAAAAGTGACTTAGCCTCCCTTGCCTCAGTTTCCTTGTCTGTAAAATGGGGATCATAATAGCACCTACCAAATAGAGTTGTTATAAAAACTGAGTGAGTTCATATGTGGGAAGCATGTCAAACAGTGGTTGGTACAAAGTGAGTGATCGTCGTCGCCGTCATCATCATACATGCATCCACTACAGGGGCATTGATGGCGATTGTAACTTGGGCAGTGGAGGGAGACCAGAGCTGGTTAGGGTGCTACCCACCCAGCCCCCAAAGCAGACAGACCCCCAGGACACCGACTGCCAATCGCATCAACGTTTTCTCTACCTGAAAAATAACCAGCTGTGCAAACAATGCGCGCTTCCTTCCAGGACTGCTGGGAAACCACTGAGGGGCTGTGCCCTGATGAGCTTCCCTAGCCCTCGTCAGTCCTCCTTGGGGAGAAGGTCCAAGACTGGAAAGCCCCAGAACCCTTTGGCTGGCAAGGGAGAAGCTCTTGGCCTCTTCTCGGTGGCACTCCCACAGGCTGGCAGCAGGGGGGAAGAGCAACATTCCAGGAGAAGGCAGAGCAGGCAGGCTCAGGCCAGGGACCCACGCTGACAGGATTCACGCTGCCTGCCCGGGGCCCCTTCCTGTGCTCACCGGAGACCCACGCTGGCTGTCCCAGGGCCCACGCTGGCTGGACTCATGCTGGCTGCCCGGGACCCACGCTGGCTGCCTGGGCCCCTTCCCGTGCCCACTTGGGCTCCTCTGAACCTATGTTTTACCCCCTGTTTCTGCAGAGAGCAGCTCCATGCAGGTGCCATGGGATGGCTGTCACTTTAGTGCACATCCCACACCTCTTGCTTCCTCACCCGGGGCTTTGCGGATGCTGCGGTGTGTGTTGTACCTGCAAGAACCTGCTTGGACCCCCTGCCTGGGAAACCCAGGAGTGTGGGGGCAGGGCTGACATATACAGAGCCCCCCTCCCCGCCCTGTGACCAATGGGGGGCAGCGGCTGATAGACAATGCTTCCCTTTTCATCTGCGGGGGAACACTTCTGCGGCTGCTTTCAGGAGCCTCCTCGGCAGCTCCCGCACGGTGCTGCACCAGCCCCTAAGGATCCATTCATGGGCGCCCCCTCCTTCACTTCCCAGCCCCAGCCCTGCTCCTGGGCCCAATTCCCACACACGGCCTGCTCACCAGCCTTCAGCTACAGCTCTGCCTCAGGGGCGAGCCCAGGCTGATATTGGTTTTCTCCCACTGCTCCTAATCTACCCCCATCTCTTATGCACGAACGTTTGTGTACGCCCATGCGCATGAGTGCATGCACACACGCGCTCACACACACGCTCACACACGCGTGCACACGCACACATGCACATCCACACACTCGCACACACGCATGCACACACACACAGATTTGTGCTCCTCTCAGCCTCCAAACGTAAACCAAACCACATCTGCAGGGAGACGATTTTCGGAGCGACAACCACGATTTAGCAAATGGAGCAGAACCAGCTCCCTGCGGGCAAGGGCTGCATCTGCCATCGGCTGTGCTGTGCCCTGATGAGGACCAAGGTGGCGGGTGTGTGACCACTGAGACAGAGAGGTTTCACAGGGACGGGAGGGGTGCAGTCTGTTGGATGAGTCGTAGATTTGAGACCCTAAATTGCTGTGTTTGCCTTCTACTGGTAGAATGAATGCAGCCTCAGACAGATGCTGCCCCGCAGCTGTTTGTGGCAGGGGGCCCCGTGGCAGGCCAGTGACTTTGAAACGGGGGATTGGAATGGAGTCTGACAAAGGGGCCACTGTCTTTGAGGGAACTTGACTGAGCCCAGCAGAGCCCGAGCAGCGAGAGTTTGCACAGCTGCGGCTGGGAGCAAACATGTACTTTTAGCTGACCTGGGCCCGTGGCTTTGGGCATTAAACCTGACACTTTCCAGATGTGTGGGGCCCTCCCCTTGGCACCGTGCACAAACACTCTGTCCCCAGGTACACACACACTCACACACACACTCAGGCACTGGCAGCGCAGCTCTGTAAATGCGGCATTGTGCTGCAGACCCAGGCCCCCTCGACAGATTCCACACCCAGACCTGAAGGGGAGGCCCTGGGCTGGGCTGGAAATTTATGAGCTGGATTTCAAAATAGTTCAAGTTCAAAGTCAGCTCAACGGCAGCTGCCTCTCTGACCACCATCATTCTTCATGCCTGGCTCCAGGTTGGGTGGTAAGGGGATGCTGAACATGTCTTCCAGAAGGTTCTTTTCTACCCACATTAGCACGGACCCTGAGAGCTCTAGTACCAGCGAGAGGGAGGCTCAGCAGGAGTTTGGGGAGCCTGGGGGTACCCCTAATTGGCCGCTCTCCCTCAGCATTGTTCGCATAAAGCCCCTGGGGCCCTGAGTCTAGGGGCAAGAGTCTAGGGCCTCACAGGCCACACTTGCTGGCTCGGGCCCCTCCCTCCAGCTCCGTGCTCTGAAAACTGCGCTGCTCAGCAGTCCTAGCTGGAGGGTGGGAGGAAACAGATGTGCCAGGGCCCTGTGCTGACGGAGGCCATGTGACCGCAGGTGGGCGGGGACACTTGGATGTTCTCTTCCTCCCCAGTGAAGAAGAGGAGGAGGAGGGGGGTGGAGAGGAGGAGGCAGAAGAGGAGGAAGAGGGAAGGAAAAGAGGAGGAGGAAGAGGAGGAGGAGGAAGAGGAAAAGGAGAGACGGGGGGAGAAAGAGGAAGGGAGGAGGAGAAGGAAGGAGAGGGGGAGAAGGAGGAGGAAGAGGAAGGAGAGGAGGATGAGGGAAGGAAAAGGGGAGGAAGAAGAGGAGGAGGAAGAGGAGAAGGGGAGAGGGGAGAAGGGGAGGAGAAAGAGGAGGAAGGGGGTGGAGATCGGGACTGTAGGGGCAGCTTGGGCAGGAGGTGGCTTTCCCTGCTGGGTAAGTCCCCAGAGCCAACAGGAGAAGCCCGACCAGGAGGGTGTGGCTACCCTGCTGGGCTCGGGTACAGGAGAGGCTGTCCTCCCTACCTGGCTTGTGTGTGGCAGGTCCTGGGTTGTGGAGGCAGCCGGGGAGAGCCCTTAGCTAGGGACAGCACCGACTCACAGGCTGCTTATCCTCCTGGGACAAACCTGAGGATCCTGGAGATGCTCGCCAGCTCCCAGTATCTGGAAAGGACACTGGGAGGCTCAGTAACACCAGAACCCACACCTGGCAACCCCCTTTATCTTCCTTCCTCAAACACTTAACTAAGTCCCTCTGTGGGCTCCGGGTGTAGAATCTACCATTTCTTGTTATCTTCTTCATTCTTAATGGGGTGCAATTTTCACAGGTAAAGTGCACACATTGTGAAGGTGCAGCTTGGTACGTTTTTACAAATATGCCCCTACGTGACCAGCACCCAGGTGAAAGCACAGGACACCGCCCATGCCCCAAGGGCTCCCTCGCTCCCCTCCCAGGCAGCGACCCCCAGAGCATCCATTATGTTGACTTTCATCATCACTGATGATTTGTGCCTGAAGACGAACTAAGCTTCATCTTTTTCACCTAAACAAAGATGTAGAATAACTGGATCAACTGTAGATGCACCTCACAACCTGGGCTCTTTGTGCCTAACGTCTTTTGGCCAACATAATACTCTTGAAATCCACCCGCGTTGCTGGGTGTGTTGGTAGTTTGTTGTTTTACTTGCTGAATGACATTCTTTGGATGAATATACCATCATCTGCTTTGTCCATTCTTTAGCTTGTGGTCATTTGGGTTACTTCCAGTTTGGGGTTATTATGAATAAAACTGCAGTGGATATTCTTGCATTCCACATGTCTAAGAAACTATTTCTAATCCAAGTACCTTGAAGTATCTCTCCCACCTAGCTAGCTAGCTATTTACCGATCATGTATCTTGATCTATT
>NW_026652287.1:8334082-8368805 GCF_009828535.3 Hylobates moloch
CTCTCCCTCTCCCTCTCCCTCTCTCTCCCTCTCCCTCTCTCTCTCTCCCTCTCCCTCTCTCCCTCTTCCTCTCTCTCTCTCTCTCTCTCACTTTCAAAGACATCGTGATGACGCTGAGCCCACCCAGATAATCTAGGACATCTCCGTCTCAGGGTCATTAATGAGCAACTTTAATTCCCCTCCGCCATGTAACCCAACATATTTGCAAGTTCCTGGGATGAAGGTGGAGATGCCTTTTGGAGAGGGCCGTTATTCTGCCTAACAGATGCATTTTTCAGATCTGCTGCCAGCCTCCTTGGGTAGACGCAAGCTCAGAGAGGTTAAGCTTGCAAGTGGCTGAGCCAGGACTGGAATTGAGGTCATCCAGATCCAGGTTTCCCACCACTTACGATGCCTCCCCGCGTGATGGATAAGGCCCAGTCCCGTACTATCTTTCATAGAAATATGATGCGGTGATAGTTTGAAATATGAACTCCTTTCCCTGGTTTTCTGCTAGTACAACTTCAGGGAAGGGTTGTTCCAGCAGAAATACGAGAAGAACAAAAGATATTAATTTTTGTCTCTTGAGCATCAAAAGTTGGGATTTGGGCCTAAATGGGAGATTGGATATTCCCAGGGCCAATACAGCCCTCCCTCTACTCTTGCCAAGAGAGAATGGAAATTCCTCAGAGAAGGGGATCACAGAGGCAATTAGCCAGGACATCGGAGAGGGGCCACTCCCCACCTCCTGTACTCCATCTCAGGCTCGGAACACCATGCTGAGATGAGGTGGTCCCGGGACTTGAGAGCCAAGAAGACCAGAGCCTTGCTTTCTAGAAGTTTCCTCATACCAGCTTGCACAGGATCAGAAACACCCTGAGGAGTGGGGGAGTAGGTCCGTATTCTTTCCCATGGGTGCCCTGTGGCCCCAGAGTTTGGTGTGAGAGTATCTGAGGGTCCCTGGGGAGTACCCGCCCTCCCCTCCCCCAGAAGGGCCTGGCAGTCCTGAAGTACAAGGCCCTGAAGTGAAGACTAGGAGAGAAAGGAGCCCCTTAAACTGTGGGACCAGTGAGCCAGTCCACACAGGAAATTTGGAAATCTCGGCAAATGTCGGAGGGCTTCCCTGCTCAATATCCCCAAAGACCTTGTAGATCTCAAACCCAACACCATTAAGGAATGGAAGGAGATACCATAAACTGCCCCCAGAACATTCTGATTTTAACAAAATGACCCTATATTGGCTGAGATTCTGTTCTGCCAAGAGGCAGACTGGGGGCTTCACACAGAAATTGAGTTAGAGAAAAATGAATTTATTTTGGAGAGCGGCATGTCTGAGCTTGTGGACCAGAAGTTGTGACCTGTCTCAGAAAATATAGAATTCACTGGATCCTGAAGCACTGAGCCACACTGGAGCTCAGGGGTCTTTGAGGAGAGGCAATTGTGTTAGGTGATGACGATGGCTCTGAATCTTCGTCCCTGTCCCAGATCCAAGCTCTCTACTTTAGAACCTTGCAGCACTTTCTTATCCGGACTCTGGGCCCACCCGTGTGCCTTGCTTTGGCCAATAGAACTGAGGTAGATACGATGGTGCAGCAGTTCCCAGCGAGGCCTCAAGGGGCCTTCCAGGTTTCCTGTTGCTCTTGTGGGCCTCTGTCATCACCATGGGAACTTGCCCAGGCTGGTCCCTGTCACTCCTGCTGAGGTCAGCCTAGATCAGTCAACAGTCAGCTGGTCCCCAGACACATGAGTGAGCCCAGCCAGACAGTCAAGCCACTAAACTGGCCCCTCACTGATTCCATAAGTATGTGCAATGAACTGAGGTCTTAAGACCATTACGTGGCATTATTGTGGCAATGGAAAACTGATACAATGGTGTTAGGAAAAGCTTCTTGCAGGACAGGATGAAGCTTCCCTGAGATCAATTTGGGGCAAGACTTTGCCCAAGAAATTAATAATCAAATATTCTGAACATTAAAATGATTTGTTCCGATTTAATTTTTTGTCTTCCTGTCTTCGTCTGTTTTGTGTTGCAATATAGAATACCACAGACTGAGTGATTTATAATGAAGGGGAATTTATTGTCTCATGGTTCTGGAGGCTAGGAAGTCCAATATCAAGGTGCCGACATCTGGTGAGAGCCTTCTTGCTGTGTCATAACATGGCAGAAGGCACCACATGGTGGGAGGGCAAAGAGAGAGAGAAAGAGAAGTAGTGGAGGGTGGGAAGAAAGAGAGAGAGAGAGAGAAAGAGAGGAAGAGGGAGAAGGCTCTTTCCTGTAACTCCTTGTATGGGCACTAATCCCATTCAAAAGGGCTCTACCCCCATGACCTAATTCTCAAAGGCCCCACCTCCTAATGCCATCACATTTGTGACTGAAGTTTCAGCATATAAATTTTGGGAGAACACATTCAGTCCATTGCAGTCATGGTGAAAAACGGTGTCTGAATCCTTCAAAATAATCATCAAAGAGGTTCTTTATTTAATTGAGGAGGGCTAACCCTTTCATCTCCACTAACTGTCAGGAATGGGTGAGGTGGGTCCCCTCCAACGCCATTTGCAGCCTTACCAGCCTCCCCATCAGCTGAGCGCTGGGCAGGTAGGACACCAGGCTGCAAAGGCCCCTGATGCTGAGTCCTGGGACACCAGTCACTTTATTCTACAGTGAGCCCTGGTCCAGGCTAGTCTGCCTCCTCCCAAGGGGGATGGTGTCCTGGAGGCTCTGGGTAACCCATGCCAGCTTCCCTGCCCCTCTGGGCCACTCTGCAGATCGGGCCCAATTTCCACTGCCCCAGCCAGCTCATGGATCCTCAGGATGAATTGCCACATTGTTCTCAGCAGACAGCCCCTTACACGCTCCACCTGTCTGCTTCCCACCGGAGCTCTGAATCCCCCTTTTGTGGAGCTGGTGGGGAGAGTGAGACATTTGGAGCTCTCCAGCGATATTCTCTCAGCCCTGCCCGAGGATAAGGGCACCCCAGCATGTTGACTTGGTGTCTCCTGGGAAGGAAATGAGCAAAAAGAAGCCCTGAGCTGTGGCTCTCAGACTCAGGGAGTCTCGTTCCAGCCTCATTCCAGGAGAAGACTCAGATACAGGGTTTTGTGATGTTGCTGGCAGCCTGCACATACCTCGTTTTGAGTGTGGGCTTTTGTGCCTGGGGTGTTTGAGAAACACAGCCCTATTACATGCTGAAGGACGTGACAGTGAGGTGAACTCCCACAAGTTAATACACACACATACATGCACACATACACAGGAACACACACACGGGCAAATGACAAGCAAATAAGGGCTCTGTGGTGGATTAAATGGTGTCCCCTAAAGATAGATTCAAGTCCTAACTTCAGGTACCCATGAATGTGACTTAACTTGGAAATAGGATTTTTGCAGATGTGATCAAGTTAAGAGGAGGTCATACTGGGTTAGGGTGGGCCCTGATCAAGGACTGGTGTCCTTATAAGAAGAGGAGAGTGTAATGCCAGCACTTTGGGACCCCAAGGCAGGTGGATCCCTTGAGTTCAAGAGTTTGAGACCAGCCTGGGCAACATGGTGCAACCCTGTCTCTACAAAAAAATACAAAAATTAGCCAGGTGTGGTGGTACATGTCTATAGTCCCAGCTACTTGGGAGGCTGAGGCAGGAGGATCGTTTGAGTCCAGGGATGCAGAGGCTGCAGTGAGCAGAGATCCTGCCACTGCACACCAGCCTGGGCAAAAGAGCAAGATTTTGTCAAAAAAAAAAAAAAAAAGAAGAAGAAGAAGATGAAGAGGAGAGAATACAGACACATGAGGGACACCACGTGAAGACAGAGGCAGAGATTGGAGTGGCGCAGCTACCAGCCAAGCAACGGCAGAGATTGCCAGCAACCACCGGAAGCTGGGCTAGAGGCCCGGGACAGATTATTCCGCAGAGAACTTCGGAGGAAGTGTGGCCCTGTGGACCCCTCAATTTCAGCCTCTGGCTTCCAGAACTGTGAGACAATGAACTTCTGTTGCTTCAGGCCTCCTTGTCATGGTGATTTGTCCCAGCAACCTCAGCAAGCCCCCGTGAAAAGGCCCAGGAAAAGCAAGAAAAGAAAGAGACCTCCGTCTCTCCCAGCCTTCCCCTCCTTTCAGTCTAACAATTTTGCATGTTGTGAATGTTCTATTTGCTGGGGCACTTCTTTATCTACTTAAATATTTGCCGGGTGGCTAGGCGCCTGGGCTTACACTGGTGCTGGGATGGGATAGTTTCACTCAGAGTTGACATCAAAGTCATTGCAACGCCCCTCTAAGGCCCTGCAAGGCCCAGCTCCACCCTCGTCCTTCACTCTGACCCAGGCACTGCTCTCTCCTCGGCCCAACCTGCCCCAGCCACCCGGGCCCTCCTGCTAGTTCTGGGAGCCACCCGGGCCCTCCTGCTAGTCCTGGGAGCCACCCGGGCCCTCCTGCTAGTCCTGGGATACACCAAGCTCTCAGGCCCCCAGACCAAAGATTCCCAGTGGCCATGACTCAGGCAGTCTACCTGAGACAAGAAAGGTGGCTTCATCTTTGGAGAGAGTCAAAGTTCCTGGGCAAAATTCCTTTATCTGTCAATGGGAACAATAACTAAAATGCCTAAGAAAGGTATGAAGATGAAAAGAAGGAATCTAAACGCTCGGTTACATTCCTGGCACATGGGAGGAGTGGTGGGTCTAGGATCTGTGTGGATGAGGGTTAGGGGCAGCTGTCAGGAAAAGGGACAGAGGGACTCATCTGCAAGTTGGGTTTGCGTAAGGGATGAGCTTCCTGTGGCTACTTTTCCAAATTTCCATAAACATAGTGGCTTAAAGCCGCTAAGCCACACATTTATTCTCTCATCATTCGGGAGATCAGAAGTGGGAAATGGGCCTAAAATCCAGGCGCCGGGGGGCTGTGTTCCTGGTGGAGGCTTTTGGGGCACATCCATTCCTTGACTTTTCCAGCTTCCAGAGGCTTCCTGTGTTCCTTGGCTTTTGGCCCCTTCCTCTGTCTTCAAAGCCAGCAGCATGGCATTGCCCAGGCTCTGTCTGACTCAGACCCTCCTGTCTCCCACTGTCACTTCTAAGGATGTTTGTGATGACATCAGGCCACCCCAGATACTCCAAGAGAATCTTCCCATCTGAGGATCCTTGGCTTACTCCCATCCGCAGTGTCCCCTTGCCATGGAAGGTAACATAGGCTCAGGGTCTGGGATTAGAACATGGACATCTTCGGGGGCTGTTCCACAGCAAGCCCACTGTTGTTAGTTAGATTGACTGTGGTGGTTTGGGAGAGGAGGGTATTAGTGGGGATGATGGGAGCTGATATGGTTTGGCTCTGTGTCCCCACCCAAATCTCATCTCAAATTGTAATCCCCATGTGTCAAGGGAGGGACCTGGTGGAAGGTGATTGGATCATGAGGAGAGTTTCCTCCATACTGTTCTTGTGATAGTGAGTGAGTTCTCATGAGATCTGATGGTTTAAAAGTGTTTGGCAGTTCCCCCTCCCTCTCTCCTGCCGCCTTGTGAAGAAGGTGCCTGCTTCCCCTTCACCTCCCGCCATGATTGTAAGTTTCCTGAGGCCTCCGCAGCCATGCAGAACTGTGAGTCAATCAAATCTCTTTGCTTTGTAAATTACCACTGCCCAGTCTAAGGTAGTGTCTTTACAGCAATGTGAGAACGGACTAATACAGGAGCCATTACCAAGGAAAGCTCTCCATAAGTGTTTGCTATTGTTGTTATTGGTATTATCACCAGACGACTCAAAGAGATCTGAACTAACCTTCCACCATAGGACAGAGCCACAGACACACCATTTGAAGAAATATCGACAAAGACACGCACCAACATAATACACAAACTAGGGTGGCCCTCTGAAGATGTTTACAAGGGGAAAAGTCTTAGAAGTTCCTTAAGAGGAGAAACATCCTGCCAAGAAGGTGAAAATGTGGACCCTGAGTTAAGATGGGGGCTTGGGAGGACCTTCAGGACTTTCTCATGAGAGTTTTTGCTGAAACAGGTAAAATAAAGCTTGGTCTTGCCTAACAAATTAGGAAAGGCCACGTTTCAGCTCTTCTCTGGTCTGGGGTCATAGGAGGCTCCTGTCCCATCCCCAGAAGCTCGACTTCCCAACTGTCGGGGGCTCCACTTGGCTTCGGAAACTCAATCCAGTGTCTTAGAAAGCAATATGATGGGTAATGATTTAAGGAAAGCTGAGCTCTTGCTTGTCAGATTCTACTTAGAACAAATTATTTCTGTTTCTCTGGGATAAGCTATACAGGCTGCGCTTCACCTGTACCATTCCTGGGACCCTGGTGCCCACAGGGGCTGGGCTACGGCAACAATCCCAGGAACCCCATGAGAATAGAATTGGACTTAGGGCCCATCCTACTCCAGTACAACCTCACCTTAACTGATTACACCTGCACAGACTCTGTTTCCAAACACGGTCATAGTCTGAGGTTTGGGGTAGACTTGAATTTGAGTCGAGGGGATTCTTCAATCCATTACGGTGACCTTTTAGATACTCTCTAGCTCTCCCATCTCTGGGCCATAAATACACATTTTAAATTCCAGGTTAGCTTTTCCCCACCTGAAAATCCTCTCCTCACCTTTAACTGGTAGGTGGGTCTCAACTGATTGAGAACCAATATATTGGTCACATACGGTAACAAATCTACCCCCAAAATATCAGAACCTGCATCCTAAAGACAAAAAACAAATGCTTTCTAGGCTATCTAAATTATGAGTTTCTGTCATAGCCTAGTTAGTAAAAGGCTGGAGTCTCTTTTCTTATTAATCAAAGTTAAACATACTTTTGCTAGGGTTAGAGTTAGGGGTTAGGGGTTAGGATTAGGGTTGGGGTTGAGGTTAGTGTTAGGGGTAGGGTTAAGGGTAGGGCTAGTGGTGTCGTTAGGCTCAGGGTTAGGGTTAGGGTTAGGATTATTAGGGTTAGCTTTTACCTTTGCTTTGTCCCTAGGAGAATCCATTAGATGAATTTACTCGAAAGAAATGAACACCTATGTCCACACAAAGATCTGTGCATGAATGCTCATAGAAGCTTTCTTTGCAACAGCTTGAACCTGGAAACTGCCAAAATATCCATCAACAAATGAGTGGATAAACATACTGTGGTGTAATTGTACTAAGAAGTGCAGTGAACAGTAATGATGAACTGAGTGCTGATATACCCAACAGCGTGGGGCACCTCACATGTCCGACGATGATGGAGGGAACCAGACACAAAAGGGAACCCGCTGTGATTCCATTTATAGGAAATTCTACAAAGGTCAGCATAGTGGTTACCCCGGAGGGATGATTTAGAAGAGGCAGGCAATGATGGACTGTTCTAAATCTCGATTAGGGTGTTAGTTACCCAGGCGTATACTTTTCTCAAATCCCCATAAATTGTACACATAAAATCTGCACGTTTCATGGATCTCTGTGCAAATGACACCTCCATTCTTGAAAAGCACTTTCGAGATGTATTTTTGAGGACACCGCCAAGACACAACTCTTCTCTCAGGGAGCTCCTTCTCGCTGCTGTTTTGTGTGTTCACAGCAGCTTCCCACCTGGAGCAGGGGAAGCCCCGAGCAGCTGGACCCACACCTGCAGCAAAGCCAATGACCACCCCCACTTCCCGCCTCCTGGTGCCCACTCTTATTCCATGGCTTTTGGGATGCTATGGACAGACGGAGAAGCAGGAGGTTCTGGACTGAAACCCTGAGCAAGTTCCCAATGTCCTGAGACCCTCAGGGCCGCATGGTCCCTCCACACCCGGCAGTGGAATCCGGGATCCTCAGAGGCACCATGTCGCACCTGTGTTCCCAACACTCCACCCTCACTGCGACGTTCTGTGAGAGGATGGACACAGAGGCGGTGCGTCTTAAAATCCTTCTGGATCCTAACATTCGGTGAGTTCCAACCAACAGGCTGAGCTATTCAATCACACTTTCACTTCTTTTGGCTCTTTGGTGAAATCCAAATAAGACCTGTATTTCATTTAATAGTATCGAGCCATGTCAATTTCCTGATTTGGACAATGGGCAGTGGGCAGGAAAGGTGCTGTCACTGGCAGGAGCTGGGGTAAGGGAACTCTACTATTTTTGTGACTTCCTGTGAGTTTTAAACTATTTTAAAATGAAATGAGAAAGCAAACAGCAGCAACCAACTCTCTGGGCCCCTGTGATGTAGGTTGTCTGAGGTAGGAATATTTTATTAGTGTGTGCGTTTGCAGGTTTGTTTGTCTGTGTAGGAGGGTACAGTTCTCTGTGTCTTCTTCGGTGGGAAAGTTCCAGTGTTACTGGTAGACAGGCCGCACAGTGCAGTGGTTCTATGTCTGGGCTCCTACACTGCCTGGTTTTGAACCTCATATCTATGACTTACTCTCTGTGTGCTGTTGGGCAAGTTACCTAACCTTTCTATCCTCAGTTTCCTTATCTCTAAAATCGGTGTCATTTTCCATGCCTGCCTCCTTGGGCCATTGTGGGGACAAATCGATTTCCAATATGTGTAAGTCCCAGAACAGTGTCTGATGCTTGGCCGGGGTGCTATAAATGGTGCGGCTTATCACCTGTGAAGAGGTGCTTGCTCTGAATCTGTCCCCTGGGGCCGAGGGTCTCCCCAGACTGTATGGTGCTCCATGTCCTTCAGACCCTCAGGCATGTTTACAAGGAGACTGTCTTCAGCATCTGGTGTCCCAACACCGTGACTACAGCGCCTACGGAATCATCCAGAACCCAGCCCAGGAGGCCTGGATGAGAAAGCACCCTCCCGTGTTTATGACATCAGGAAACCCCAGGGCACACACAGGTGACCGAACGGCCACCAGCAGGTCCCAGCCTCTCAGGAGCCACCGAGCCCTCCTCGCTAGCTTGAGGAGCCCCCACACTCTCTCCCCGTGCAAGTACACCAGTCCTGTATTTCTTAAAATAAAAGTTATTTTATTTTCAAGTGAGCTGGGATCACAGAGGTCGCCACTGCAGAGTCAGGGTGGGGACGGCTGCTCTGGGCTGCTCTGATGAAGCGAGTGTGGCCCCTTTCACAGAATCCAAGCCCCTGTCCCAACTTCGGAGGAAAGCCCCCACTCAGATCCCAGAGCCAAGCACACCTTTGTTTCCAGCCCCTGCTCTTGCTGAGCATTGGGTCGTACACTGGACCTGCTGTGCCCTGAGCTGTCGGGCCACACTCTGGCCTTGTGCCCTTTGAGCTGGGGCTGGGCCTGCACCCAGGGTGCAGCATGCAGGGGGTTAAGGAAGGCAACAGTAGAGAGAATGGACTGGATGGGGTGGTACTGAAGTGAAGAGAGTTGGTTAGAGGCTACTGCACTAGTCCTAGCAATAACTGATAAAGGGGCCTGAACCAGAACGACAGAGCAAGAATAAAAAGGAGGAAGGCCGGGCACAGTGGGCTCACGCCTGTAATCCCAGCACTTTGGGAAGCCGAGGCAGGTGGATCACCTGAGGTCAGGAGTTCAAGATCAGCCTGGCCAAGATGGTGAAACACCGTCTCTACTGAAAATACACAAAATAGCCAGGCGTGGTGGGGGGAACCTGTAATCTCAGCTACTCCGGAGGCTGAGACAGAGAATTGCTTGAACCCAGGAGGCGGAGGTTGCAGTGAGCCGAGATTGCACCACTGCACTCCAGCCTGGGCGACACAGCCAGACTCCGTCTAAAAAAAAGAAAAAAAAAAAGGAGGAAGTGGATGGGAGATGTACTTGGGTATGATTGTGGATACATGTTGGCAACTGACCCCATGTGGTGTAGGGGGGAGAAGCGGGGGCTGAGGTCTGGAGCCTGGGAACTGGGCGAATGCAGAGGCACAGGCAGAGGAAGATACGCAAGGCTTCAAGAGACAAGAGCATGAGCTTGGCTTGGAAATCTCAAGCTTAGGGGCCAGACGACTTCCAGGTGGAGGGGCCTGGCATGCTCCTGGCAATGACACTGGGCAGTTCCCAAACTTGCCTGATGTCACGAATCACCCAAGGAGCTGATGAGAAACATAGTCCCCCGGGCCCCTCCCAAGGCCCACTGAGTTAGAATCTCCAGGGATGGAGCTGGAAGTCCATGGCTGATCAAGCACCCCCGTGATGCCCAGTGGAACAAGCTCAGTGTCACTGCCATGGTGGAGTTAGGAAGACCAGGTTTACCTTGCAGTGCCATTCACCTAGCACTTATTTCAACATCAGCAACCTCTGAGAACTTGCTAGAGATACAGATTCTCAGGCCCTACCAAGGCCTGTCAGGATGGGGGCAGGATCTGTGTTTGCACAGGCCCTCTGAGAATTCTGATGCTCAATCACGTTTAAGAACCTCTGCCACATTTGGTCTTCGGTAAGTCAGTCTCCCTGAGGACTGTTGGGAAGATGAAAGAAAGCTTCTAGAAGGAAGGGATTTTCGCTCAGTGAGGCGCCAGGCAAATTAGCTTTGGAGTCACTTCAATCTCCACGCAGCCAGGGCCAGCCCTATGGGAGGTCAGCCCTAGAAATGGCTGAAATTGCAAAGAGGGCAAGTTTAGAGGTCAGAAGAGGAGAGCCGTGTCCCAAAAGACAAGGGCAAGAAGCTTCTGGAAGGAGATGAGGAATATGGCAGGACCACAAAGGGGCCAGGGAGGGGCCACTAAGGCAAGCCCCTGCTCCCCGAGTGGACCCCACTGCATGGAAGAAGCTTCCTTATGGGCTGAGAAACAGGGAGCCAGAGCGGGGGGTGGGGTCTCTTCCTGGTCATGGAGACCAGGAGAATTCGAGGGGCCAGAGGAGGGGGACATCAGGCGCAGGGAGACGCCAGTGGGTATGGGGCAGCGACCCCCAGGGACAGGCAAGCCTCCGAAATTGTCCTCTACACAGCTGTGGGTTTCACAAAAGTGGGGCCCAGGTGGCAGGGGCATCTCTGTATCTTTATCACCTGGCGCTTTACCGCCTGGCATGCGGTGAATGCTTGACAAATGTTTGTTGAGTGAATGACTGACAAAGTGAAGAGTTGAAGGAATTAGGACACAGAGAGAGAAGGGTGGGAGACAGCTTGAGGTGCAAGAGAATACATCTTCAGACGGGGCGCGGTGGCGCATGCCTGTAATCCCAGCACTTTGGGAGGCCAAGGTGGGAGGATCACTTGAGGCCAAGAGTTCAAGACCAGCCTGGGCAACATGGTGAAAACCTGTCTCTACCAAAAATACAAAAATTAGCTGGACGTGGTGGCGTGCACCTGTAATCCCAGCTACTCAGAAGGCCGAGGCACGAGAATCACTTGAACCTGGGAGGTGGAGGTTGCAGTGAGCTGAGATCGTACCACTGCACTGTAGCCTGGGTAACAGTGAGACTCTGTCTCAGAAAGAGAGAAAGAGAGAAAGAGAGAGAGAGAGAAAGAAAGAAAGAAAGAAAGAAAGAAAGAAAGAAAGAAAGAAAGAAAGAAAGAAAGAAAGAAAATACATCTCCAGAGAGAAGCTCTTTCTAACACTTGTTCCTCGGCCATGGCACTGTGGCCCCACTTTAGAGACAGGGAAACCAAGGCACAGAGAGGTTGAGCTTGTCATCCAAGGCCACACAGCTGGGTAAACATGGAACGGAACTGCACCAGCAGCCTGGCCATGGCCTGTGCTCCTAACCAATGGGGTGAGGAGGGGGCTATTTGGAGGCTGGAGAGAGATTCTGAGGTGGAGGACGGAAAGGAAGACAGAGCCAGGCAGTCACGCCAGTAGAGCAGGAGGCAGCAACTTCTTCCTGCGAGGGCCTAAAGGGAGTGGCCTCCACGCTTGAGAGAGTCTCTCAACTCGGCCTCCAGGGAGCAGAGGCCCAGTGTGGTCAGCTGAGGGGCCAGGCCTGGGTCGTGGCTGCTGAGCCAGGGTGCCTGAAAACTTCTGGTGTTTTCTTTTAGACCCAAGCCGGGCAGGGAGGAAGCTGGAGCCCTCTGGAGACACCTGAGCCAAGTAGGTGGACACCAACCAAACTGCACGCACCCCTGGCAGAGCAGCGGCCGCAGTGGCCCCAGGGTAATTCTGGGAGCCTCGTTGTGACCCAGTTCTGCTCTGTCTGGGGCAGCACGGGCCCCCTAGGCCCGGTGAGGGGTGTGTGAGGGACAGAGGCCCTCTCTGATCCCTGTTCCTCTGCCTGGAAGGCAGGCCAGGCGTGAGTGAGGTCTCCCTGGCCCCCAGGGCCCAGCTCAGCTGACCACACAAGGCCTGTGTTCCACCCTGGAGCCAGCGGACCCCCAGGACAGAAATGCATGGCTTGGGGCCGGCCTCCTGCTGCCTTATCCCCAGGCTAGCTCCGTTCTGATGGAAACCCCCCCAGGAAAAGCAGTACTCCCGGGGAGAGTTATGCCTTTGCCTCTGAGGACAGCAAAGCCCGTTATCAACACACTTATGGCTCATACTCCCTTCATAAGCCAAGAGGGAACCACACACTTCCCAGGAAACACCTGCTCTGGGCTAACTGTGTCCCCCCAAAAGATATGTTCAAGTCCTCATCCTGGGACCTGTGGACAGTACCTTGGAGAAAGAGGGTCTTTGCAGATGAGATCAAGTTTAGCTGAGGTCAGGAGAGGGACCCTAATCCAAGATGACTGATGTCCTTCTAAGAAGAGGAGAGGCCGGGCGTGGTGGCTCACACCTGTAATCCCGGCACTTCGGGAGGCCGAGGCAGGCAGATCACGAGGTCAGGAGATCGAGACCATCCTGGCCAACATGGTGAAACCCCGTCTCTACTAAAAATACAAAAATTAGCTGAGCGTGGTGGTGGGCGCCTGTAATCCCATCTACTCGGGAGGCGGAGGCAGGAGAATCGCTCGAACCCGGGAGGCAGAGGTTACAGTGAGCCTTCATTGCGCCACTGCACTCTAGCCTGGCGACAGAGTAAGACCCCACCCCCCTCAAAAAAAAAAAAAAAAAAAAGAAGAGGAGAGAACACACAGGGAAGCCCGTGCAACCGCGGAGGCAGAGATCAGGGTGACACGGCCACAAGCCCAGGAATGTCCCAGAACCACCCAGAACGCCGGCACCACCAGGAGCTGGAAAGGCAGAGGACTCTCCCCAGCGTCTCAGAGGGCCCTGCCTATGCCTCGACTTCAGACTCCTGGCCTCCAGAACTGTGAGAGAATAAGTCACTGTTGCTTTAAGCCACCCACTTTGAGGCACCTGGAATAGCAGCCACGGGAAATTAGTATAGCATCTGAGATACTTTGTGATGACTCCTCATCCCCGTGGACAGGCAACTACGACAGGGGAGAATCCCAGTCACTGAAGTTAGCGGTCCACCGTGGAGGGCCACTGTCACCAGACTCCATGGAAAAGCAAAACTCAGGGCACTAGAGTCCTGCCCACCTTAAAATCCTGCATTATTCCACCTGCACATAATCGGAGCCCCAGCCCTTAGAAAGGGGGATTTCCACATGCCGAGGGGAGGAAAGCCACTTTCTTTTTTCTTTCTTTCTTTCTTTTTTTTTTTTTCTTTTGAGGCGAATCCTCACCCTGTCGCCCAGGCTGGAGTGCAGTGGCGCAGGCCCACTGCAACCTCTGCCCCCCAGGTTCAAGCGATTCTCCTGCCTCAGCCTCCCGAGTAGCTGGGATTACAGGCACCCACCACCATGTCCCGCTATTTTTTGTATTTTTAGTACAGACGGGGTTTCACTATGTTGCCCAGGCTGGTCTTGAACTCCTGACCTCAAGAGATCTGCCCGCCTCAGCCTTCCCAAGTGCTAGGGTTACAGGCGTAAGCCACCACACCTGGTCTCTTTTTTCCCATTTTTAAAAATTGTAGTAAAATATAAGTGACATAAAATGTGCCTTTTAATCCATTTTTAAGTGTACGATTTCAGTGGCATTAAGAACATTCACAATGCTGTGCAACCATCACCACTATTTTCAGAAATTTTTCATCATCCCAAACGGAAACTCTGTCACCATGAAACTCCATCTCCCTTCGCCCCAGCCCCTGGTGCTGGGTTCTGCTTTCTGGGTTCTGTATTGTCTCTATGGATTTATGTATTCTGGGTATTTCATAGAAACGGAACAATACAATATGTGTCTGGGTTCTGTCCCTGAGCATGATGCTGTCAAGGTTCATCCATGTTGTAGCATGTGTGAGAACCTCGTTCCTTTTTATGGCTGAATAATATTCCATTGTGTGGCTGGACCACAGCTTATCCATTCAATCGTCGATGGACGCGTGAGTTATTTCCACTTTTTGGCTACTGTGAAAGGAAAGCCACTTTGACGACTGCATTGCTTAACACTTCAGCATTCTCGAATCCCCAGAGGGTGTGTGTGGTTGAACAGTGAACAGGAAGGACGAACTTAATTCTTATCTCCAGAGAAAGCTCCGGCTTCGTGAATAAGCACAACACGCCTGGGGCAGGAAGAGGGCAAGCAGCTCGGGGAATGAGGACCCAGCGGTGAGGACAGACGGCAAGAAAAAATGAGATACGACGGCCGTGGGGGGCGGCGGGGGGCGGTTAGGGCCTGGGGCTGCCTCGGGGATGTTTAGATTCCAAATTCCAAGTGCCTGGAATGGTTTCTGAATAGAAGTTCCTTGGAAAGAGAGGGGAAAAAAAATCTTTGTGTTAAAGACTCGTGAAAAAATATCAAGTTCACTGTCAGAGCCGAGGACTCAGACATGTGCTGGGTGGAGAGAGAGAGAGAGAGGGATGAAGATCAGCTTTTCAAGTGGGTTTCAGCCTGTCTTCTGCATCTATCAAGGCTGAGTTATTTGGTGCAAAGTGATTTTATCAGTACAGAATGATCCATCTGACGCCTTTTCCTTCAAAGTCTCCATCTTCTGAAAAACTCAACACTTCATCCGCTTTACTGATTGATGATATATTCACTCATCTCCCTCAATATCTGTCCGTCTTGTTTTCCCTTCTGCAGCGGCCAGATGCATTTTTGTCCCTCCCTGTCTTTCTGTGTCACCTCATTTTAGGCATGTTCCTTCTGTAAGGCACATAGTTGGATGTTGGATTTTCGCATTTGTGTTAGAGTTCATCTTTGTGCCGTTTAATCCATTTTTATTTATTTTCCCAACTAACCCACTAAGTGTTCCTTCTCTCATCTTGTTTCTGTTCTGTTTTAGTTCTCTTTGCAATCTCTGCTATTTAGTACTCTATATGTGGAAACTATTTTCTTCCTTTTCCCTCTAAGGATGTCAAATGGTTTTTTGTCAAACATGAGGCTTTAAGTACGAAACATTCAAGCCTCTCTGTCATGATCAAGGTCAGGAATGAAATCGTATCTGTGTAAAGTGAGATCAATGACATTGAACTATTTCCCGTTCCTCTGCTGCCTGTTCCGTGTGTGTGTGTGTGTGTGTGTGTGTGTGTGCAAGCTGTGTATTTCTACTACCGTTTCCATCTTTAAAACAGGACGAGATTTCCTTTCCATCACAATGTTTGGTGTATTGTTTTTGTTGGCAGTCATACTTTCTCCAGTTACAAAGACGCTGTCGTGAATGTCATTCATTCATTCTGTGTTCATCAGTTTCTCTTTCCTCCTGCAGCCTGGGCAGAGCCTTAGTCTTGCTCTCTGCTCTCACGCACTTGGTTTTCTTCTGTGTCCAAACATCACTTTATTTCATAGCATTAGTTTCCTTATGACTTCCTCATCCCTTACCCAGCGCGCTCTCTCTCTTTTTTTCTTGCTCCCTCCCCTTTCAAATCTCTCCTTCTCTCTCTCTCTCTCTCTCTCAATTTTGGTTTTTTGTTTTTTGTTTTGTTTTGTTTTGAGACAGAGTCTTGCTCTTGTCGCACAGACTGGAGTGCAATGGTGCAATCTCGGCTTGACTGCAACCTCCGCCCTCGGGTTCAAACGATTCTCCTGCCTCAACCTCCCGAGTAGCTGGGAATACAGGCGCCTGTCACCACGCCCAGCTAATTTTTTTTATTTTTAGTAGAGACAGGGTTTCACCATGTTGGCCAGGCTGGTCTTGAATGCCTGACCTCAAGTGATCTGCCCACCTCCACCTCCCAAAGTGCTGGGATTACAGGCATGAGCCACCGCACCTGCTCCTTTTCTCTCTCTTTTTTTAATGTCACCTTAGCTTTTTCTCTTATCCTCTTATTCCTCATCTCTTCTCACACAGGCAGCTGTCTTGGGAGTGATGCTGGAGTTTGGATCATATTCCATGGGCCCGTGGCTCCAAATGCCCATCATTCCTCAGTACTGGGCAAAGGTTGTGGTCGCAGAGGAAGTGAGACAAAGAAGGACGTCAAGAGGTTTTGCTGAGTTTAACGTGTTTCATCTGGGAGGGGCTATAATGCATTTCGTGTAACCATCTCTTTTCATTAAGGGGCAGGCATTGTAGATACAGTCCCGTCGTTCTTTTTCATGACATGTTTAGTTGGCAAAATAAAATGTTAGTAAAAGTTGGTGACTCTTTTTTGGTCCTTTATATTAAAAAACAAACAAGCAAACAAACCGAAAAAACAAAACAAAACAAAAAAACTACCCTCAAGTCCAGACTATTAAATTTGCAGCAGAGAGGAGGAATTGGTCCAAGGCGGGAGATAAGGAAGACATTGAGGATTCTGCAAAAAGAGTGTAGGTGAGGCCGGGCGCGGCGGCTCACACCTGTAATCCCAGCACTCTGGGAGGCCGAGGTGAGTGGATCACCTGAGGTCAGGAGTTTGATACCAGCCTGGCCAACATGGCAAAACCTGGTCTCTACTAAACATACAAAAATTAGCCGGACATGGTGATGCATGCCTGTAATCCCAGCTACTCAGGAGGCTGAGGCAGGAGAATCTCTTGAACCCAGGAGGCAGAGGTTGCATTGAGCTGAAATCTTGCCACTGCACTCCAGCCTGGGCGACAGAGCAAGACCCTGTCTCAAAAAAACAAACAAAAACCAACCAGCGAGCAAGGCAGCCCACATCTGGGAAAAGCACCTTCCCGTCAGCGGGAACAGTAAGAGGTCCCGAGGGCAGGAAGGAGCTTGCTGTGTTCCGGATTTGCAGGGCAGCCCTTGTGGCTGGGGCAGTGGGACACCTGGACATTCCTTTTTGCCTAGTCTGGGGTGTGGCGGGTGTCCCAATATAGCCAGGGCTGACACCCGCAGCTTTAAAGGGTCTCCCCGTTCCTGCCTCCTGTATGTTTTCCACAAACTTCATTCATACCAAGAAAAAGCTAAGATGAAACTGATTAAACACCCATTCCATCATGCCTTAAGGTGGTGGGGAGCAGTTGTCCTTTTTTTTTGTGCCACTGACCCCTTTGACAGTTTGATGAAGCCTGTGGACCCCTCTTCAGAATAATGTCTTTAAACGTGTAGCATAAAATAGCTAGGTTTGCAGAGAGAAAACCCATTAAACTAAAACAGTTATCACAATATTAAACAGGTTTCTAATATAATGACATGGGCTTTTTTTTTTATTATTAAAAGAAATTTTTTTAGAGACAGGGTTTTGCTCTGTGGCCCAGGCTAGAGTGCAGTGGCACAATCATACTCACTGCAGCCTCCACCTCCTGGGCTCAAGTGATCCTCCCGCCTCAGCCTCCCAAGTAGCTGGGACTATAAGTGCGTACCACCATGCCCAGGTAATTTTTAAATTTTCTGTAGAGACAGAATCTCTGTATGTTCCCCAGGCAGGTCTCAGACTCCTGGGCTCAAGTGATCCTCCCACCTCGGCCTCCCAAAGTGCTGGGATTATAGGCATGAGCCACCAGGCCTGACTGACATGGGCTTCTTTGTGGATGCATTCAAGAACACACTCTATTGTCAGGCCTGGAACTTTTGTAACTTTGAAGAAGCAACAAGAGTAAATGATATTTTGACATAGTTGCAACAGCTGTAACATGACATGAAAATATCTCTGATTTTCTTTTAAATGAGGAATGAAGTCCCAGTTTCCGTTAATTGTCATGGTTTGTTGCCTGCATTTGTAATAGAAGGGAATGCATTAGAGCCTGGCAAAAATGAAGATAGAGGATTTTCCCCTCATCTGAGTTCGTAAGCCCCCAGGTTTCGAGCCCCCATGCAAGATATCCAGCTTTTCACCTTCCTGGGGTGCCTCCAAACTGCTGAAGTAGGGTCCCTTCCCTCCTCCTCCCTCCCTGACCAGCCCCTGCAGACCAGACCCCACGCTGGCAGCTTCCAAGGACAGCTGCCGGCCTCAGTATCCCTCCTCTTTCAGCTCCATCAGCTGCCTCCCCCTTCTCTGGGGCTCTCTCTGCCAACACCTCAGCAACCATCTCCCTAATTGCTTCATCTCTTAGTGTGGGGAGTGGATGGTCTCTTCCTCTCGCCTGTAATTGCTTGCACACTTGAGCTTTTTCAGGCTGGAGTGGAAAATGAGCAAGCACGCGGCTCCATCTGCACCGCTCCATTCTTTAAGTCTGACATGTGCGGACGCAGGAGGCTGATGGCAGCTTTTGTGGACTTTTCAGATCAAAAACTTTCTGAAAAGGCCTTCGTTCCTCAATGTGTGGCACCTGAGGTTGTAAAGGAGCAATGGCAACAGCGACAACAACAATAAGTCTGAGAGTGAGTGCTTTGCAAACCTTACTTCACTGAACCCTCACGACACCTGGAGGAGCTTGGTGCTGCTACCGTACCCATGTCACAGGTGCAGTCACTGAGGGGCTGGAGGCTAAAGGACTTGCCCCAGGCCACATGGCTGATGAGGATGGAGCCCAGTGTCAGCACAGCTTTGCCTGCAGCTGCAGTTCAGGCTCCTGGCTCCAGTCCGAGGCTTTCTCATCTGCTCGCCGGGTGTCTTTGCTCCCTTGAAGCCTGCTTCCGGATCCCTGAGGCCACCAGGCCCATCAGGAGATGTGACAGAAGTCAGCATCCTGTCCCTCCCTCAGAGGAAAGAGCAAACGTGGCAGTCCCCAACCTGGACACCCCCGCATGCCCACCTGAACTCACAGGAGGAGGAGAAGAGGCCACGTGGAGGCCAGTCCCATCCACAGCCACAGCCCAAGCCCAGACCCCATGAAATCTGGGCTACAGCGTGGCCCTCTTAGGTCCACAACCTTCCTGGATTCTGGACTCATCTTGGGGTCCACCCAGAGCCAGACTTGGATGAGAAGCTCCCAGGGGCCAATGTGAAAGACAAGGGTCCTCGTTGTTTCAGCCCCCATTGCTTGCTCCCCTTCTTCCGAGGTGGGGCGCAAATGTTATCATCCCAAGAACACGTTCACCAATGTACTGTCCTCTTGTCAAATTGGGCCCCACTTGACCATTCTGTTATTTGTTTTTTCAATGGGGATGAAATTCACGTAACATAAAATCGGCCATTTAAAGGTGAACAATTCAGTGGCATTTAGTACATTTACAACGTTGTACAACCGCCGCCTCTGTCTAGGTTCAGAACATTTTCCACCCCAAAGAAAACCCTGTAGCTACCAGCAGCCACTCCCCCTTCCCTCTTCCCCCAGCCCCTGGCAACCACCTATCTGCTCTCTATGAATTTGCCTATTCTGGACATTTTGCATACATGGAATCAGACAATACGGGGTCCTTGCACTGGACTTCTTCCACTTAGCACGATGTTTCTGACGTCCATCCATCGTGTAGCAGGCATCGATCCTTCACTCCTTTTCTTTTTAGAGACAGTCTCGCTCTGTCACCCAGGCTGGAGTGCGGTGGTGCGATCATAGCTCACTGCAGCCTTGAACTCGTAGGTTCAGGTGATCCTCCTGCCTCAGCCTCCTAAGTAGCTAGGACTACAGGTATGTGCCAACATACCTGGCATATTTATTTTTATTTTTATTTTGTAGAGATCATGTCTCAATATGTTGCCCAGGCTGGCCTCAAACTCCTGGCCTTAAGTGATCCGCCCACCTCGGCCTCCCAAAGTGCTGGGATTACAGGCATGAGCCACCACACCCAGCCTCATTCCTTCTTCATTTCAGAATAATACTCCACTAAAGGGGCAGACCACAATTTGCTTTTCCATTCCTCAGCAGATGGACTGTATTTACCTTCAGGCTGCTGTGAACGGTGCTGCTTCGGTGTGTTTTTGCTTGTCTGAGTCCTTCGTTTTCAATTCTCTTGGGCATAAACCTAGCAGTGGAAGCGCTGGGCCCAGTGGTAACTCAACGTCATCCTGTTATTCTTTGTCCATGCATCTTACGGTCACTTTCTTGCCCATGTCTCCAAAAGCCAGCCAAGCAATGCAGAAACCTTGTTAAAAAAGGCTGCATAAGGAAACAACAAATCTGGGCAAAAATGTCGATTTCAAGAAGTTGGTGAAAACGATGTTGGAAAATGGCCTGATTCCCACTGGAAGCCACCAGCGAAGGTGGGTCAATGAGGGAGACTGGTTGACAATTGAGAAGAAAATTGATAAGGTGCTGCTGCTGCGGTGGCCTCAGCAGCCCACCAGGGGACACATGTCGTCCTGGGCCACTTCCTCAGAAGGGAACTGCTTTAAGGCCTGGCCATGGGAGTTGCCAAAAGAAAGGACATTCTCTTATGGTACTTCATAATTTTGTCAGAAAAATGACACCTCCCAAAACCTTGTCGAGTTACTCTTTTGTGAATTTTAAGGCTTAGTACGTTATTGCAATTGTCATCTGATAAATGTTCATAACCTTGTTTCATTTTTCAACATAAAGTCTCAGGCAAAACCTTCCTACCCAACTGTTATCCATTAAACTTGGCCCCTAGTTTAGGTGAATTCATCTGAAGAAACTTTTTTTTTTTTTGAGACGGAGTTTCACTCTTGTTGCCCAGGCTGGAGTGCAGTGGCGTGACCCCAGCTCACTGCAGCCTCTGCCTCCCAGGTTCAAGTGATCCTCCCATCTCAGCCTCCCAAGTAGCTGGGACTACAAGCGAATGCCACCACATCTGGCTAATTTTTGTATTTTTTGTAGAGATGGGGTTTCACCATGTTGTCCAAGCTTGTCTCTAACTCCTGAGTTCAAGCGATCCACCTGCCTCACCCTCCCAAAGTGCTAGGATTACAGGTGTGAGTCGCCGTGCCCAGCATGAAACAACTTTTTAATTTACACCAATTTTCTTTAGCTAATATGAAGCTGCTGCTATAAATAGCTAAATTTTCTGAGCACTTTTTATGTGTCAGGCACTATTCCAAGTGCTTTATATCTGTCACTCATTTAAACCTCAGAGCAGTCCTATGATATAGGTACTATTTATTTTATTTTATTTTTGGTAGAAATAGGATCTTACTATGTTGCCCAGGCCAGTCTCGAACTCCTGGGCTCAAGCAATCTTCCTGCCTCATCCTCCTGAGTAGCTAGGGCTACAGGTGCGTGCCACCATGCCTGGCATATTTGTTTCTGTTTTATTTTTTTGATAGAGACAGTGTCTCACCATGTTGCCCAGGCTGGTCTCAAATCCTGGCCTCAAGTGATCCTCCCGCCTCAGCCTCCCAAAGTGCTGGGATTACAGGCATAAGCCACGATACCTGGCCCTGTGAGGTAGGTACTATTTTTACACTCATTTTACAGATAAGGAGACAAAGGCACAAAATGATCACACAATTTGAAAGTAGCAGGGTTGGGATTCCAACCTAAGCAGCCTCTGTTCTTAACCTCTGCACATAGTAAGTTCTCAGCAAATGGTACCATGTCTCTATTATTTGTATATTTCATGTTTGTTACTGTGTATTTATGTTTCACGTGTTGCTGTGGATCCCACCACCGCCTCCCTGCAGCTGTTCTGTGAGTTCCTCACAAACGGGATTGCCAGAGAATGCAGGACACTCAATTAAGTTTGAATTTCAGATAAACAATAAATACTTTTTTTTTTTGAGACAGAGTTTCGCTCTTGTTGCCCAGGCTGGAGTGCAGTGGCATGACCTCGGCTCACTGCAACCTCTGCCTCCTGGGTTCAAGCGATTCCCCTGCCTCACTCAGCCTCTGGAGTAGCTGGAATTATAGGCACCCACCACCACACCCGGCTAATTTTTTGTATTTTTAATAGAGACAGGGTTTCACCATGTTGGCCAGGCTAGTCTCGAACTCTTGACCTCAGGTGATCCACCTGCCTTGGCCTCCCAAAGTGCTGAGATTACAGGCGTGAGCCACCGGCCCCAACAAATACTTTTTATTTTGCGTTATGTCTCTACTGATGGGGAAGTGGGGTTTTTTCCCAGGGTGGAGCTGTTATGAGTAAAGGCATAAGCCTTTGTGTGATAAGCTTTCATTTCTTTTGGGGAAATACCCAGCAGTGGGATTGCTGGGTTACATCACTTTGCACCCCAAACAGCAACAAATAAATGTTTCGTTGCGGCTGCTCCCATCCTTGGTGACATTTCGTATTGTGGGTCTTTTTAACTTTGTTCTCCTGTCTACCAGGAACAACACGGAGAAAGAAACAGGACAAAAATGGGCTGCTAAGTTGGGGAAAATAAAAACACGCTGCATTCATAAGTCCACTCCAGGGGTGAAGGGTTTGCGGAAAGAAACAGCTAGAAGTCGGTTTTACGTTGTTCAGGGAATTCAATTCCCCTGGCGGGTAAACTCTGGCATGGGCCTTGAGCGAGATGCACTGAGCATCTGCCTGGTGCTGCCCTGCCTTTTATAGAAAGAGGATGCAGAGAAAAATGGCGCCCACTCCTTCAGCAGGCCAGAGACTGTGGTGTGGGCTGCTTGCTACCTGCCCGTCCTGCGGCCAGCCACACCCTCCCCAGTTGTGGGGTCTGCTCTGTTCCCTTCCAGCAATGATAAAGCGGGTGTTTCTGGAGCACTCAGGGTAGCCAGGTGCTTGGCTGAGGGCTTGCTGTGGGAGTTCCCCTTCATCCTTGTTCATTTCATGAGACAGCTACTATCATTTCCCCCGACCCCATGCAGATTCGAGAATGGAGGCTTGTCGTGTTCAGGGAATACGCAAATTTACCCTTGGCCAAGGTTATCCTCAGGGCCGAACCTTGCACCCAAGCAGTCTGTCTCCTCTCTGTCATTTCTATATTCTGCACTGTCAGTCTCCCCTTTTCTTTTTCTGGCATCCCTGCCTCTTGTACGCCCTTCTGCCATGGAGATCTTGGCCCCGATTTCAACCTATTAGGGGCACAGAGCTTAGGCTGGTGTGAACGTCCTGTCATGATCAAGCACTTGCCTGTGTTTCTCCCGGCCCCCTGAGAAGACAACCCAAGTTCTTGGGTTCTGTGCCTGTGCCAGTGAGGCTTTAGAAGGTGGAGAACTCCAAGATCACACACCTGGAAGACAGATCACCAAATTGGATTTCTGGTAGGATAGGAATGAAGGCAGGACAGGCTGGCACTCAGGTGTTCCCTAATGAGACGAAGTAATTTCACAGGGGAACCATGGCATTCCTGGACGTCACCCTCGCTGGCACAAGAAAGCCAGGTAAAGGTGAGACGGGCTTCCTGCCTCGGTCCACCGTCGGCTGCGGGGTGCCTGCACCCTCCTCTGACCCTTTAAGCTTTCTTCATGCACATTAGTGGGGCCTTATTTCCTGTTCTTGGAAACCTTCCAGAACCCTCCTAAGCTGGGCCATTAAGTAACAAGACACGCACCACCTTAATTTGCTCTCCAACGACACTCAATTACATACACACATTCTTTTTTCCCCTCCCTCAGGTGTCTTAGCTGCTAAGTCAATAATTTATTCCACAGTAGCCTAGTTTTGTTGTTTTTAAAGGCCAGCCCACTATGGGGTATTTATTCACTGGTTCACCATGAAACTTTTAAAAAGAGAACTGGAAAGCATTTGTAGGAGGGAAAAAGGCTGGGGGCAGAGTAAATTGTTGAGTTCCCTGCCCCACGCCCCCACCCCACCCCCTCCTTCATTCGCTAGGCCATTAAATATATAAAAGCACTAAAGACTGCGTGTTTCGGGGCAATAGTTCTCAGTTTTGGGCCCAGGGCCAAGGGGTGTGCTACAGATTTTCCCGTATAAATTAATACATTATAATGGGCAACATGAGATGGGCGTGGGGTCACAGTGGCTGAGCTCTCTGGTTCCTCTATACAGCGTCTGTAATTTAAAATTTTACAAAGGGTTTGAGCAAATTCTCAGTTCATAAGGGCTGGAATGTGGCAGGAGCTACTCAAACCACAGGCAAAATGGCATATTGGCAGCTGGAATATTGAAAAAGAAAAGTTGGCACCAGTTTTGCAATCTTGTGATCTTTCATTAGAGTTTTTTAAAAAATAAGAACTTTAGATGATCAAAAAGATTTAGAGAGTAATACAGCAAAGAGCCACACACTCTCCACTAGGTTAAGAAAGAAAATGTCACCAGACAAAACAATAGAAGCCCCAGTCCCCCTCCAAAAGTTACAGTTATCCCGAATTTGCTGTTAATTATTCACGTGCATTTTTTGAAACGTGTTTACATAGGCACGAAAATCTCCCCGAACATCACGTATTGTATGTTTTAAGCTGTATCTTACTGTATCTACTCTTCTACAGCTTGCTTCTTTCACTCAATATTGTAATTTCTTTTCTTTTCTTTTTTTTTTTTTTTTGAGTTGGAGTCTCGCTGTGTCTCCCAGGCTGGAGTGCAGTGGCACAATCTTGGCTTACTGCAACCTCCGCCTCTCGGGTTCAAGCAATTCTCCTGCCTCAGCCTCCCGAGTAGCTAGGATTACAGGCGCCTACCACCACACCCGGCTAATTTTTGCATTTTTAATAGAGAGGGGGTTTCACCATGTTGGCCAGGCTGCTCTCCAACTCCTGACCTCAGGTGATCCACCCGCCTCAGCCTCCCAAAGTGCTGGGATTACAGGTGTGAGCCACTGCACCCGGCCTTAATATTACAATTTCTAATTTCATTCACGCTGACACACACCGCAGTAGTCCATCCACTTTCACCATGGTGTAATGTCCCCTTGTATGAATATTTATTTGTCTATACTCCTGTTGATGGCTACTTAGGTTGTTTCCTGTTTCCATCATGAACAATGCTGCTAGAATACTCTTGTCCACGTCTCCTTGTTTCTTGAGGGTAGTATTTTTCAAAATGAGAGTTGTAGCCATTAATAAGTATTGAAATCAATTTGGTGAGACATGCCCAGTATTAAAAATAATAGGAAAAAACAGTATTAGAAATGCATCACACATAGTAAGTAATATGTCATGGCACTTTTGCTTTAGAGGTGTGTGTGTGCGCATGCATATGTGCCGGCTGGATTGGGATATAGATGTTCTTCCTGTGGGTCATGATCTGAAAAATTTGAGAGACATGGCTCTGGGGGATATGTTTAGGAGAGAGACTGCAGGCTTACAGAGTGTGCACAGCCTAAGCTTTGCTGGATGCTGCCAAAATGCTTTTCAAATGGTTATACCATTTACGCTCAACTTTCATTAAATTTTCATAGCTCCTTCTTAGGGCTTTAAAGCACAAAGCTTGCTAATGAGAGCTAAGACCTATCTTATTGCCCTGTGGAAGGATAGACATGAAAATCACAGCATATTAGACAGCTTCAGAGAGCACAGAGATCAATCTCTGCAGGCATTAACTAACCACATTTCCTTGATGTTAAAGCTCCCCAGGATAAGCAGATCTGTATCCCGAGAGGACGTTCCTCTTCTGGGCATGCTGTCTCTCAGTAGGGAGACAGCAAGTCAGGGAAAGAGGATGACAATGACCTTTGCTCTCCCTGTCACCAGCCCCTTTTTATCTCCACATACCTAAAAACTCCAAGAGAGACAGTCTGAAGGTTCAGCTCAAGCAACTCAATCCTCTGTTTAACACAAGACAACAAAACTCTTTGCAGAAATATAACAGAGTCCAAAGTCTTCACGAATAACTTTCATAAGACCCAAGATGCAATCCAGAATTACTTGACATACAAAGAACCAGGAACATGGGGCCCATCTTCAAGAGAAAAGACAATCCGTGTAGACCAACCTTGAAATGATCCAGACTTTGGAATTATCAGATGAGGATTTTAAAGCAGCTATTATTATTGCATTCAGTATTATAAAGGAAAATATACTCACAATGAATAAAAAGATGGGAAATCTCAGCAGAGAAACAGAAACTATAAAAAAGAGTCAAATAGAAATCCTAGAACTGAAACATACAATCTAGGAAACAAAACTATGGATGTCAGCCTGTTCTCTTAACTGCAAGCAGGTAAATCAAGTTCCCTGTTAGATAGCTTCACCCTGGCTTTACAGAATGACTTGTCCTCTAGGGAACATGTCTAAGTATTTTGCACAAACCATTTTCCTCTGCTGCAATTCCTCCTTTTATAACCCATTTTTATCCCGGGGGAACTCTAACATAGCTTCATTTCCCCTTCCTGAAGCTTCCCCTAGCAGCTTTACTCTTCTCTTAGGCAGAGCACTTGCTCCCTTCCCTGTTTCAGTAACAGACATCTATTGTTTCTGCCTACTCAATATTTATTCTCATATTTTCCTTTTAGGGGGAATCACTGCTCTTTTTTTTTTTTTTTTGAGACGGAGTCTCACTCTGTCACCCAGGCTGGAGCACAGTGGTGTGATCTTGGCTCACTGCAAGCTCCGCCTCCTGGGTTCATGCCATTCTCCTGCCTCAGCCTCCGGGGTAGCTGGGACTACAGGCGCCTGCCACCACGCCCCACTAATTTTTTTTGTATTTTTAGTAGAGAGGGGGTTTCACTGTGTTATCCAGGATGGTCTCGATCTCCTGACCTCATGACCCGCCCGCCTCAGCCTCCCAAAGTGCTGGGATTACAGGCGTGAGCCACCATGCCTGGCTGAATCACTGCTTTTCTATATTGAATCCATCTGACTTCAGAGGGGCTGATTCTTCCCTCCTGGCATCATGAATGGGTCCATGAACCAAACCTGATCATTTCCAACCCATGGCCACATAACTGGGTCACTAAATAGGGTCATGGGTCACTAAACAGGGGCATGACCAAAGCCGAGCCAATGTGAGCACTCCATAAGACTTCGGTTGGTATTTTGGGTAAAAGATTCTACTGCTGGTTTTCTAAATGAGTACAATATCAGCCGGAAGCAGCTGGCAGCCACCTTATCACCTGTCTAAGAAGGACAGCAGTGTTGGGCAAAGCAGAACTAAGGGGTGGAGAGGGGTCAATTCCTGATAGCAGTGTTTGAGCACCCACGTCCAGCCACGCCCGAAGCCATCTGCCCTTGGATTTTTCAGTTAAGTGAGCCAGCAAATGTCATTTTCTGTCTCAGTAGGTTCGAGCTGGATTTCTATCACATATTGCTGAAAAGTCCCCATCTCATCTAATTCTCCCGGGCCTAGTCACATTCTAGTGAAGAACAGGATGGTAAAGTCCTAAGGGTGGGGACTATTCTGATCAACGTTTGCGTTGCTGCAGCCAGAACACAGCACAACAGGCAGGAGAAGGTTCTTGATTGCGTTTGCCAAATGAATGAGCACATTCAATACATCTTGGAAAACTCAACTTTTTCATTTTCTTATGGTCTGGATAATGCATTATTTGCACTACTTTATTCAGGTCTCACGAGGTGCCATTGTCCCTGTTTTATGGCTTGTGACACTGAAGCTACTGGCTGTTTAGTGACTCACCTGAAGTCTTGAAGCTAGTAAATTACAGAGCTGAGATGGTGAGGCTGCGGGAGCTTATCCAGACAACCACTGTGTTGGCTATCAAGACCACTGCCTCACACCCCACTTGATTGGGGTGAGGAAGGGTGGTGGTGTTATTTTTTTTTTAAGTGTTGAAGGAACAAAAACAAAAATTCACAATTGGGACCTAATTAAACTAAAGAGCTTCTGCACAGCAAAACAAACTATCAACAGAGTAAACAGACAACCTACAGAATGGGAGAAAATATTCATAAAATATGCATCCAATAAAGGTCTAATATCTAGAATACAAGGAACTTAATTCAACAAACAAAAAACCCCATCAAAAATGGGCAAAAGGCCTGGGTGTGGCGGCTCATGCCTGTCATCCCCGCACTTTGGGAGGCCAAGGAGGGTGGATCACCTGAGGTCAGGAGCTCAAGACCAGCCTGGCAAACATGGTGAAATCCCGTCTCTACTAAAAATACAAAAATTAGCTGGGCATGGTGGTGCACACCTGTAATCCCAGCTACTCAGGAGGCTGAGGCAGGAGAATCACTTGAACCCAGGAGGCAGAGGTTGCAGTGAGCTGAGATTGCGCCATTGCACTCCAGCCTGGGTGACAAGAGTAAAACTCTGTCTCAAAAAAAAAAAAAAAAATGAGCAAAAGTCATGAACAGACACTACTCAAAAGAAGACACACATGCGGCCAACAAATACAGGAAAAAATGCTCAACATGACTAATCATTAAAAAATGCAAACCGAAACCAAAATGAGGTATCATCTCACACCAGTCAGAACGGTTATTATCAAAAAGTCAAAAAACAACAGTTGCTGGCGAGGCTGAAGAGAAAAGGGAACACTTATACACTGTTGGTGGAAACGTAAAATAGTTCAGCCACTACGGAAAGCAGTGTGAAGATTTTTTGAGGAACTTAGAACTACCATTCAATCCAGTGATTCCACTACGGAGTATATACCCAAAGGAAAATAAATTGTTCTACCAATTCATCCCAGCAGTATTCACAATAGCAAAGAACATGAATCAACCTAGATGCCCATCATTGGTGGACTGGATAAAGATGTGGTACACACACACCATGGAATACTACGCAGCCATAAAAAAGTACAAGATCATGTTCTTTGCAGCAACACGGAGGCAGCTGGAGGCCATTATCCTAAGTGAACTAATACAGGAACAGAAAATCATGTTGCATGTTTTCACTTATAAGTGAGAGCTGAACGGTGAGTGCACATGGACACAAAGATGGGAACAATAGACACTGGGGTTACTAGACAGAGGAGGGTGGCAGGGGGATGTGGGTTGAAAAACTACCCTTCGGGCACTATGCTTACTACCTGGGTGACAGGAGCATTTGTACCCTAAACCTCAGTGACATGCAATTTACTCATGTAACAAACCTGCACATGTACCCCCTGGATCTAAAATAAAAGCTGAGAGTGAAAAAGGTGATGAAGGCAACGATAAGGAGAATGTGAGTGAAACACCCAGTTTGGAGGAGAGTAAAGAAAGACTTGTCCTTGGAAAGAGGAATGCAGGCATGCGTGGTGAGGAAACGCGGATTCATTTGTTAGTTTACATCTCCCTGACAAAATTACAAGCAAACAAAAAAGGAACGCGAGTCTTAGAAGAATATATAAAATGCATCCCAAAGAACCAAAAAGGAGTGCGTTTTTAACCACCCGTCATTGGAAATCGACAGCATCATAACTCCTGTGTTAGTCTCCCAGGACCACTGCAACAAAGTACCATACACGGAGCAGCTTCAGCAACAGAAATTTATTATCTCACAGCTCTGGAGGCTCCACATCTGAGATCCACGTGTCAGCGGGGCCATGCTCCCTCAGAGAGCGCCAGGGAAGGGTCTGTTCCACACCTCTCTCCAGCTCCTGGTACTTCCTTGGCTGGTGACAGCAGAATTCAGTCTTCACACAAGGTCTCCCTGTGTGTGCGCCTCTGTTCCAGTTTCTCCCTTTTATAATGAAACTGACCATACCGGACTAGGGACCCCGCTACTCCAGCGTGATCTTAACTAATGACATCTGCAACAACCTCGTTTCCAACTGAGGTCACATTCCAAGGCGCTGGGGATTAGCACTTTGAGGTATGAATGGGCAGGAGTGCAATTCAATCCATAACCCTCTTCTTCACTATGGAATGATATAGTGTCAGCTTTAAAAAATGATTCCAACTTATCCTTGTTGGGTACCAGCGGGTGACAGAAATCGAGATGAATTTATTGCTGGTAATTTTTGTAGACTCGATGCCCAGTTCCCAAGTTCCTATTCTCTGTACTATTGCCCTATGTGTGTGCAAAGATACACATGAACGCACACCCACATGCATGCACACCCACATGCATAAATGCACAAGTGCACACAGGCGCATGCACATTCAGGCCCATGCAAAGGTGAAATTTCCACCGAGCTACGTATAGGGTTAAGTCAAGGGGAAGAAAGCAGAACTTGGAAAAACTGACTGTGGGTGTTAAGCAATCCCCCAACTGTTTGAAAAACAGTCTGAGGATTTCAGGGAGCCCAGAGTTGGGCCAGCTCCCCAGCCCTCTGGGCAGCCCCCAGGCTCTGCACCCTGCCCTTCTACTTTGCTCCAAGTCTCTCACACAAGAGCCCAGTGTGGTGGGCAGATGTCTGGGGCAAAGACACAGATATCATTATTTTGAGCCCCTCCTCAACCCTGCCGACCCCTGAATGGCCAGACCGTAGGTCAAAACCAGGGGTGCAGCTGATGGACCACAGCAGCAAAGACGCTCCATTTCCCTCAAAAAACACCCCATTGTTTCTGCATAGCAGCAAAGCCAACCAGGGACTCACCAGGTCCTGGCTGGAGAAGAGATATCTCAGCTGTTACAGGTGTTGAAGTCAGGAAACAGGACCCCAGGTAAGCTTTGAAGTGATGGGCGGATAGTTCTAGACTTTTTCAAAATTTTGCTTCAGCAGAGAACATTCCTTTTTAACTCATGTGTTTCTAGTTGGTGAAGTAGGCTGGAGCTTTTGCCAAAGATAAACTCGAACGCTTCAAGGTGTAAACTTCTAGAGATGAGGGATTCCGGGATTTTTCTTTCGTTGTCTGCAGTGTTCCTTGTAATTTGCCTTTGTCTTTGTTTTGACCAGGCAGAGGAAAATAATGTATGCCTGCAGCACCCCTTACAGCAGATTGAGTCGTGGCTCCCTGCCGGCCGTCCCTGCAGCTCTCACTGAAGTGCCTGTAGCGTAGCCTCACCTGCCGGGACTGTCGGCTTTGCTGCAGTGCACAAATATGGCATTTTTTCATGGAAATGGGGCACCTTTGCCACTCTGGTCCATCAAGGGCACCTGTGGGCTTCAGTCACATGCCCATCCCTTCCAGTGACTTGGCAGTGCCCACCATGAGAGTGGACAGTGTTTTTTTCCCTTCCCCATTGAAGGGCTCAGCCCAAGGCTTGCCTTAGCCAATGGGATGAGAATGGAGCGAGAGCCACTTCCGATGGCCTTTGTCCTCCTGTCTTCTGACATTCCCAGGGCCATCACTGTCCATTTGGCCTGACTCAGTGGACTTCGTGCCCTCAGTGGACTTCAGGCCTGCCGTGTGCATGACTTCAGGTGGCTCCAGCTGTCAGCCGCCAAGTTACTCTGGCTGAGGCCAAGTGGAGCAGAGATGAGCTGTCCCCACCTAGCCCTACTGAAATAAATGTCAGCAAATAAACATTGCCCTTGTGAAGTGAGGGGATCACTTGTTACAGAGACCTGGGGACTGCAGCAGCCTGGCTTCTCTCTGGGCTTCCATGACGCTCACTGCCTTTGGTTATCTCCCTACATCATGGAATCGTCCTACTTCATCTCTTCTGTGGGATCCTCCAGCCCTGAGTACCCCTCAAATGTGCTGGACCACAAGTCTAATGTCACTTCTTTTTCTATCTCACCTGCCTCTCCCTTTGGGATCTCATTGGCTCTCTTGGCTCAAAGTACCATCTATGTACACATTTGGTGCAGACTTCTCACCCAAGCTTCCTAGACATCTCCACTGGAGCTCACAGTTCCCCTGAGTCTGAGCATTAGCTCATTGCCTTCCTTCTAAGCCCTTTCTTCCTTCTAAATTCTCAGTCCACCTGTCCTGTGGTAGATGTGCCTTCCTCTCTATCACATCCTGCATGGAACTGATTGCCAAGTGATAATTATGGTATTGCCCTAAAATTCCTTGAATCTGTTCCACCCACTGATTTAGGCTCCTATCATCTCTCAACAGCAGCTGCTGTAGTCCTCACTGCTCCAATAACAATCTCAAAACTAAAGTGGCTTAACACAGGGAAAATATGTTTCCCATTCACGCTGACATAGGATAATCTTCAATATGGTGGTTCAGGGGCCCAGGCTTCTTCCATGTTGTTGCTCCATCCCAGCATCCTTCATTGGATCCTCTGTGTCCAGCTGGGAGACAGAGAAGAGCTTGGAGTTTCTCTCAGGAGCTTTTAGGGCCCAGGCCTGGAAGTGGCCATATCACTCTGGCTAATGATCCATTGGCCAGAACTTATCACATGACCCTGCCTAGAGGCAAGGGGTGCTGGGAAATGTAGTCTGATGGGGGAGTGGGGGGGAGCCCAGGAAGGAGAGGAACAAGGGATTTAGAGGCCACTGGCAGTCTCTGTTAACCAAGTTCCCTGCTCCACAGAGTGACTCATGTTCAGTGCCAGGATGGACAGGACACCCTTCTGCTTAGAATCCTGCAGTGGCTCCCTTATCACTTGCCATGCCCTGACCCAGGTCCTTAAAATGGCATCCAGAGTCCCCTTCTACTCATTTCCTGCCACTTCTTGTCTCTGTTTTATGGGACAGCAATACTCACACATCCCAACAAACCTTTGTGTGTGTGCCTCTCATCCTCTCTTCCCCCACACCTACTATGGCCACACTCCGACCTGCCCTAGGGACTCAGCCCTGCTCCTGGTGGTCTCTGCTACCCGACTCACACTCACTGCTGGCGCCCCCAGCTCAATCACTGTACCTGGGGCCTCGTCTTAGACGCTGATCATGATTCTGTCCCTCTCTCCACATTGAGAGCTCCTGCAAGGCAAGAATGATGTGTATTTCTCCCATGTTTCCTTGTTGAGTGCTCAGTACATAAAAAATAATTTTAAAATGTTGATGGACTGAATGGATGGGTGAGCTGCTTTGTCTCTTGCAGAAGGAAAATTGTGCCAACCTGTCCAATCAAGGTGCCTGCTGGACCCAGGCTCCCAGGCCAGGGCCACGGCGGCATAGCTCCTGCCGATGGCAAGGTCTGACAAGATGCTCATGAGAAGGGACTAGCAGCCCAGGAGATTCTGTCCCCATAATCTGATTCTCAGGATTTCAGATCAGGAATATAGAGAGAGTTGGCCCATCATGACTGAAGCAGAAACCTGGACACGGAGAAGGCAGAGAGTGCTGGGACCATCAGGCGCGGGGTTGTGAGAAGCTTTGTGTGAACATTATGAGTACAAGAAACAGTGGGGAAAAGAAAAGGTCATCAGAGAAGGGGGTGAGGTGGGTGAAGTTGTGCAAGGATGGAGTGGCAGAGGCCAGGACAGAGAGTGGCCAGCTCCCGGTGCCAGCATGGGACAGATGACCCAGCGTTGCTGATATCACAAGACACTGATTGCTAGAGCCTGTATTGGTTGCCAGCATCTCCCAGGTCCCCAACTCCCACACAGGCCCAGGATGCCTGGAGTCCCCTGTTCCCGGGTCCCGTGAGAGTCATCTCACTTTGATTTTCCAATGCAACATTTGGTAGGATAGTTTGTTGGCTGGGAAACTGCTTTCACTTCTAGATGGCTCGTGGACATGGGTCTAGAGATGCTGGGATCTGCTGACGGGCCCTGAGATCTTTCTTCCTCCCTCCCTTTCAGAAACAACTCTCAAGAAACCAACTTGCTTGGCTCAGTCTCCCCGAAATCCTGTGGCCTGCAGCCTTTGGAACTGGGTTTATTTATTCATTTGAATTGGATCCTGGCATTTCTTCCTGTTTGTTCTCTCCATAAAGACCTTTTTATTTGGGTCCTGGAGAGCTGTTTACTGCTTAGCTCATGTGACACCAAGATCAGATCGTGAGGACCTGGAGGCCTTAACGCTTGTTACTCCCCAGCGACCTCTGCCCTCCAGGGAAACAGGCGGGGCTCCATCCAGATAAGAACAGCCCTTTCCAAACAGGAACGACCTCACTCCCCAAACGCAAAGAGCTTAGAGATTAAAAATGCGGCAACCTCCTACCCACTCATCCCAGGAAGGTGCAGTCCTAGGGACCCACTGGGAGAGGGCTGGATTGCTGAATTAAAAGTACTTTTAAACGAGCATTTCAAAGTTTTCTTGTTCTTGGTTTAAAAAAATTAAAAAGCTAAGAAGGCTGAATCTGGGTAAAGGGGCTTTAGGCGTGGTGAGATGAAGGTCCCAGTGAATTTTGGAGAGTGCTGTCAGTCCCAGGCTGTGGACAGAGGCTGGCTTGACCAGGGGTCCTGAAAGGAGTGGACAGGTCAAAAGCAGACAAAGGAAACGCGGGTCACTTGCATGAGTTGCAAAGGGAAGGAGATAAATCGAACAGTCTGTTGTCAAACAAGTCCAAGGAAAGAGATGTTTTACTTCAAAAACTGGGAAGAACCAAGCATCTTTGAAGATGGAAGGGTGTTGTAGGGAAAGAGGGGAAGATGTTTCGGAGGAGGGTTGAGAAAGAAAGCAAAACTTGGAAGTAAATGAAAAAGGGTCAGACTCAAGAGCGGATGGAAGGGTGGGATTAGAGATGAAAAATAACATTTGATTTATTGACTGAAGGGTTTTGATGCCATGGGCAGGGCAGCGAGCGTTTTGCAGGTAATACTCCTCATAGCATCTGCCTGACATAGACAATACTATAGTACCCATTGTCCAGGCTCTCTCAGCTGTTACAGGCATTCTCCTCTCCTCCAGGAGAACAAGGCTTACAGAGGTGGGACCTGTCCGTGGCCACACTGGGCAGATGCAGAATAGGATCTCATGAGGTGTCCATCAGAGGAGAACAGCTCATCCTCTGAGGGTGGAGAAAGGATGTCCTGGAGTGGCAATGTCCAAAAGGAATAGAATTTGAGGCCAGGCACGGTGGCTTACACCTGTAATCCCAGCCCTTTGGGAGGCCGAGGCAGGCAGATTCCCTGAGGGCAGGAGTTCGAGACCAGCCTGGCCAACATGGTGAAACCCTGTCTCTACTAAAAATTAGCTGGGCGTGATAGCACACGCATGTAGTCCCAGCTACTCGGGAGCCTGAGGCAGGAGAATCGCTTAAACCCAGGGGGCAGAGGTTGCAGCGAGCTGAGGTTGCACCACTGCACCCCA
>NW_026652287.1:8373805-8403631 GCF_009828535.3 Hylobates moloch
TGGTGATGGTGATGATGGTAGTGATGGTGTTGGTGGTATTGATGATGATGATTATGGTGGTAATGGTGATGATGGAGGTGATGGTGGTGATGGTGGTGGTTGTGGTGACAATTGGATTAATTAACTGGAACCCAGAGCTACCAGAGGACTGCATGGAAAAATCCTTTAGCAATTCATGTCATCTTTCTGGACCTCAGACTTCATGACTATGACAAGGCCTCTCCCCAGATATTCTCTAGAGTCCTTAACATTTTATTATCCCCAAACTGCAATGCTCTGTCATGGTGATGGTGATCTTCACAATGAGGACAATACTAAGAATTAAAGTGATGCAGAAGGACCATCAGACATGATAATTCGCCAAAAAAAACTCTAATGATGTTAATTTTTGACTTTATAATTTATGTTGTGTGTCTTGACCAAACCTATTCATGTTTTCCCTGTATAAGAAAACTCATAGGTGAAACTTCTCTTTCCTTTTTAACTGTGAAGAATCACAAGTGGTGGTATTGCATGTTAGTTCCTTTTTCAAAAACCCACAGGATTTATGTATTCATTTGGCAAGCATTTAGTGAGCACTCACTGTGCCAGCCACTATTTTACACCCTGAGGGTACAGCTGTTGAGCAGACAGGCTGGGGGTTTGTATTCACATCAGGGAAGACAGAAATAAAGAAGTTGATCAACAAACCAGATCACTTCAGATAGTGAGAAGTGCTGCAAGAGAAATTAAACAGAATAAAGTAATAGGAAGTAACCATGGGACTTTAGTAGATCAAGTAGGCAGGGAAGGCCTTTTTTATGTTTAAAATGAAAAGTGAACATTGAGAAATACCTAGCCATGAGAAAGCCAGGGTGGGCACTTCTGGCCTGGGGGACAGTTAGCACAGAGGCCCTACAGACATGCCAGGACACCCAGTCTTCTGTCCTCTCTTGTCTAGTGGGCCACTTTTGTTAAGCTGGCCTGGTGATTTAGGCAAGTGTTTAGAGGTCCACTGTAGATAACAACTGGGGCTTAGTCGCTTCTTCTTGCTGGTGGTGGCAGCAATGACAATAGTGATGAGAGCTCCCTGAGGTGCTGGTGATGAGTTCCCTGTGATGTGCGCTGTCCATGGGGACAGGTCATGTCTTTCACTTGCGTATCTCCAACTCAGCGTTTAGCTCAGGAAATGCTTGCGGAATTGGAGGTAGATACCGTAATTAAGGAATTAACTGGAAACCAGAGCTACCAGAGGACTGCGTGGGAAACCAGACATAGGTCTAGAGCCCAAGTTAAAAAAGAAAATTAAAGTCTGACCAGACAGAAAAAGAGAGAGAGAAACTGGGTATTTATGCCGCCAATTTACCCAACCACAATCCTCCCAGAACCAGGAAGGGATATGAACACAGTGAATTCCAGCTCATGGAGTCATCAATGCAGTATCTCAGAGTGATAAAGTGATCAGGCAAACAGCCAGGCACACAACTGAAAGGCCGGGAATTTTCTATGGTTACCAAAGGCCCTCCCAGTGGAATTTCTGTTTAGTTTCTTGGGATTCGCCAAGTATTTTCCAGTACTTTAATTATTTGCATATTACCTTCCATATTTTTGCTCTATCAATGTCACTGATATAATACCTATTACCAATCATCTACTATATATAACAGATCAGCATACTTTTTCTGTACAGGGGCAGATGGTCCATATTTCAGGTTTTGTGGGCCAGGCAATCTCTAATGCAACTACTCATCTCTGCATTAAAGCAGCCATAGTAATATAATATGCAAATGATAAGCGTGGCTGTGTGTTGATAAAGCTTTATTGACAAAAACATGCTATACACTAGATTTTGCCCAGGGCCATAGTTTGCCAACCTCACCCATACTATTACCTACAAAATATATTAAGGACTCACTGTAAAAAATATATACAATAAATTAATTTAATGGAAAACTTCCTATCACTCCCCTAAATGGAAAACCAGGAGGCCCTGCCATGAATAAACAACTGCAAAAGTAAATTCTATGAAAACAAAACACAGTTATTAAATTCCAACTAGAAGGATGAACAGCTTGAGGCTTAACTTTTCTTGTTTAAAAAAAAAAAGGAAAAATTAGGAAGTCCTCAGAGGCATTAAAGACTCATTAGCACCAGGCTAAGTCTTTCTCTTTGCAATAATCAGCAGGATTAAAACAAATTGGAAGGGAATGGCTTCTCCACGAGGTGGCTTGATCTCATTTAAGTCCATTCCATTTTCCACGTGAAGTCATCTTGCTGCCCCCCCAAACCACACAAGGAGGTCAAGGCTGATCACCTGCCAAGAGGCAGGGCAGCCCTAGAAGGACGGCCCCCACCCCCACGTCTGCCCTAGGCAGTGTGCCTGGGGCTTAGACAGCTGCCCTCGCTGATCCCATAGGGAGGAAACTAAACCCTCCTGCTGAATTACTGCTGGTGACAGGCTGTGATGTGAGCCCTCGCTGGAAGGATGACCCAGGACGCGTGCCCACTCTGGCACCTGGATGATTATAAAAAGCCAAATCTGACTCACTCTGCTCCGGCCCGCCCGGCAGCACACACTGTCTGGACTGCACTGGTGAGCCCTCTATCTGCTTGTACCCCGATCTGTCAGGGGCCCCAGGTGGGAGGTGGGTAACCAAGCAGCCGGGGTCGTAAAGCCTGAGCCCTGGGGACCCAGATGATCCCAGGGAAGGAGGGGCCATGGTTTCCCTAGGCAGCGCTGGTGCTCCTAAGCTTCATCGTTCGAAGACAATAAACCAGGGCTGCAAGGCAAACAAGGCTAGGCCGCAAAGTAGAAGGTGTGTTAGCTCAAGAATTATCAGCCACTATTACCGTGAGTGAGTTAAACACTTGATTCAAAGAGCAAACTCAGGTGCTCAGCTCACGCACGCTGTGCAAACAGGCGGGGCACAGGTGGAGGGCCCAAGAGACACATGGGCACCAGGCCTCCAAGGCACCCCATCCAGAGCCCGAGAGGCCCCTGGAAGGTTTGTGAAGCTCATAAAACCTGACATTGAAGATTTCCCAGTGCTGCATGGGGAGGGTGCAGCCTCAGGAGCTCTGAGACTCCTACAGATTCCCTCTGCCTGCTCAGGAATCTCGTGCCTCTGAAGCTAGTTCATCCCATGGGGAAAGCAGGAGACAGAGGACAGCAGATGCCATCGATGTCACACACTCATCCCCTGGGCACTCAGGGCCAGAAGTGCCAGGGACTCCGTGCCTGCTCCCCTCAGGAGGAGCCTTGAGTAGCGAGTGACAGAAGTTGATCCCTTAGGGAAGCAACTCCAAGGCGCATTCCTCCCTGTCTTCCAGGGTTCCTTACTGGGATGGAGCCTCAGTGGCCCAGTAGTAACCAGCTCCCTGACACATGCTTTCTTTCCTGCCTGACTCCCCCCTGCTTCTCTCTGGGAGTTTCCTGGAATCACATCCCAAAATACTCCTCGCACTCAAATCCTCAGCTCACAACCGGCCTCTGGGGGAATCCAGCCGAAGCCAGGGTGTTTCACAAGTAAATACAAAAATATCCCGAGACAGCAGTCGACCAGGGCTGCTGCTAGCTCACCTGGTGCATTTGCACAAGTGAAAGGAGGGCATCCCTTCCTCTGGTGGACCCAGAGCACATGTTAGAGTGCAGAGCTTAGGGAGTAGAGCATGGATGCATTCAGCTCCCATCACTCTCCTCAGCTGGAACACTCTTGGACAGTGAACAACCTGCTCAACCATACATGACATCTCTACATTCTTAAGCTAGGTGAAGAGCTCATTTTCTAGAAGAACCAGAAGAAGTGATTTTGAAAGAAATTAAAAATAATTAGAAAGATCCCGTTGTGTTGGACTGAAATCAGAGTAATTGGTATTAACTCATGGTAACACATACACACACGTATACACAGGCAGATGGATAGATGTATAAATAAATGCAAATGTGTGCATGCATGAATTAGTGTACATATATATTTGCTGGCTCCAACACACCCAGAAGCAATGACATCCCCAGAGTGAAAAGCACCCTTGCACTCAGATCTTGGTTCCTATGCACCATTCTCCAACCAAGCAACCAGTGAACACTTGGAGAAAGGGCTACTTTCAGGACTGGGATGGGGAAAATAAAAATGAGCCCATACTGTTGGAAAGTAAGGATGTACTAAAAATAATGATAGCATCACATCAAAAGGGCATTGCGGCAAACTACAAGAAGTACCCAAAGCCCAAACCTGAGAATATTCAAGCCAAGAAAAACAAATAATTATAGTAACGGGTATTGCCCAGAGAATAAAATACATATCCATGAGTCCATACTGCTATAAATAAATGATTGATCTAATAAATAAGATGGGGAGAACACACAGCTCTTCCTTATGGTAGAGTTCTAATGAATGAGTGTAGGAGAGATGATGAAATAGAAAGTCACCATTAAGCAAATATGACAGTCTTAATTACTGCAGGCAAGAATCATTGATGCATGCTAAAACCATCAAGTAAAAATATGAAAAGAAAGGGGACATTTGGAAGTTCTCAAGTACCTCCCCATAAGATACTTATTAAATACATAGAAACCTGGCAGAGGCGACCTTAACAAAGGTCAATGTCTCCAGTGAAAAGGTGATAAGGTTAACATCACCCCTGGTAAGATGGATTGAGGACACGACATCACTTCCGTGGTATCTTGCATAACCTCAATGTAATCATGAAAAAACATCTGACACAACCGAACTGAGGGACATTCTACATAAATTGCCAGTATGCTTCAAAAGTGTCAAGGTCATGAAAGATATAGAAAGACTGACCATTGGCTGATCTAGGTTGGTCTTGCTGGGACAACTGGGGCCACTCAGCATTGCTCCACATGTCCCTTACTCTCCAGCAGACCAGCCCACAGACATTCTCAAGAGTGTGGCAGAGGGCAAGAGACCAAGCAGAAACATGCAAGGCCTCTTGAGACTCAGACGTGGAACTGACCCAGCCGCTACTGCCTCATTCTGTTGGTCAAATCCAATCACATGGCTGAGCCCAGAGCCAGCATAGAGGGTGCTGCACAGTTAATGCAGGAATCAAAACTACAGGGAGTTATCACTGCACACTCCATTGAATGACTAAGTTTAAAAAGACTGACAATAGCAAGTGTTAGCAAGGATGTGGAGCAAGTGGAACTTGCACACACTGCTGTCAGGAATGCAAAATGATAGAGCTTTGGAACATAGTCTAGCAGAATTTATAATTAAACATAAACTTACCATGCAACCCAGCAACTGCTCTCCTCAGTGTTTACCCAAGAGAAATGAGTTATGTCTGCACAAAGACCAGTAAGCAAATGTCTATAGCACTGAGCTATCTTTTCACAATCACCCCAATGAAAACAACTCAGATGTCCATCAACGGGTGAGTGCATAAGCAAATTGTAGTCTATCCACCCTACAGAATCCTGCTCAGCAATGAAAAAGAGTGAATTACCAATGCACATAGAACATGAATGAGTGTAAAAGCATGATGGAAGTGAAAGGAGCTAAAGTCAAGAGGAGACATTTATAGAAAATGCTACAAAAGGCAAAGTTATAGCAACAGAAAGGTTTGTGATTGCCTGGAGCTGGGGGTCAGGGTGAGGTTTGATTGACAAGGGGCACAGGGAACTTTTGGGGGTCTTCTAAGTGCTCTAGATCTCATCTGTGGTGGCCGTTACATGACTGTACACAATCATCAAAATCCATCAAACTTAAATAAAGCTCAATAAAGCTGGAAAAAGTAAGTTACATGGCAAAGGGTGTGGCTAGAAAAAGGGGGTGAAGAATTGGGGGCATTTAGGCTCTGTCAGAGGGGACACAGAACCCCACTAAGATCTCCCTAGGAGCCGTGAGTGCATGCGCCCCAGGACAGAGAGGGTTTGAGAAAGGTGGGGTAAAACCCCAGCCAGAGCCTGCCTCTCAGAAATGCGTTCCGGGGTCCCATAGGTGACGTGGCCAGGGCTGGGAGGGCTGAATGGGGCTCCAAGCTCAGGGGAGGACGACGTAGGGGCTGCAGGATTACCTGGAAATCCAACGTGATGAGGTCAGAGGGCTCCTGGGCTCAGCCTGTCTCCAAAATCAGGACAAATGGCGTGTGAGCCTGCACAAACCCATTCCAGCCCCCTGCCCTGACAGATGAAAATAAATACAACCCTCTGGGTGTCCAGACGCCTGCCAAGGGTCCTCCCGTTCACCTCGTCACCCAGACTTGAAACCTCCAATGCCTCACTCACTTTTGGCGCCAACTTCCAATTAAGCCCAGAGGTCTTAGGGACCTGCCGTTGAAGTGTGTTCACACACCTTTTTCTCTTTTTATTCTGCGCCACCCCCCACCGCGGTGCCATCTGACTGCAGCTGTGATGGTGGCCTCCCTGCCTCAGGAGCCACTCACAGCCTTGGACCCATGGGTCCCAGGCAGACTGACACAAAGAGCCCTGTCTCCCGGTCTCCCCCCCTTAGGACACCAAGTGCCACCCCATTTAGGCTGGGCAGGAGTCCAGGCTCACCCTATCCTCCACTTTGAAATGCCCCATCCCTCTCAACGCCTTGGCTGCCAAACACACCTACCTCATGCTTTGCTTCGTGATGATGATGAAATATTTCAGGCGTTCAAGAAATACATGCTGATATCACCACCCCCAGGGACCTGCCACCCATGCTTACGAAGTAAATGATTCCACGACGTGTGTGACCCCTGGGGTGCCCTTCGCAGGGGGCATCCCCAGCCTATCCCAGCCCACCCCTACGCAGCGGGGGTGGCAGCGGCCGCCACCCCGGACTTGGTGTTGTCGGTCCCGTGAGTGTCTTGAGCCTGTCACCACCCATGTAGTGCGTCTGCTGTGGTGCACAGTTTCAAGCCTGGCCTCTGGGATTTGATGTCATGCGGGTCTGTCTGTGTTTGGCTTCCCCTAAAGCAGATCTGGAGAGGGTTTGGTGCAGAGTCTCTGTGGGAGGTGAGCCTGGGAGCCCAGTGAGGGGGGGAATGGAAGGGAGAAGAGGCAACGAAGGGGAGCTGGTGAGGCGGCTGTGGGCAGGGGGCTGGCCTTCAGGGCTCAGACAGTGTTGGACACAACTCAGCCTTGTCCTTGCCGGGGGCCAGGGAAGCCAGAGTCTATGGCCGCTCCTGCGTGCTTCAGTGTTCTGATACCTCCCGTCCGTCACGTTGGTCCAGCACTGCTCCTGTGGGCAGAGGAATTCTTCAGGGAGGGCGACACAGGTGCCTGGAGTGGAAAGCAACCGTCGTGTGCAGGAACCAGGGGCTCGGGTGGGCTGGGGAGGGGTGGGGCATGGCAGCAGCAACCCCTGCTACTGTATTCTTTTGCAACTTGCTTTTTCCTCTCAATGCTGTGCTTTTTCCTCTCAATGCTGTTTTGTGAAATATGTCCATGTTGACTGAGAGGTAGCTCTAGAGTTCCTTTTTTTTTAGATTTTGGAAAATTTATTTCTATTGTAGCAAGACAGACATAAATACACTTTTTCATTGGGGCATTTGGGACAATCACAGTGGTGCAGTCACCTCTATCTAGTTCCAGAATGTTCTCATCACCCCCAAAGGAAACCTCCTACCCATTAAGTAATTACTCCTCATTCCTTCCCTTCCCCCAGCCTCTGGCAAACCTCCATCTGCTGTCTCTATGGCTCTATCGACATTCTGGCTGTAGCCACATTTTGGATATTTGGTATAAATGGAATTACACACCACACAACCTTGTGTGTCTGGCTTCGTTCACTCAGCGTCATATTTTCAAGGTTCATCCACATGGTAGCATGGATTGGAACTCATTCCTCTTTATGGCTGAATCATATCCCAGTGTACACACACACATGCACACACGCAAGCGTGCACCACATTTTGTCTGCCCATTCATCTGGGGAATGACATTTCGGTGGTCTCCACCTTTTGTCTACTGTGAATAGTGCCACTGTGAACATTCGTGCACACATTCTGGTTAGAACACTTGTCTTCCATTCTTCCAGATATAGACCCAAGTGGAATTTCTGGGTCCTAGGGTAATTCCGTGTTTAACTGATTGAGGAACCTCTGGGCTGTTTTCTGCAGCAGCTGCGCCATCCTACACTCCTAGCGGCAATGTATGTGGGCCTCGATGTCTCCACCTCCTCACCAGCACTGGTTAATTCTCTGCTTTTCTGATTCTGGCCATCCTCGTGGGTGTGAGGGTTACTGTTCCTTTGGACTGATCCACCACACCAGGCGCTCAGGCCTCTGTTCATCACACGCGGGTGTTTCTCACTTCTGGTCGTCACCCACCACGGTGCCGTGAACGCTCTTGTATGTGACCGCTTGGCGTGTGTTACTTGACTGGATTTTTCTCTATCCCACTCCCATTTGGAAATATCTTTTCTGCCTCCTTCACGTCCTTCCTGCCTAAAAGTCTTAGCTCAAGCCACAGCCTGTAGCACCCATCGCTGAGACCCAGGTCGTCCAGTTTGACAGCCCCTAAACTCCCGAGGCTGCTGTGCATAAAAAACGAGGCTAGTCCATGTTGAGATGTGGCGGAAGCATCAAATACACCCTGGATTTCAAAGACGTAAAATACGGAGAGATTGTGAAACAAGCTCATAAATCACATTCTACACTGATTACGTGTTGAAAACGTGTTAAATATATTGGGTTAAATAAAATATTTGTTAAAATTAATTTTACCTGTTTCTGTTTTTTTGTTGTTGTTTTTTTGTTTTTGTTTCTTTTCTTGGTGGGGTAGAGCGTCTCCTAGTGATTAGAGCCACTCTGTCTTCAGAAGAATCCCAGTACAGGAAATCTGTTTTTAAAACATGTGGCTACTAGGAAATTTAAAATTATATCTGTAGCTTGCACTTGTGGCTCACGTTTTATTTCTAGTGGACGGTGCTGGTCTAGATTTTATTTCCAGAGGACAGTGCTGGTCTAGATTTTATTTCCAGTGGACGGTGCTGGTGTAGACTTTATTTCCAGTGGACAGTGCTGGTCTAAATTTTATTTCCAGTGGACGGTGCTGGTCTAGATTTTATTTCTAGAGGATGGTGCTGGTCTAGATTTTATTTCTAGAGGAGGGTGCTGGTCTAGATTGGTGCTGGTCTAGATTTTATTTCTAGAGGAGGGTGCTGGTCTAGATTGTATTTCTAGAGGATGGTGCTGGTCTAGATTTTATTTCCAGTGGACGGTGCTATTCTAGGTCATTCATTTGCCTCATCACGTGTTTCTCCAGACAGTTTATTTCCATGTCTCCATCTCGATTGTAAACTTCTTGCAGGACAGGCCATGTCCCATATGTCTTTCTTTCCGCCAGCCCAAGGTGGCTTTAAAGAAACTTAGGCAGAGTGATCTTTCCAAAAGAGGTTTAATAAAGCGAACGCCCTCCCACCCCCAGCTCCAGTCTCCCTTAACCCCTTTTGATGATTTCCTGTTGGCTTTAGAATAAAGCAAAACTTTTCAATGTGGCTGCAAGGCCCTGTGGGGTCTGGCCCCTACCTACCTCTCCACACTCCCGTCCCTTTGTGGGCCCAGACAACCTTGCCTTCTTTCCTGCATGCTCCTGCTGCAGGGCCTTTGCACATGCCATTTTCTGTTAGGGATGGCTGTTCTGTCCTGCATCACCTGGAAAGTTCTGTGCATTCTTCGGATGTGAGCTTAGACAGACCACTCCAACCAAGACTCACAGATGGCTCCCCACACCCAAGCCATGGCAAACCCCGCAAAGAATCTCTTTGAGCTCATTTGTGAGCCCCCTGGGAATCCCTGGTCCTGTTCACCATTCAGATAACGACCCTGCAGCATGCTCATTGCACACTAGCTGGGAGAAGGTCCGTGAACCGGGGATTCTATACCTGGGTCTCCAGTGTCTCTGAAATGTAATTTCCATCCAAGAATAACATTGGTAATAAGATGCCTCATGTCAGTTTTATGGACTGCAAATACCTTCCAGTTTGACCCTGAGGTACGTTGCAGGTCCTGGCAGACCTGGAGAAGCCGCCAAAATGTTTCTCAGTCACTCTTCTAAAAATGGCTTTGTCCTTGACTCTGGGGCTGGCCACTGCTGGATAGGGGCAGAGGAAGCAGCCTGTGGCTTCACACTGGAATGTCATTACCCAGGCTGTGGGGCGACCTCACAGGCAGGCAAGCTCGAGCTGGGCAGCCAAACCAGTGCCGTTGTCCAAGGTCGGGACATCTGAGCCCCTGCAAGGGCATGCACATATTTCAGGCCTGTCACACTCACCTGCTTGTGGTAGAATTGCTGCTGGATTTTGCAGCGAGACACGGAATCTCTCACCCCGAGGCCTGAAGACGGCGCAGATGTGCTGTCTGTAAATGAGAGGAGGCAGGAAGACATCGGCCCCAAACCAAGTCACAGGCAGCACTGGGCCACCACGATGCTCTGTGGCTCTCATTTTGCATTGTCTTTTTAAAAAGCTTTTTGGGGAAGACAGGGTCGCACTCTGTCACCCAGGCTAAAGTGCGGCGGCATGATCACAGCGCACTCCAGCCTCGAACTTCTGGGCTCGAGCCATCCTCCCACCTCAGCCTCCCAAGTAGCTGGGATTACAGACGCCAGGCACCACATCCAATTTTAACAAACATTTTATTGAAAGAGAACATATACAGAAAAATTGTATGTATGCGTACGGCTCAAGGAATTTTCACGAGTGAACACACTTACATAACCAGCACCCAGATGAAAAATCAGCCCCTTCTTAACTCCCCAAATGCCCTCTGCGGGCCACCTTCCAGGCCCTATAGCAATTCCACTGCACCGCCATCCCGAGTCCTAACGCTACAGGACCACTTGCTGTTTCTAAACTCAATGCAAATGGCATCCTATGGGATCATGCACTTTCCTGCCTGGCTGAAGATCGCGCTGATGAGCTGCATCCACATCCTGTGCAGCAGACACTGGCTGTCATCGCTCTGCTAGGGCACGCTGTGTGAGTCTACCACGTTTGTCCTGTTCGCCTGCTAACAGATCTGTGGGTAAGTCTCAAGATTATGGCTATGACAAAGAATCCTGTTACGAACTTTCCAGGATGTGGCTTTTCGTGAACACATGTACACATTTCTATGGAGCGTACCAGGAGTGGAACAGCTGGGTCACAGGGTAAGGATATGTTTCACTTTTTTTTTGTTTTGTTTTTGAGACAGAGTCTCACTCTATCACCCAGGCTGCAGTGCAATGGCGCAATCTTGGCACACTGCAACCTCCGCCTCCCGGGTTCAAGCGATTCTCCCACCTCAGCCTCCCAAGTAGCTGGACTTACAGGCACACGCCACCATGCCTGGCTAATTTTTGTATTTTTGTAGAGACAGGGTTTCGCCATGTTGGCCAGGTTGTTCTTGAACTCCTGACCTCAGGTGATCCGCCCGCCTCAGCCTCCCAAAGTGCTGGAATTACAGGCGTGAGCCACCATGCCCAGCCTGTTTAACTTTTTAAGAAACCGCCCAACTATCTTCCAAAGCGACTGCACCACTTTACACCCAGCCTGCACCGTATGAGAGCCCTCGTAGCTCTCTGTCCTCGCCAGCACCTGGTACAGTCAGTCTTTTCATTTCAGCCATCCTTGTGGGTGTGTACCGGTGGAAATGATTATTAAACACCCATAGTAACAAGTCCAAGGACTTGGAAATTTGAAGGAGGTCAAGATTACTTCCTTTGTGTGGGAAGGTCAGGAAGGTGCCTAGAGATGTTTTTCTTGTTTAATCCTAAATTTCTTTTTCAAGCAGGCTCACATGGCTCAGACTTCAACACGTATAAAAAGGAACATGGTGAATAAGATGTGTCTCTGATTAAAGCACACGTAGGGCCATCCCTCCCTCTCCATCCCTTCCCCTGCTTTCCAGCCCTGGGCAGCTGTTTTCTCCCGGGGGCAGCCCACCCTGTGGGCCAGGTGAGCTCCTGGGCAGGCACCCTGCCATATTCCCATTCTAATGAGTGCATGGGAGCCATCCTGGGCGAGGGGAGGGCAGGCTCATTCTCAGCTTGTAAACATGTCCCTGGCATTTACAGCCAATATTTGATCTTCTCTCTGGCTCACTGAGGTCCCCATTTCACAGGGTTATTTATGTCTCTTGTCACTTTCCGTTCCTTTGCCCACTTCAGTTAGTTAGTTAGTCATATACAGATTTTTTTTTTTTTTTTTTTTTTACCAACTTCATTTGGAGCTAGGGTGATGAAAACAAAAAGGCATGACTCATGGGCATCTCAGTGGCAGCTGCGGTGGACTCAGGGACTCTGAGCCGACAGGGTGGTCCTTCTGGGGCTGGCTCTCTGTGGCCAGCAGGGGTGGAACACAGACTTTAGAGCTTTGGGTGCTGGAAGGGCTTTCCCATCTGATCAGGAGGCTGGCTGCCAGTGGAGCAAACTGCCTGGACTGGGGAGGTGAATTGCATGGATTCAAAACTCGCCTCTACCCACTGCCTAATTCTTTGTGCCTCAGTTTTCACACCTGTTAAATGGGACCACCATGATGATTCAAGGAAGTCGTTCATATAATGTGCTTAGAGCAACATCTGGCACCCAGTAAGGGTGAGCTGCTATCATTAACAGCATGGATGACAGCGCTCATAAAATCATAGCCCTAAGGTGACCAACCTTCAGTTTGCTGGGGACTGAGGAGTTCACAGGACATAGGACTTTCAATGCTAAGACTGGGAAAGTCTTGGCAAACTAGGACAAGTTAGTTACCCTACATAGCATTGGATGAGCCCACAGGGTCCCTTCTCTTCACTCTGACAGAAAGTCCAAACAAATCAATATTGATCAGGCATCCATTCATTCAATAAATAGTTACTGACTTCTACTCTATGCCAGGCACTGCTCAAGGTGCTGCGGACACAGGAGAGAATAAAACAATGTCCCTGCTACCCTCAGGGAGCTGATGTTCCAGTGGACAGACAGATAATAAAGAAACAAACAGACACTTGGATGGCAGGTAGCAGTGGCTGCTCACAGGCAGAGGTATGCCCCAGTTAGGAAAAACACCAGGATGGGAGCTTTGAGAAGGATCCTTTAAGGAGGCAAATAGATAAAGGAAGGGAGTGAGCCATGAGAACATCTGGAAGACAAGGGCTCCAGGCAGGAGCAGCAAGTGCAGAGGCCCTGAGGTGAGAGGGTGCTAGCACTGAAATGCCTGGGAGGCAACAGTCTGAGAGATTTCATCTCAGCCAGCTGCGACCATCTCCACTTGGAAGCCAACACCAGGCATTGTAGGTATATTAGTCCTTTTTTACACTGCTCTACAGAAATACCCAAGACTGGGCAATTTATAATGGAAAGAGATGTAATTGACTCACAGTTCTGCATGGCAGAGGGCGCCTCAGGAAACTTACGATCATGGTGGAAGGCAAAGGAGACCTAAGTACCTTCTTCACAAGGTGGCAGGAAAGAGAGCAAAAGTGCAAGGAAACTACCGTTTATAAAACCATCAGAGCTCGTGAGAACTCTCTCACTATCACAAGAACAGCATGGGAGAACTGCACCCATGATCCAGTCACCTCCCACCAGGTCCTTCCCTCAACACGTGGGGATTACAATTCAAGTTGAGATTTGGGTGGGGACACAGAGCCAAACCGTATCAGTAGGGATGCCAGTGAAGATGAGCATCCTCAGCTAGCGGTTACCGGGAAGACAATATGGCGCCACAGAAAGGATTCTAGACACAGAGGTGGAAGACTGGGCCCTCCACTCGGTGCTGAGTAACCCTAGTCAAGCCACTTAACTCCTCTGCACTGCCCTTTTCTCAAGTTTAAAATGGGGACTCAGAGGGAAGGATCTCACCCTTTAGAGTGAGCCACTGGCCACAGGGCCTGGTTTTAAAATTCCACTTTAGGCCGGGCATGGGGGCTATGCCTGTAATCCCAACACTTTGGGAGGCTGAGGCGGGTGGATCATGAGGTCAGGAGTTCGAGACCAGCCTGGCCAACATGGTGAAACCCCGTCTCTACTAAAGATACAAAAAATTAGCCAGGTGTGGTGGCGTGTGTCTGTAATCCCAGCTACTTGGAAGGTGGAGGCAAGGGAACTGCTTGAACCTGGAAGGCAGAGGTTGCAGTGGGCCAAGATGGTACCATTGCACTCCAGCCTGGGTGACAGGACGAGATTCAGTCTCAAAAAAAAAAAAAAAAAAAAAAATCCATTTTAGGGGACAGCCACACAGAAGGAAGGACTGTAGTTCCCCAAGAGCATCTGTCCCTGGCAGCCACCGAGGCCCAGGGAGTCTTCCTAAAGCCTCACAGCTTTCTCAAGTGGGCCCGAGGGTGCCTTGCCAATCTGGACAGTGGGACAGCGAAGTTCAGAGGAAAGCAGCCTCCTTGTTAGCAAGAGGATGAGAAGTTAGGAGCTTCCCTTGTTGGGGCCTCCTTGTCAGAGAAGAATAAATTGCAACTTCATTCCCCAAAATCTCCTTCAGAGAAAACCTGCAAACAAATATCCCATGGGCTTGATACTGACCGTCTAAATCTAGGATTTGTTAGTATAGCCAAAGCTGCTTTTCTGTGAAAATTCGTAGCTCTGCCTGTGTGTGAAGTGTGTAAGAAGCCTGATTTCCTGGTTTGGTTTTCACAGTGAAATAGAAGCCCTGCCCCTTGTCCATTTGGTTTTCAGACACATAGATCTATTGTCTGTCTGTGGCCTATACCTGGCTTGCCTTAGAGAGGGGAAGTTGAGCCTGGCCAAGTCAGTGTGTTGCCCCATGATTCAAGGAGAAGACAGGCTGCTCCACCATCAGCCCATATCCAAGGTACAGCCCCAACTTTGTACCAGAGGCCTCTTGCCTCATGGGTGAAGCTGATTGGACAGAGGGGGCAACTCAATGTCAGCAGCCAATCCATTGGCTGGCTGGCAATCAGTGAGGAAGCTTGGAATGAAGACTCTGCCCAAACAGGATAAGCAAGACCAATAAGATTTTCCTTCTTTGAATTAGGAATGTAGAGGGGATCAGGTGGTTGGCAATAAGATCAGAAAGACCTGAGGTGGAGAGGAAACATGAATATGGGGAAGCCAGGAGCAAGGCAAAGCTATGACCAAGACACTCTGCATAGAGCTCAGGATGTCTGAATGATAGCAACAGAATACACAAGAAGACACCCAGAGATATAGAAGCAGAGAGTAGCAGAGTCCCACTAGTGCCTGCCCTGGAGAAAAGCATCCTCATGTCCACTGAAGTCTTTGTACCTTCTTGGGAGTTAGGGCTTCCTAGTTCCTTCCTCTGAGAGATGTTATGTCCAGGGTTGCTGCATTTAGCTGGGGAGGGTGTGCAGTGTACATTTTGGGGAGGGGGAATGGCACATAACTGACAGCACCTCCTGCAGCTGTGCAGTGTACAACATCTACAACTGTACATGAGGGTTCTGATCAGGGCTGGCTTCTTGGCATTTGGTGACTGCCAAATATCCACTGTATATTTACTCATTCGTTCATCCAACACGTAATTTTGAGGCATGTTCTAACTGCCTGGCACTGTTTAAGGCACTGGGAGTTCATGAGTGAATAAGACAGGTATGATCCCTGTTCTCATGAGGAGAGGCAACAGAAAATAAGGTGATTTCAGAGTGACAACGGCGATTAAGGCAAAATGAAAGAGTGATGTGATAGAGAGTGGCTTGTGGGTGAGAAGGCTGTATTCATTAGGTGGTCAGTGAAGGCCTCTCTAAGAAGAGACATTTGGGCACAGATTTAATGAATGAGCCTAGCATGTTAAAATTGAGGGAACAGTGTTCTGTGGGGGGAACAGCGAGCACAAAGGCTCTGAGGCATGAATTGCCCCCAGACAGGGCCCGATTGTGTAGGGTTCATTCTAATTCTGATGAAAAGCGTGTGGAAGGCATTAAGCATGTATTACAGCCTTGCAATACTTCCAATATTTGAGCAAGCCAGAATAGGCCCTTTTACTTTGCAATGAAAATAGCTAAAATAGCACAGCTTGCTGGAGTCTTAATATTACTCCTCCATTTCTCAGAAAGGTCCATCTTCAGATCAAATAAGGCCACATGGAACCTTCACCCTTGAGTCATGTCAGATTAGCTCCTTGATGAATTACCTTAACTGGATTGGCTTCTAGCCAAAGTTATTTCAAGAAACCACCATGGGAATTCCATATTTACATTTGCTATAAAATGTTTGTCAAGAGAACTATAACTCAAAGCTGGGTGCGGTGGGTCACGCCTGCAATCCTAGTACTTTGGGAGGCCAAGGAGGACAGATCACCTGAGGTCAGGAATTCAAGACTAGCCTGGCCAACATGGTGAAACCCCATCTCTACTAAAAATACCGAAATTAGCCAAGTGTGGTGGTGTGCACCTGTAATCCCAGCTACTCCAGAGGCTAAGGCAGGAGAATCACTTGAACCCGGGAGGCAGAGGTCGCAGTGAGCCGAGATTGTGCCACTGCACTCCAGCCTGGGCAATAAGAGTGAAAACTCTGTCTTATAAAAAATAAAAATAAAGAGACCTGTAACTTCATATCCCTTATATAAAGCCCAACATAAGAATTTACTTTAGAGTTTGGTATCAGAAATAAACTAAGGAATTGCTGTTTCCTTCTTTCTGTAGTGAGAGAGATGAGACTTCCTGTGTTTCTCTTTTTGACCTCACTACCAGGAAGCTCAGGGCTGAATCAGATGCTTCATCATAGATATTGTTCATCCCTAGGGCTGGCATACTTAACTCCTGTTTTCACTGGACCTAACTTACCATTTCTGTCACACTAATCTTTTTAATTATTATCTAAAGACGCTCTTTGTTGTATGCTGTCTCAGATTCTTTTTTTGGAGAGAGGCGGAGGTGTGAATAAAGACGTTATTCATCCAGGGTGTAAGCGTACGCAAGGTCTAGTTGACCTAGTTCCCAAAGACTTAAGACTTGTAAATTCAAACATACCTAAAGAAAAACAAACACAGATTTCATTTCTTACAATTAGCTTTGGGGTTAGAAATGAAAACAAATCTATCTCCTGGAATAGCTAATTATTCTCCCATGCCCTGACATTCGCGGCTGTTTGTGGGCTGAGACAAGCTCACTTTATTCCTGACACCACCTCCCTGGGTGGTGTCTGTGTCTGTCCTAGCCGAAGGATGTGAGCCTTCTAAAAGAGAGCAGGGACCCAGCGAAGCAGAACAGAAACCGATTTCAATTAAAAAGTCACTTGTGCATGGGCTGACAGCTCACCCGAGCCGCCTCTGACAGCCTCTGGTAACCCGTCATTTTTCCACTTTGCAAGGACGATTATGTTCCTTCAAATGGCAGCATAATTAACGGGGCCTATTACAGCCTCCCACGGCTATGTAGGTTCACTGGCTGTTTCCAGAGCTGGGGTGCGGGCAAGACCTGTCACTGTCCTCTAATGAGCCTTTGCAAGAAAAGGCCACTCAGGCTGCCGGCGGGGCATCGCTCCGAGGAGGTGAGCTGTGGGTGGCATTCCCCTGGCACACCAGGCCACCAGGCTGCCCCTGTGCTGCGGCTTCTCAATTCTCAACCCTGGGGAAGGGATTTGCACCAGCAATTCCATTATACTCTCAGGGTTGCTATTCTTCTATCTGAAAAATGCCACACACACCAAAAAAAAAAAAAAAAGCAGGCAGGACTTAGGAATAGCCCAGAATGTAAACCACTGGTGCTTATGAATTGAAGCAGAATCATGGTTCTCAGAGTGTGGTCCCGAGATCAACAGTATCCCCTGGGAATCGACAGGAATGTGGCTTCTCGACCGGAACCCGGACCTGCTAAGGGAGAAAGGCAGAGGTGGGGCCCAGCGGTCTGTTGCCATCAGCTCCCCTGGGATTCTGAAGCTCACTCAAGCAGGAGGACCACTGGGGGTCAAGGAGGCAAATAAAGGACTGAGCCTTGATTCGGGTCTCCCGGCCGCCTGCTCTCATTCCTCCTCCCACATGTATAGAGAGGAGAGAGAGAGGGCCGAAGGGTCTGAAGGGAGGGAAATGGAAAGAGAAGACGACTGTCAAAGGACATGGACATGCAGCCGCATTTCAAACCTCCACCAATGGGCTGGGCACTGTGGCTTCTGCCTGGAATCCCAGCACTTTGAGAGGCCGAGGCAGGAGAATCGCTTGAGGCCAGAAGTTCAAGACCAGCCTGGACAACATGGCCAAACCTTGTTTCTACCAGTAAAGACACAAAAATTAGGTAGGCATGATGGCTCCCGCCTGGAATCCCAGCGCTTTGGGAGGCCAAGGCAGGAAGATCGCTTGAGGCCAGGAGTTTGAGATCAGCCTGGGCAACATAGCAAGACCCCATCTCTACAAAATATAAAACATAAAACCTCCACCGATGGTAAACAGAAGACATAATTAAACAAGAAAATTACTGATTGTACTGAGTGCTACAAAAAAAGAAAAAGAAAAAAGAAGGAAGGAAAAAAGAGGGAGAATAAAAAGAAAAGGTCTGGGAAAGATCACATTTCATTGAGCGGCAGTTGAGTCTCATCTGGGGTGATTGTGCCCCCTCCCAGCCAGGGGGATATTTCTGGTTGTGTGTGTTGGGGGTGCTGGAGGAGAAATGGATGCTACCAGCATTTGGTGGGTAGAGGCCAGGTATGCTGCTAAACAGTCTACAACACCCAAGACAGCCCCGCCACAAAGAATGATGCAGCCTCAAATGTCACCCGTGTGGAGGCTGAGAAGACCTGCCATGGTATCATCAAGGAAAGCATCTCCAAGGAGATAACATCGAGCCGAGACCTGAACGGTAAGAACAGACAGCTATGGGTGGAATTATGTCCCCAAGGGAGCTACACTGAGACGTAGCCTCTGTGAATGGAGCCTTATTTGGAAACAAGGTCTTTGCAGATGTGATCGAGGTAAGATGAAGGCATTCGGGTGGGCCCTAATCCCGTATGACTGATGTCTTTATACAAAGAGGACAGAGACGCAGAGACAGGCGCATACAGAGGACAGATGATGGGAAGATCCACAAGGAGCAGGCCACATGAAGACAGAGGCTGAGATCAGAGGTGTCGTCTGCAAGCCAGGGACCACCAAGGGTGGCCAGCAACCCCCAGGAGCTAGAAGGGAGGCCTGGAGCAGACCTTCCTCAGAGCCTCCAGAGGGAAACACGCTTGAGTTTGGACTTCTGGCCTCCAGAACTGTGAAAGAGATTGCTTTTGTTTGGGATACCTGTTGCAGTGGCCCAAGAAACAATACTAAGACCAACTATGCAAAGAAGGGAGAGAGTCTTCCAGCAGAGGGGTTAGCAAGGGAGTCGGGAAAGGTTTGGGGTGGTAGAAGAGCAGGAAGCAGGCCCCAGTGACCGAGCACACAGTGAAGGGGGCAGGGTGGGGGATGAGGCTTGAGGAGCCAAGGGGCCAGGCCTGGTGAAAGCCCCATGCAGGAGCTGCCCTCTTTCCACCAGGAGAAATGAAACATTCTCAACACCAGAGATGGGGAGGCAAGGCCGAGAGAAATCTGTACAAACTTACCTTGTTAAAATCACTTATATCTTCCTTTAGCTTCTCCATGTATTTTAGTGCCTTTTCCAAAAGAGGTTGCCTCTCTTTATTCAACCTAGTATAAAAACATTTAGGGGTTGCGACATTTTTGGGGGAGGATCCTGTGTCCCATAAAATTTATTAAATCAGTTTGTTTGAGCTGGGCATGGCAGCTTATGCCTATAATCCCAGAACCTTGGGAGACCGAGGCAGGTGGATCACCTGAGGTCAGGAGTTCGATACCAACCTGGCCAACATGATGAAACCCTGTCTCTACTAAAAATACAAAAATTAGATGGGCGTGGTGGCACGCACCTGTAATCGCAGCTACTCAGGAGGCTGAGACAGGAAATCACTTGAACCTGGGAGGCGGAGGTTGTAGTGAGCCAAGATCGTGCCACTGCACTCCAGCCTGGGTGACAGAGAAAGACTCCAACTCAAAAATAAATAAATAAATAAATAAGGTTGTTTGCTTTTGTCCTGTGAATCTGTCTTATATGCATTTAATTCTCAGGTCCAGCTGACAACCCTAAGGGGCAGAGGTAGAGTGTGCCCCCACTGCAGTGGCTTTCTGGAGAGGACTAGAAGTGGATGTTTCTACTTGTTGGGATCTCCTGGGCCAAAAAGAATAATTTGCAAGTTCATTTCAAAATCTTGTTCTGAGAAACTCAGTAAACAAGCTTCATGCTGAGGGTCTTAGTCTAGCACTTGCCAGCTCAGCCAAAGCTGCTTTTTTAGTGAAAAATCATAGCTTTGCCTACATGGGACGCATGTGGGTAAGAAGCCTGATTTCATGGTTGGGTTTTCATGATGGAATACAAGTCCCAGCCCTTGTCTCTCTGCTACTCTGGTGGAAGCAGGAGAGATGGAGAAGTGAGCAAATCAGGGAGAGAAAATGTTCGAGGTTTACTGGTGCAGGGGATGTGGGGGATTCAGGAGAAGACTGAATCCTTGATGACTCCTGTGAGCAGTAGGGGTGGGGATAAACCTGGAAGACAGTCCACACCCCAGTGCCTGGTGTCTGGGGCAATGCAGGAGAGGTCAAGATTCAGGAAACTCTGAAGAAAGCCACTAGGACACTCACAGCCCTGACAGTTCATTTACTCCCTGAGGTCTAGGAAACTCGGGCATCCCAGCGGAGCCTGGAACCATTTTCAGGGCTAAGGACAAACCCCCAAAAGAGAACCAGTCCCTTTTGCAAGCCAGGGAGGCCACCAAGAGCCTCCACTACCCTGAATTTCACCAGCATCTGACACCAAGCAGACAGCCAGCATAGCTGTCGGTGCTGCAGAAGCCATGGATGAAATCCAAGCCTCTGCTACCATCCGTCATCTCTAATATCTGGAGATTAGGAAGCTGAGGGGGCTGCGTGTGATTTTCACATTGATTCTGCAACATGATGTGACCCCTGCTGGAGCCAACAACGGTACTAGGGGGCCTTTTAAGAAAAAACGTGAACTTTTCCATTCCCTTCATTGCCCTAAAATCGTATGAACAGGCTCTGGCCCACATTTGAACTTTCCAGAATAAGGCGATTATTGTTTTTCTCTTTTGTTTTTCTTGGTTACCTGCTGCTCGGTCGCTGGGCTGGGCTGTTTTGGAAAATTTGTAGAAGGATTTCTAAGCCCGTTTGTCAGTTCTGATTTGTGATCACAATGTGCTTAGGAGCGAAGGTTCCACGCCAGGTGGTCCTCCTTAGCCCAAGCCGGGCAGATGTCCACAGCCCTGCTGGTGCCGAACAAAACCACAAAGCATCTCCCGCAGACCATCAAGCAGGCAACCATTTATCCTCCGGGTCAACTTTAATCTGCACAACTTTCACATCCTTGTCATAAAGGACTTGTCTGAGATCACACAGCAAAACAATGTACATCCCTTTCCTAATTCTAGTCTTTTGTGCTAAGGAGAGAGGAATCCTCTTTCTCCAAGGAAGACATCGATCCTGTTTTAGATGAGTTTGATAATCATGAGAATAGTTCGAAAATGGAATGAGTTGATTTTGAATAAGTGAGCTCTTCCTTGGTAGAAAGAGGGGAATAGGTGGTGTGCTCACGCTGGCTGATACAGCCACAGGAAGTGACCCGCGCACCTCTTCCCAATGCCATGTAAACTGACATCTCATTGGTAGCTCAAGATCAGTCACACTAAGAGGATTTACAGTACAAGAATTGGCAAATTCTATAAACCAAAGTTCCCTCCACCCAAGACAGCCAGTTATTCAACATCTATCAGCACTCTCCTAAGAATCATTCATTCATCCATCCATCCATTCATGCATCTGTTCATTCCACAAACCCTAAACAAGCAGCTACTATACACCTGACGCCATGCTGGGCATTGGGTACCAAATAAGTGATGGAGAGTCTGCTTTTAAGAAATGCATTATAGGCCAGTGCGGTGGCTCACGCCTGTAATCCCAACACTTTGGGAGGCCAAGGTGGTCAGATCATGAGATCAGGAGTTCGAGACCAGCCTGGCCAACATAGTGAAACCCCATCTCTACTAAAAATACAAAAAATTAGCCAGGCATGGTGGCAGGCACCTGTAATCCCAGCTACTCAGGAGGCTGAGGCAGGAGAATCGCTTGAATCCAGGAGATGGAGGTTACCGTGAACCGAGATTGCACCATTGCACTGCAGCCCAGGAGACAGTGCAAGACTTCGTCAAGAAAGGAAAGAAGGAAGGAAGGAAGGAAGGAAGGAAGGAAGGAAGGAAGGAAGGAAGGAGAAAGAGAGAGAGAGAAAAGAAAGAAAGGAAAGAGAAAAAAGAGAAAGAAGAAAGAGAAAGAAAGAAAAAGAAAGAAGAAAAAGAAAGAAGAAAGAAAAAGAAAGAAGAAAGAAAGAAAGAAAGAAAGAAGAGAAAAAAATTCATTATATGAGGCAGAGGTCAGGAGTTCAAAACCAGTCTGGCAGACACAGCCAAACCCCATCTCTACTAAAAATACAAAAATTAGCCAGGCATGGTGTTGCGTGCTTGTAATCCCAGCTACTTAGGAGGCTGAGGCAGGAGAATCGCTTGAACCCAGGAGGCAGAGGTTGCAATGAGCTGAGATCACGCCACTGCACTCCAGCCTAAGTGACAGAGTAAGACTCCAAGACTCTGTCTCAAAAAAAAAAAAAAAAAAAAAAAAAAAGGCCAGGCACGGTGGCTCACGCCTGTAATTCCAGCACTTTGGGAGGCCAAGGTGGGTGGATCATGAGGTCAGGAGATCAAGACCATCCTGGCTAACATTTTTAGTCTCTACTAAAAATACAAAAAATTAGCTGGGTGCGGTGGCGGGCACCTGTAGTCCCATCTACTCGGGAGGCTGAGGCAGGAGAATGGTGTGAACCCAGGCGGCGGAGCTTAAAGTGAGCAGAGATCGCGCCACTGCACTCTAGCCTGGGCGACAGAGCGAAACTCTGTCTCCAAAAAAAAAAAAAAAAAAAGCATTATATGGAAAGGGGGATGAATACCTACCTCCTCACCTTCATTATTTTAAAATCAATGAAAAGAAGAAGACTAAAACTAGACAACAACAAAGGGAAGATCTGGGAAGGGTCCCATTTTACCGCTGCAGCTGTAGGAACCCATCTGGCTCAGCAAAAGGACTGCGTTTTTACCCTTCTCCTCATCTTTCTTGTTACAGGAAGAGAGAAAATCTTCTTCAGATAGGACACTGGATGGTGATGGAGGCCAAGTGACTGGGGAGGAGGGGACAGGTATATGTTATTATTTGAGTGTACTAATATTTAGTAAGAATGACGTGCCAGGCACCATCCTCAGTGATCCCTACAACAGCTTATAGGGTCAGCGGAAGAGCATATCACTGTTCACCAATGTATGCCATCCCCATCACCCTACTTCCCCTCCTCCATGGAAGAATGATGCCATTCAACCCTATTGAACTTAGGTGTAACCATGTGACATATTTTGGCCAATGAAATGTGTGCATAAGTGATGTGTTTCATTTGAACTTGAAAGCTTTACAAGACAGGATGTGCTTTGTCTCATCATCTTTGCCCTATGTCAGGAGGCTGGCCATGTTCTAGATTAAAGCTGCTCTGTCAGTCCTGAAGTGAGGATGAAGGGGAGTGAAACTCCCTGCCTCCCTGCAAAGGATATGGGGTGAGAGTGAAAAATAATCCTCTGTTGCATGAACCAAGATTTTAGGGTCGTTTGTTACTGCAGCATAACATAGCATAGCCTGACTGATGCAAGGTAGCTAATATCCATTTTCTCACAATATAAGTGAGGAAATTGACACGCAGAGAGGCTTAGTTATTTTCTCCAGCTCACACAGCTGGCAAAGGATAGCAATGAAACTTGAACCCAAGAAGGCCGCTGCTGGAATTCGAGCTGTTAACCACTACCCCCATGGACCAGGGAGGAAAGAGTCAGCTGATACTTCGTTCTAATCCTGATTGACATTTTGGGTCATAGCAAAAACCTAAGACTCATTGTCTGGAATCTCTTTCCCATTCACTCTTCTTAAAACCTATGTTTATTTTTAAAAGAATGTATTCCATATGTTCCTGACCCTCTTTCATTTAAGTCATCCTAACTACATTTGGACAGAGTTGTCTGATAGCCAGAGAAATTCTGGGTTGTAATTTCCTTTTTCTTCAGTAGAGGAGACAATGTGACCCAACCAGGCTCCCAAGGGGAAGGCAGCCTGGGGGTCTGTCACGCACTTCAGCCTAAGAAGAGACAGGAGAAGGCAGAATATTTCCAGAAAAATCCTAAGGAAGCCAGGGTGATAGTGGATGGCAGAGGGTCTCGTCGCTATCACAGGGGCATGGGGAAAATCTAAACTAGATGGCAGTTGAATTTTCACCGGATGCGATCTTTATCCCTGATTATCTCTTTAAAAAGCAAACTGGGGAGTGGGATGCTGATGATTGGAGGAAGGGCATGGAGCCGCAGTTCTCAAATTGGTTGGCTGCAGGATGTGGTGGGCTACACAATGGTCCCTCAAAAGTTGTGTCTACATCCATATCCCTGGAATCTGTGAAGGGGATCTTATTTGGAAAAAAGGCATTTACAGATGCAATTAGGGATCCCAGATGAGATTATTCTGGGTTTTTCAGGTGAGCTCTAAATCCAATGACGTGTTCTTATAAGAGAAAGGGAGACTTAAGATGGAGAAGAGGAGAGGGCTGTGTGAAGACAGAGGCAGAGACTGGAGTGATGCAGCCACAAGCCAATAAGCTAGCAGCCCCCAGAGCCTGGAAGACCTTCCTCTAGAGCCCTTGGAAGAAGCAGCACCCTGCTGACACCTTGATTTTGGCCCAGTGGTACTGATTTTGGACTTTGACCTCCAGGACTGCAAGAGAATAAATCTCTGTTATTTTAAGCCACTAAATTTGTGACAATTGGTTACAGATGCTCTGGGAAACTAATACACAAGTCCTCTTCTTGAAACTTAACTGAGGATTCTCAAAGAGCTTTTACTTTTATATACACTTTATCTGTTGATATTTATTGTATTTGAAATTAAAACAGGATTTTTTAAAATTATATATTTTAAAATAACAATTATGTATCTAGTACATGTTGACATAAATAACACATTTTTTTTTTTCAGGACAAATAACTGTGCTTTCCAAAATAAAAGACTTGAGGGGAAAGAAGAGTGGCATGGTTTTACATTTTGTACACTTCTCTAATGTCTGGCTTAGCCAAAGATGGCTGGATTCTCACCTCTGCTTCTGCATTCAATCCCTTGTAAGATGTTTTATTTGGTCCAAGTGTGAAAAAAATCCAGCCACCCACTGATAACTAGCTGGAGGAAGAAGCAGGATTTGAACAATCTTTTTAGATCTGTGGATGCACCATGTAGCCTCTGGAAAACTCCACTGTACACTCGTGAGAGAATGAGAACCAGAAAGACAATTCCTTTAGTATTAATATAAAAATAGATTTGATCTGGAAGGGGTTCCCTCAGGGGTTCCTTGACCATACTTTGAGAATCAGTGCCAACGAGGAAGGAAGAGAAAGGAAAGAAAAGAAATCAAGACTTTCTGACCAAAGTAAACCAAGGGAAGAAAACCGCGCTGGTTTTGGCCAAGGTGAAGCCTTTCTCCTGCTCCTGCCATGGCAGAGTGCTGGCTGGAGGGCTGTGGCTGAGAGCTTCACAAACAAGGAGAGGTCTGCTCCTCTGGTGCCAGAGCTCCCAGGCAGCTCCCAGCAGCCCTGCTGGAAAAAGCGCTCAGTTCTCGTTTTGGCACCAAGGCCATGAGCTGTGTGACTTTCTGCTCACGTGTGGCAGCGCAGCCAGGAGCTGTGGGCCTGGCTGAGACCCATCCTGGGTGCTGTCGACGCGGCAGCCCCCAGCTCCCTGATTTCATGAGCTAGCTCCATACAGGGCCTCTACCTCTCAGCACCCTCAATTCCCTCCTCTAAGGCAGAGAAGCCCTCAAGAAAGCCCGCTAAGGATACAGGTCACACACATCTCATGGGATAGATTCAACCCTTGATAACATAAAAAAAAATAATGATAATATTAAAAAATAGATAATATTTTACAAATCTATTTTTATATTAATACCAAAGGAACTGTCTTTCTGGCTCTCATTCTCTCACGAGTATATGGTGGAGTTTTCCAGAGGCCACATGGTGCATCCACAGTTATCTGAAAAGATTATTCGAATCCTGCGTCTTCTTCCAGCTACTTATGAGTGGGTGGCTGGATCTGCAATTTTTCATACTTTGACCAAAAAAAAAAAAAATCTTACAAGGGATTGAATGCAGAAGCAGAGATGAGAATCCAGCCATCTTTGGTTAAGCCAGACATTAAAGAAGCGTTCCTCCAGGGACCTCCCCGCCTGCAGGGGGTCCACACCGGAGGCCCCAGCCCTGCTGCTGCATCTCCGTCCCTTGCCATTAAACACCACGTGGCCTGTGTGGGCCAGAGTTAACCAGTCAGGGACGCAGAGCCAGCCTCAAAGCACTGTGCTCCGTGACCATTCCACAAACCATCCCCGAGAATCCCAGAACTCACGCCTCACAGCGCCCAGAGCCACTAATGCTGGTGTCATGGCATCCCCCACTCTCCAGAGACCACCCCAGGGGGAGGAGGAGAGGGAGCCAGGCTTCTGACAAACCCCACACCCTGTGATCCCACATCCTAAAAACCCACGGGCCATGGCTTTCTGAATGCGCTTTCTCCAATGATTCCATTTACTCCCCCTCCTTCCCTGCTACTACCTTGCTCCCCACAGAGGCCTGACTTGTTACTGGACCTCCAGGGGAGCTGGACTCCGCTCATCTCAAGTCCTGCTTGCCGAGAGTTCTCCTAGTGGAAAAGGGTCCTTGGTTCTTGTTTTGGCATCAAGACAATAAGCTGTGCAACCGTCTGCAGCCAAGAGTTCCCGGCCGGCTGCTGAGACATATCCCCGGGTACTGTCCACATGGCAGCCACGAGTTCCCTCAAAAATGAGACACTGGGATGACTTTGCCCTTTCTCCTCCACAAGATTTGCCTGAGGGCCTGCAGAGAACACGTGGGGAAGAGCATTAGGAAAAGTGCAGGTTCCACAGGTAGAGGAAATGCTCGGCTTCCGTCTGCGGTTCCCAACACTGCGTTTCACTATGCGTTGTTGTCGGTCATTTTGCTTCTCCGGATAAATTGCCAAGCCATGCTATCTTGGTTTCCTTATCCATAAAGTAAGGGTGATGACAAACTGTCCTTTCTCCCTCCACTTGTAAGAACCGAATGAGATCAACACGTTGAAGTGTTGAGAAAGTCAAGATAGCAGAGAAATGAAAAGCTCCTCCCTCCCTCTGTTCCTTCCAGGAACACGTATTGAGCCCCCAGCACATAAGTGCCAGCGATACCGAGGTGAGAAAGACCTCGTTGGTGCCACCGTCACTTCCAGAGTTTAAGTCTTGTGCAAATCACATGCAAATCAACATCTCCCCCAAACCCAGTTCTTCCCCTGGGGCCAGTTGGAATTCTGGAAGTCCTGGCTTCCGGCCAGCTGCCCGAGCCAACTTCACAGCATCTTCACACTGTCATGCTTTGCTGGAACAACCTGCCCATCAGAGCGACACCAAAGATATCACACGATCTTATAGCTCTATGCCTATGTCACAGCTTCCTTTGTGACATGGGATTCATGTTCCAAAAGCCACAATCAAGTTGTGACAGGATTAGAACAGGTCTCTGTCCAGATTCCCAACCTCAGTTCTGGGGATGGGGTCTCTCTGGCAAAGGTTGACACAAGAAGGGAAATTAGGCAAGATGGAAATAGGGGCATTATTTCAGGCTGGCTCACCACTCTACTTTCAAATCCAGGATTATCCAGTTCTTAATCCTCTCTGTGCTAAAACCCTTCTCAGGTGCTGAAACTTCAACAGCAAAAACACTAAAGAAGAGAGGAGAAGGGATCTCTAGTTTTCTCAAGTGGTCAGCTTTCCAGATCTCAGGTTGACAGAGTGGGCTTAGATCTGGTAATTCAACATCCCCAGAAGCCCTCCGCAGCCCCAAACCCACCCCTTTCCATCAGATGAGCATGTGGAAGAATTCAACGCAGGCCCTAGTGGAACTGGCCTTGTGGGATCAGAAAATAATTGCAAGGAAATCTGACCTCATGGCGGGGGAAAGCTGACCCTAATGAAAAGTTCTATAGAAAAAGAAAAAAGAAAAGGACCCAGAAAATGCACAGAAGTCAGCCCTACTCATGAATTAGCAATCCTCCACAATGACCCAATAGTTTTCGGAAACAACTACAGTCCTTCCAGAAGCATCTCCTATGTTCCAGGCACCGTTCTAAATGTCTTATGTGTCTTACCTAATTTAGCCCCAGAGCACAGACTTCCCACTACTGCAATCAACAGGGACATGACACAGTGGGACAAGGACCAGGCTAGAGTAGAATTCTCAAAATAAAAAGTTTTGAATCATGCAGAAAGCAGTCAACACATGGGACCAAAGATACAGAGAGTCAATAAAACAGAAGATCCTGAAAGCACAAAGAAAGATTGAGGAATAAGTTAACAGAAATGAGAAGAATGAGAAAGAAGGTGAAAGTTTCTCAACCTCCCAAGTAGAAAAGACATTCTTTTCAAATATGCCTAAAACTGGCTACTTCTGGGGACTCTTAGGCTGCTGTGACCAAGACCAGAAGTTAATTTTCAAAAACATTACAGAACTGGTGGTAGCTAAGAAAGTGGCCCACACTGACATTGTTATTAAATGTAATTGCATCAGAAGGATATTCTTACAGACTTTACCTCCTAAGTACCATTTTAGCAGACATCAGTGGAAAACAGTTTGTTGAGAACTGCAAGATTGCTTTAATAGAGGTGTTAAAAATGTTTATAAAAAAGAACTGCAAGGACTAAAGAAAAGGAGAAAGAGTTTTTAAAACCCTTCCCATGTTGGAAAAGTATCTGTGAAAACCAGAATATTTCAGATAAAAATAAATAATGTAAATTAGGATGGGGCACTTTTGGGTCAGGATAGTTGATTGGACATACACGTCTAATGTTCCTTCTCAAAATTTTAGCAAAACTACAAAAAAGGGAAGTTTTTTTTTTTTGTTTTGGTATTTTAAAAGCTTAAACCTTCAAGGTGACATGAAGAAGGAGAGGAGAGAATTGCAAGAAGATTTTGGAAGCTGAGAGGTGGATGAATGAGTAGTAACTGTCTTAGCAGACTCAAAAAGCCAGATCCTAAACCGGTAGTGGGGAAAGCTGATAACTTAAATGAAAGTCCACTTCTCATGTGTGATACTAAAAAGCAGGTATTTGCCATTTAAATACACTATTATATCACTGAAAACAGAACATACCTTACACATTAAAATCATCCTAAGAAAGGGACAATGAAGAAGCCTAGCTAAGAGAAAACAAAATCAAGTAGCCAACAAGGAAAGCAAAACCATTATAACAATAAATATAAATAGTCCAAATTCAGCTATAAAGAGGCATAGGGTCTCAAAGTGGATTTTTATAAGAGAAATTGGTATAGAAAGGCTAAAAATATGACAAATAATTTTCAAATTCATATAACAAGAAATAGATTAATAATGTAGTTTGAAAAATAAAATGTTCAACAGGATACAAATTGATTGAAATTGGTATAGAAAGGCTAAAAATATGACAAATAATTTTCAAATTAATGTAACAAGAAATAGATTAATAATGTAGTTTGAAAAACAAAATATTCATCAGGATATAAATTGATTATTATTACAAAGTTATAGTAAGTAATGGACTAAAGTTAAGGCATTCATGAACTATAAACTAACAATAGTATAAAATGAATAGAATAGAAACCAGTATTCTATTAGGGACAAGTTAATAAAGGCAGAGTATATTAAAGATCTGCAAGTCCATGAGTAAAGGAAATTAACAAAAAGTTGAATACATAGAACTTATAGTTTTTTTTTTTTTTTTTTTTTTTTTTTTTTTTTTTTTTTT